>NC_092765.1:51951982-52286982 GCF_047496795.1 Chiloscyllium punctatum | reverse complement strand
TAGATACATCTTCAATGATGCTATCGTGCCTGGCTCTACCACCTCAGCTGGCAACATGTTCCAGGTACCCACCACTCTCTGCGTAAGGAACTTTCGACGCATATTTCCCTTAAACCTTTCCCCGCTCACCTTGAACTTGCGACCCCTAGTAATTGAGTCCCCAACTCTGGGAAAAAGCTTCTTGCTATCCACCATGTCTATACCTCTCATAATTTTGTAGACCTCAATCAAATCCCCCATCAACCTCCACCTTTCTAATGAAAATAATCCTAACCTACTCAACCACCAGGTAACAAGATGGTGAACCTCCTCTGCACCCTCTCCGTAGAGCATCCACATTCTTCTGGTGATCTGGCGACCAGAAATGTATGCAATATTTCAAATATGGTCAAACCAAAACCAAAGTCTTACACAACTGTAACATGACCTGCCAACTCTTGCACTCAATAGCCTGTCCAATGAAGGAAAGCATGCCGTATGCCTTCTTGACCACTATCGATCTGCGTTACCATCTTCAGGGTACAATGGACCTGGACATCCAGATCGATCTCTGTACATCAATTTGCCCCAGGGCTTTTCCATTTACCGTATAATTTGCTCTAGATAGAAGTCTATAAAATTAAGATGCAGAGATAGTGTTGACAGTCAAAATCTTTTTCCCAGAGTTGAAATATCTAATAGTAGAATCATAGAATCTCTAGTGTGGAAACAGGCCCTTCAGCCCAATAAGTTCACACTGACTCTCCAAAGAGTATCCTACCCTAGAGGGGGTCAATTTAAAACGGAAATGAGGAGGCATTTCTTCAGCCAGAGTGTGGTGGGCTTCTGGAATTCATTGCCACGGAACGCAGTGAAAATGTCTTCAAGGCAGAGATTGATAAATTCTTAATCTCACAGGGATACGGGGAGAGTGCAGGTAAGTGGCGTTGAAATGCCCATCAGCCATGATTGAATGGCAGAGTGGACTCAACGGGCCGAATGGCCTTACTTCCACTCTTATTTCTTATGGTCTTTCCTAAACTCATTGCCCATTACTCCACATTTACTCCTGACTAATGCATGCAACCTACACATCCTTGAACACTATGGGCAATATAGCATAGCCAATTCACTTAACCTACACATTTTTGGATTGCAGGGGGAAACCAGACCACCCAGAGGAAACCCACACAGACAGTCACCAGAGGCTGGAATCGAATACAGGCATGAATTTAAGGTTAGAGGGGTAGAGTTCAAAGGAGATGTGAGGGGCAAGTTTTCTTTACATACAGAGTATTGGAAGTCCAGCAGTGGTGGTGGAAGGAGATAAAACAAGGGCATTTAAGAGCTTTAGATAAGCACATGAATACGCAAAGGATGGAGGGATATGGACCAAGGGCAGGCAGAAAGGATTAGTTTCATTTGGCATCATGTTCATTGCAACACCATGGACCAAAGGGCCTGTTCCTGTGCTGTACAGTTCTACGTTAATGCAGATGATGGGTCATTTGCATGCTGAGAATGAAGGCATATTCTTGACACAGCAAAGTATAGAGAACAGGGACTTTGTTAGTCCATGTCAGAGAAACAAATCTTCCACTACAAGCTGATTGATCAAAGTTTTGAAGGAAGCAGCTAGGGCAAAAACAGCTTTATCCTATGTCACTACACTAACTCATGGAGAAATGGGGTGTACAAAAAGGGGTCATGGGAAGAGAATGGGAATGAGAGTCAGTCAACTGCTATAGGAAGAAGTGGCAAAAAGTTCAAGAACATCTTGGTCAGTGAGAAAGTTTTACATCTACCATGGGGGTGTTTGATGGGAGCAATGTTGGCAGAAATTTACTGTATCTAAACCTGTATTGTACCCGCCCTGAGCATTTAGCAGGGGCATTGCAGAGTTAACTTTGAACTTAACTTGCAAAGCATGTAAAGAGAGGTTATATAAATTAGGATTTCTTTTCCTCTACAACTTAGAAAGATAAAACGATGACCTGATTAAAGTCTCCAGTACATTGAGAGGAAGAGGCAGGGTAGATAATCTATTTCTCCCAGGTGAGGATTCTAGAACTAGGGAGTTTATTGAGAATTAGGGCCAGACTATTGAGGGAGCACATCAACACACAAGGGGTAGTCTAGGTTTGGAGCTGTCTTCCACAAACAGCAGTTAAATTGAGATCAGTTGTTAGTTTTAAATCTGATATAGAGATTTTATTTTTGTTCAGTAAATACATCAGGGGAAACGGGCAGAAAAAACCCCGAGTATATGAAGTTGGGACGTTTGCCCCAGGGGAAGGGGGAGGGGAGGGAAAGGGGTGAAGGTGGTGGTGCGGGGGGAGAGACAGGGACAATGGAGAGGGGGTGGTGGGTCAAACCTACCCTAGCCCCCTGCCCGAGCTGAGGCCTACCTTGTATGAGTTGTCCGAGAGAAGGCGCCCGGCTCCCCGCTCCATGTCCGGACTCCAGGCCTTGACCTGCTGATTGACAGATCGTCGACCAATGGGAGGCAAGGATGGTCATCAACCCAATCAGGAACGGCCCCCATCGCCCGGTCTGTCCAATCGGTGAGAGGGCCTGTGGCAGCGCGTGGAGAAAGTCCCGCCCACAACAGGCGGACCCTCCCAGACAGTAGGAGACCGTGATCAGGGCGGGGAGTGTGGATGTTGCTGCAGATCAGGGCGGGGAGGGTGGATGGGGCTGGGGATCAGGGCGGGGAGGGTGGATGGTGCTGGGGATCAGGGCGGGGAGGGTGGATGGGGCTGGGGATCAGGGCGGGGAGGGTGGATGGTGCTGCAGATCAGGGTGGGGAGGGTGGATGGGGCTGGGGATCAGGGCGGGGAGGGTGGATGGGGCTGGGGATCAGGGCGGGGAGGGTGGATGGTGCTGCAGATCAGGGTGGGGAGGGTGGATGGGGCTGGGGATCAGGGCGGGGAGGGTGGATGGGGCTGGGGATCAGGGCGGGGAGGGTGGATGGGGCTGGGGATCAGGGCGGGGAGGGTGGATGGTGCTGCAGATCAGGGTGGGGAGTGTGGATGTTGCTGCAGATCAGGGCGGGGAGGGTGGATGGGGCTGGGGATCAGGGCGGGGAGGGTGGATGGGGCTGGGGATCAGGGCGGGGAGGGTGGATGGGGCTGGGGATCAGGGCGGGGAGGGTGGATGGTGCTGCAGATCAGGGTGGGGAGTGTGGATGTTGCTGCAGATCAGGGCGGGGAGTGTGGATGGGGCTGGGGATCAGGGCAGGGAGTGTAGATGGTGCTGGGGATCAGGGCGGGGAGTGTGGATGGTGCTGGGGATCAGGGCGGGGAGTGTGGATGGTGCTGGGGATCAGGGCGGGGAGTGTGGATGGTGCTGGAGATCAGGGTGGGGAGTGTGGATGGTGCTGGGGATCAGGGTGGGGAGTGTGGATGGTGCTGGGGATCAGGGCGGGGAGTGTGGATGGTGCTGGGGATCAGGGTGGGGAGTGTGGATGGTGCTGGGGATCAGGGTGGGGAGTGTGGATGGTGCTGGGGATCAGGGCGGGGAGAGTGGATGGTGCTGGGGATCAGGGTGGGGAGTGTGGATGGTGCTGCAGATCAGGGTGGGGAGTGTGGATGGGGCTGGGGATCAGGGTGGGGAGTGTGGATGGTGCTGGGGATCAGGGCGGGGAGGGTGGATGGTGCTGCAGATCAGGGTGGGGAGTGTGGATGGTGCTGGGGATCAGGGTGGGGAGTGTGCATGGTGCTGTAGATCAGAGTGGCGAGTGTGGATGGTGTTGCAGATCAGGGTGGGGAGAGTGGATGGTGCTGCAGATCAGGGCGGGGAGTGTGGATGGTGCTGGGGATCAGGGCGGGGAGTGTGGATGGTGCTGGGGATCAGGGCGGGGAGTGTGGATGGTGCTGGGGATCAGGGCGGGGAGTGTGGATGGTGCTGGGGATCAGGGCGGGGAGTGTGGATGGTGCTGGGGATCAGGGTGGGGAGGGTGGATGGTGCTGGGGATCAGGGCGGGGAGTGTGGATGGTGCTGGAGATCAGGGTGGGGAGTGTGCATGGTGTTGGAGATCAGGGTGGGGAGGGTGGATGGGGCTGGAGATCAGGGCGGGGAGTGTGGATGGTGCTGTAGATCAGAGTGGCGAGTGTGGATGGTGTTGCAGATCAGGGTGGGGAGTGTGGATGGTGCTGCAGATCAGGGTGGGGAGGGTGGATGGTGCTGCAGATCAGGGTGGGGAGTGTGGATGGTGCTGCAGATCAGGGTGGGGAGGGTGGATGGTGCTGCAGATCAGGGTGGGGAGTGTGCATGGTGCTGCAGATCAGGGTGGGGAGGGTGGATGGTGCTGCAGATCAGGGTGGGGAGTGTGCATGGTGCTGCAGATCAGGGTGGGGAGGGTGGATGGTGCAGCAGATCAGGGTGGGGAGTGTGGATGGGGCTGGAGCTCAGGTTGGGGAGTGTGGATGGTACTGGAGATCAGGGCGGGGAGTGTAGATGGTGCTGCAGATCAGGGTGGGGAGTGTGGATGGTGTTGGAGATCAGGGTGGGGAGGGTGGATGGGGCTGGAGATCAGGGCGGGGAGTGTGGATGGTGCTGTAGATCAGAGTGGCGAGTGTGGATGGTGTTGCAGATCAGGGTGGGGAGTGTGGATGGTGCTGCAGATCAGGGTGGGGAGGGTGGATGGTGCTGCAGATCAGGGTGGGGAGTGTGGATGGTGCTGCAGATCAGGGTGGGGAGGGTGGATGGTGCTGCAGATCAGGGTGGGGAGTGTGGATGGTGCTGCTGATCAGGCTGGGGAGGGTGGATTGTGCTGCAGATCAGGCTGGGGAGGGTGGATGGTGCTGCAGATCAGGGTGGGGAGTGTGGATGGTGCTCCAGATCAGGGTGGGGAGTGTGGATGGTGCTGCAGATCAGGGTGGGGAGTGTGGATGGTGCTCCAGATCAGGGTGGGGAGTGTGGATGGTGCTGCAGATCAGGGTGGGGAGTGTGGATGGTGTTGGAGATCAGGGTGGGGAGGGTGGATGGGGCTGGAGATCAGGGCGGGGAGTGTGAATGGTGTTGCAGATCAGGGTGGCGAGTGTGGATGGTGTTGCAGATCAGGGTGGGGAGTGTGGATGGTGCTGCAGATCAGGGTGGGGAGGGTGGATGGTGCTGCAGATCAGGGTGGGGAGGGTGGATGGTGCTGCAGATCAGGGTGGGGAGTGTGGATGGTGCTGCAGATCAGGGTGGGGAGGGTGGATGGTGCTGCAGATCAGGGTGGGGAGGGTGGATGGTGCTGCAGATCAGGGTGGGGAGGGTGGATGGTGCAGCAAATCAGGGTGGGGAGGGTGGATGGTGCTGCAGATCAGGGTGGGGAGGGTGGATGGTGCTGCAGATCAGGGTGGGGAGTGTAGATGGTGCTGCAGATCAGGGTGGGGAGGGTGGATGGTGCTGCAGATCAGGGTGGGGAGTGTGGATGGTGCTGCAGATCAGGGTGGGGAGTGTGGATGGTGCTGCAGATCAGGGTGGAGAGTGAGGATGGTGCTCCAGATCAGGGTGGGGAGTGTGGATGGTGCTCCAGATCAGGGTGGGGAGTGTGGATGGTGCAGCAGATCAGGGTGGGGAGTGTGGATGGTGCTGCAGATCAGGGTGGAGAGTGAGGATGGTGCTCCAGATCAGGGTGGGGAGTGTGGATGCTGCTCCAGATCAGGGTGGGGAGTGTGGATGGTGCTGCAGATCAGGGTGGGGAGGGTGGATGGTGCTGCAGATCAGGGTGAGGAGTGTGGATGGTGCTGCAGATCAGGGTGGGGAGGGTGGATGGTGCTGCAGATCAGGGTGGGGAGGGTGGATGGTGCTGCAGATCAGGGTGGGGAGTGTGGATGGTGCTGGGGATCAGGGTGGGGAGTGTGGATGGGGCTGGAGATCAGGGCGGGAAGTGTGGATGGTGCTGCAGATCAGGGTGGGGAGTGTGGATGGTGCTGCAGATCAGGGTGGGGAGTGTGGATGGTGCTGCGGATCAGGGTGGGGAGTGTGGATGGTGCTGCAGATCAGGGTGGAGAGTGAGGATGGTGCTCCAGATCAGGGTGGGGAGTGTGGATGGTGCTCCAGATCAGGGTGGGGAGTGTGGATGGTGCAGCAGATCAGGGTGGGGAGTGTGGATGGGGCTGGAGCTCAGGTTGGGGAGTGTGGATGGTACTGGAGATCAGGGCGGGGAGTGTAGATGGTGCTGCAGATCAGGGTGGGGAGTGTGGATGGTGCTGCAGATCAGGGTGGGGAGTGTGGATGGTGTTGGAGATCAGGGTGGGGAGGGTGGATGGGGCTGGAGATCAGGGCGGGGAGTGTGGATGGTGCTGTAGATCAGAGTGGCGAGTGTGGATGGTGTTGCAGATCAGGGTGGGGAGTGTGGATGGTGCTGCAGATCAGGGTGGGGAGGGTGGATGGTGCTGCAGATCAGGGTGGGGAGTGTGGATGGTGCTGCAGATCAGGGTGGGGAGGGTGGATGGTGCTGCAGATCAGGGTGGGGAGTGTGGATGGTGCTGCTGATCAGGCTGGGGAGGGTGGATTGTGCTGCAGATCAGGCTGGGGAGGGTGGATGGTGCTGCAGATCAGGGTGGGGAGTGTGGATGGTGCTCCAGATCAGGGTGGGGAGTGTGGATGGTGCTGCAGATCAGGGTGGGGAGTGTGGATGGTGCTCCAGATCAGGGTGGGGAGTGTGGATGGTGCTGCAGATCAGGGTGGGGAGTGTGGATGGTGTTGGAGATCAGGGTGGGGAGGGTGGATGGGGCTGGAGATCAGGGCGGGGAGTGTGAATGGTGCTGTAGATCAGAGTGGCGAGTGTGGATGGTGTTGCAGATCAGGGTGGGGAGTGTGGATGGTGCTGCAGATCAGGGTGGGGAGGGTGGATGGTGCTGCAGATCAGGGTGGGGAGGGTGGATGGTGCTGCAGATCAGGGTGGGGAGTGTGGATGGTGCTGCAGATCAGGGTGGGGAGGGTGGATGGTGCTGCAGATCAGGGTGGGGAGTGTGCATGGTGCTGCAGATCAGGGTGGGGAGGGTGGATGGTGCAGCAAATCAGGGTGGGGAGTGTGGATGGTGCTGCAGATCAGGGTGGGGAGGGTGGATGGTGTTGGAGATCAGGGTGGGGAGGGTGGATGGTGCTGCAGATCAGGGTGGGGAGTGTAGATGGTGCTGCAGATCAGGGTGGGGAGGGTGGATGGTGCTGCAGATCAGGGTGGGGAGTGTGGATGGTGCTGCAGATCAGGGTGGGGAGGGTGGATGGTGCTGCAGATCAGGGTGGGGAGTGTGCATGGTGCTGCAGATCAGGGTGGGGAGGGTGGATGGTGCTGCAGATCAGGGTGGGGAGGGTGGATGGTGCTGCAGATCAGGGTGGGGAGGGTGGATGGTGCTGCAGATCAGGGTGGGGAGGGTGGATGGTGCTGCAGATCAGGGTGGGGAGTGTGGATGGTGCTGCAGATCAGGGTGGGGAGGGTGGATGGTGCTGCAGATCAGGGTGGGGAGGGTGGATGGTGCTGCAGATCAGGGTGGGGAGTGTGGATGGTGCTGGGGATCAGGGTGGGGAGTGTGGATGGGGCTGGAGATCAGGGCGGGAAGTGTGGATGGTGCTGCAGATCAGGGTGGGGAGTGTGGATGGTGCTGCAGATCAGGGTGGGGAGTGTGGATGGTGCTGCAGATCAGGGTGGAGAGTGAGGATGGTGCTCCAGATCAGGGTGGGGAGTGTGGATGGTGCTCCAGATCAGGGTGGGGAGTGTGGATGGTGCAGCAGATCAGGGTGGGGAGTGTGGATGGGGCTGGAGCTCAGGTTGGGGAGTGTGGATGGTACTGGAGATCAGGGCGGGGAGTGTAGATGGTGCTGCAGATCAGGGTGGGGAGTGTGGATGGTGCTGCAGATCAGGGTGGGGAGTGTGGATGGTGTTGGAGATCAGGGTGGGGAGGGTGGATGGGGCTGGAGATCAGGGCGGGGAGTGTGGATGGTGCTGTAGATCAGAGTGGCGAGTGTGGATGGTGTTGCAGATCAGGGTGGGGAGTGTGGATGGTGCTGCAGATCAGGGTGGGGAGGGTGGATGGTGCTGCAGATCAGGGTGGGGAGTGTGGATGGTGCTGCAGATCAGGGTGGGGAGGGTGGATGGTGCTGCAGATCAGGGTGGGGAGTGTGCATGGTGCTGCAGATCAGGGTGGGGAGGGTGGATGGTGCTGCAGATCAGGGTGGGGAGTGTGGATGGTGCTGCAGATCAGGGTGGGGAGTGTGGATGGTGCTGCAGATCAGGGTGGGGAGTGTGGATGGTGTTGGAGATCAGGGTGGGGAGTGTGGATGTTGCTGCAGATCAGAGTGGGGAGTGTGGATGGTGCTGCAGATCAGGGTGGGGAGTGTGGATGTTAGATAGATAGATAGATAGATAGATTACTTACAGTGTGGAAACAGGCCCTTCGGCCCAACAAGTCCACACCGCCCCGCCGAAGCGTAACCCACCCATACCCCTACATCTACATCTACATCTACATCTACATCTACCCCTTACCTAACACTACGGGCAATTTAGCATGGCCAATTCACCTGGCCTGCACATCTTTGGAACGTGGGAGGAAACCGGAGCACCCGGAGGAAACCCACGCAGACACGGGGAGAACGTGCAAACTCCACACAGTCAGTCGCCTGAGGCGGGAATTGAACCCGGGTCTCCGGCGCTGTGAGGCAGCAGTGCTAACAACTGTGCCACCGTGCCGCCCATCAGAGTGCAGATCAGAGTGGGGAGTGTGGATGTTGCTGCAGATCAGGGTGGGGAGGGTGGATGGTGCTGCAGATCAGGGTGGGGAGTGTGGATGGTGCTGCAGATCAGGGTGGGGAGGGTGGATGGTGCTGCAGATCAGGGTGGGGAGTGTGGATGTTGCTGCAGATCAGAGTGGGGAGTGTGGATGGTGCTGCAGATCAGGGTGGGGAGGGTGGATGGTGTGCAGATCAGGGTGGGGAGTGTGGATGGTGCTGCAGATCAGGGTGGGGAGGGTGGATGGTGCTGCAGATCAGGGTGGGGAGGGTGGATGGTGCTGCAGATCAGGCTGGGGAGGGTGGATGGTGCTGCAGATCAGGGTGGGGAGTGTGGATGGTGCTGCAGATCAGGCTGGGGAGGGTGGATGGTGCTGCAGATCAGGGTGGGGAGTGTGGATGGTGCTCCAGATCAGGGTGGGGAGTGTGGATGGTGCTGCAGATCAGGGTGGGGAGTGTGGATGGTGCTGCAGATCAGGGTGGGGAGTGTGGATGGTGCTGCAGATCAGGGTGGGGAGTGTGGATGGTGCTGCAGATCAGGGTGGGGAGTGAGGATGGTGCTCCAGATCAGGGTGGGGAGTGTGGATGGTGCTCCAGATCAGGGTGGGGAGTGTGGATGGTGCAGCAGATCAGGGTGGGGAGTGTGGATGGTGCTGCAGATCAGGGTGGGGAGTGTGGATGGTGCTGGGGATCAGGGTGGGGAGTGTGGATGGGGCTGGAGATCAGGGCGGGAAGTGTGGATGGTGCTGCAGATCAGGGTGGGGAGTGTGGATGGTGCTGCAGATCAGGGTGGGGAGTGTGGATGGTGCTGCGGATCAGGGTGGGGAGTGTGGATGGTGCTGCAGATCAGGGTGGAGAGTGAGGATGGTGCTCCAGATCAGGGTGGGGAGTGTGGATGGTGCTCCAGATCAGGGTGGGGAGTGTGGATGGTGCAGCAGATCAGGGTGGGGAGTGTGGATGGTGCTGCAGATCAGGGTGGGGAGTGTGGATGGTGCTGCAGATCAGGGTGGGGAGGGTGGATGGTGCTGCAGATCAGGGTGGGGAGTGTGGATGGTGCTGCTGATCAGGCTGGGGAGGGTGGATTGTGCTGCAGATCAGGCTGGGGAGGGTGGATGGTGCTGCAGATCAGGGTGGGGAGTGTGGATGGTGCTCCAGATCAGGGTGGGGAGTGTGGATGGTGCTGCAGATCAGGGTGGGCAGTGTGGATGGTGCTCCAGATCAGGGTGGGGAGTGTGGATGGTGCTGCAGATCAGGGTGGGGAGTGTGGATGGTGTTGGAGATCAGGGTGGGGAGGGTGGATGGGGCTGGAGATCAGGGCGGGGAGTGTGAATGGTGCTGTAGATCAGAGTGGCGAGTGTGGATGGTGTTGCAGATCAGGGTGGGGAGTGTGGATGGTGCTGCAGATCAGGGTGGGGAGGGTGGATGGTGCTGCAGATCAGGGTGGGGAGGGTGGATGGTGCTGCAGATCAGGGTGGGGAGTGTGGATGGTGCTCCAGATCAGGGTGGGGAGTGTGGATGGTGCAGCAGATCAGGGTGGGGAGTGTGGATGGTGCTGCAGATCAGGGTGGGGAGTGTGGATGGTGCTGCAGATCAGGGTGGGGAGGGTGGATGGTGCTGCAGATCAGGGTGGGGAGTGTGGATGGTGCTGCTGATCAGGCTGGGGAGGGTGGATTGTGCTGCAGATCAGGCTGGGGAGGGTGGATGGTGCTGCAGATCAGGGTGGGGAGTGTGGATGGTGCTCCAGATCAGGGTGGGGAGTGTGGATGGTGCTGCAGATCAGGGTGGGGAGTGTGGATGGTGCTCCAGATCAGGGTGGGGAGTGTGGATGGTGCTGCAGATCAGGGTGGGGAGTGTGGATGGTGTTGGAGATCAGGGTGGGGAGGGTGGATGGGGCTGGAGATCAGGGCGGGGAGTGTGAATGGTGCTGTAGATCAGAGTGGCGAGTGTGGATGGTGTTGCAGATCAGGGTGGGGAGTGTGGATGGTGCTGCAGATCAGGGTGGGGAGGGTGGATGGTGCTGCAGATCAGGGTGGGGAGGGTGGATGGTGCTGCAGATCAGGGTGGGGAGTGTGGATGGTGCTGCAGATCAGGGTGGGGAGGGTGGATGGTGCTGCAGATCAGGGTGGGGAGTGTGCATGGTGCTGCAGATCAGGGTGGGGAGGGTGGATGGTGCAGCAAATCAGGGTGGGGAGTGTGGATGGTCCTGGAGATCAGGGCGGGGAGTGTGGATGGTGTTGGAGATCAGGGTGGGGAGGGTGGATGGTGCTGCAGATCAGGGTGGGGAGGGTGGATGGTGCTGCAGATCAGGGTGGGGAGTGTAGATGGTGCTGCAGATCAGGGTGGGGAGGGTGGATGGTGCTGCAGATCAGGGTGGGGAGTGTGGATGGTGCTGCAGATCAGGGTGGGGAGGGTGGATGGTGCTGCAGATCAGGGTGGGGAGTGTGCATGGTGCTGCAGATCAGGGTGGGGAGGGTGGATGGTGCTGCAGATCAGGGTGGGGAGGGTGGATGGTGCTGCAGATCAGGGTGGGGAGGGTGGATGGTGCTGCAGATCAGGGTGGGGAGGGTGGATGGTGCTGCAGATCAGGGTGGGGAGTGTGGATGGTGCTGCAGATCAGGGTGGGGAGGGTGGATGGTGCTGCAGATCAGGGTGGGGAGTGTGGATGGTGCTGCAGATCAGGGTGGGGAGGGTGGATGGTGCTGCAGATCAGGGTGGGGAGTGTGGATGGTGCTGGGGATCAGGGTGGGGAGTGTGGATGGGGCTGGAGATCAGGGCGGGAAGTGTGGATGGTGCTGCAGATCAGGGTGGGGAGTGTGGATGGTGCTGCAGATCAGGGTGGGGAGTGTGGATGGTGCTGCAGATCAGGGTGGAGAGTGAGGATGGTGCTCCAGATCAGGGTGGGGAGTGTGGATGGTGCTCCAGATCAGGGTGGGGAGTGTGGATGGTGCAGCAGATCAGGGTGGGGAGTGTGGATGGGGCTGGAGCTCAGGTTGGGGAGTGTGGATGGTACTGGAGATC
This sequence comes from Chiloscyllium punctatum, assembly GCF_047496795.1. NCBI lineage: Eukaryota > Metazoa > Chordata > Chondrichthyes > Orectolobiformes > Hemiscylliidae > Chiloscyllium > Chiloscyllium punctatum. The sequence goes on along the minus strand of NC_092765.1, from coordinate 52,275,264 downwards.
AGGGCGGGGAGTGTAGATGGTGCTGCAGATCAGGGTGGGGAGTGTGGATGGTGCTGCAGATCAGGGTGGGGAGTGTGGATGGTGTTGGAGATCAGGGTGGGGAGGGTGGATGGGGCTGGAGATCAGGGCGGGGAGTGTGGATGGTGCTGTAGATCAGAGTGGCGAGTGTGGATGGTGTTGCAGATCAGGGTGGGGAGTGTGGATGGTGCTGCAGATCAGGGTGGGGAGGGTGGATGGTGCTGCAGATCAGGGTGGGGAGTGTGGATGGTGCTGCAGATCAGGGTGGGGAGGGTGGATGGTGCTGCAGATCAGGGTGGGGAGTGTGCATGGTGCTGCAGATCAGGGTGGGGAGGGTGGATGGTGCTGCAGATCAGGGTGGGGAGTGTGGATGGTGCTGCAGATCAGGGTGGGGAGTGTGGATGGTGCTGCAGATCAGGGTGGGGAGTGTGGATGGTGTTGGAGATCAGGGTGGGGAGTGTGGATGTTGCTGCAGATCAGAGTGGGGAGTGTGGATGGTGCTGCAGATCAGGGTGGGGAGTGTGGATGTTGCTGCAGATCAGAGTGGGGAGTGTGGATGTTGCTGCAGATCAGGGTGGGGAGGGTGGATGGTGCTGCAGATCAGGGTGGGGAGTGTGGATGGTGCTGCAGATCAGGGTGGGGAGGGTGGATGGTGCTGCAGATCAGGGTGGGGAGTGTGGATGTTGCTGCAGATCAGAGTGGGGAGTGTGGATGGTGCTGCAGATCAGGGTGGGGAGGGTGGATGGTGCTGCAGATCAGGGTGGGGAGTGTGGATGGTGCTGCAGATCAGGGTGGGGAGGGTGGATGGTGTGCAGATCAGGGTGGGGAGTGTGGATGGTGCTGCAGATCAGGGTGGGGAGGGTGGATGGTGCTGCAGATCAGGGTGGGGAGGGTGGATGGTGCTGCAGATCAGGCTGGGGAGGGTGGATGGTGCTGCAGATCAGGGTGGGGAGTGTGGATGGTGCTGCAGATCAGGCTGGGGAGGGTGGATGGTGCTGCAGATCAGGGTGGGGAGTGTGGATGGTGCTCCAGATCAGGGTGGGGAGTGTGGATGGTGCTGCAGATCAGGGTGGGGAGTGTGGATGGTGCTGCAGATCAGGGTGGGGAGTGTGGATGGTGCTGCAGATCAGGGTGGGGAGTGAGGATGGTGCTCCAGATCAGGGTGGGGAGTGTGGATGGTGCTCCAGATCAGGGTGGGGAGTGTGGATGGTGCAGCAGATCAGGGTGGGGAGTGTGGATGGTGCTGCAGATCAGGGTGGGGAGTGTGGATGGTGCTGGGGATCAGGGTGGGGAGTGTGGATGGGGCTGGAGATCAGGGCGGGAAGTGTGGATGGTGCTGCAGATCAGGGTGGGGAGTGTGGATGGTGCTGCAGATCAGGGTGGGGAGTGTGGATGGTGCTGCGGATCAGGGTGGGGAGTGTGGATGGTGCTGCAGATCAGGGTGGAGAGTGAGGATGGTGCTCCAGATCAGGGTGGGGAGTGTGGATGGTGCTCCAGATCAGGGTGGGGAGTGTGGATGGTGCAGCAGATCAGGGTGGGGAGTGTGGATGGTGCTGCAGATCAGGGTGGGGAGTGTGGATGGTGCTGCAGATCAGGGTGGGGAGGGTGGATGGTGCTGCAGATCAGGGTGGGGAGTGTGGATGGTGCTGCTGATCAGGCTGGGGAGGGTGGATTGTGCTGCAGATCAGGCTGGGGAGGGTGGATGGTGCTGCAGATCAGGGTGGGGAGTGTGGATGGTGCTCCAGATCAGGGTGGGGAGTGTGGATGGTGCTGCAGATCAGGGTGGGGAGTGTGGATGGTGCTCCAGATCAGGGTGGGGAGTGTGGATGGTGTTGGAGATCAGGGTGGGGAGGGTGGATGGGGCTGGAGATCAGGGCGGGGAGTGTGGATGGTGCTCCAGATCAGGGTGGGGAGTGTGGATGGTGCTCCAGATCAGGGTGGGGAGTGTGGATGGTGCTGCAGATCAGGGTGGGGAGTGTGGATGGTGTTGGAGATCAGGGTGGGGAGGGTGGATGGGGCTGGAGATCAGGGCGGGGAGTGTGAATGGTGCTGTAGATCAGAGTGGCGAGTGTGGATGGTGTTGCAGATCAGGGTGGGGAGTGTGGATGGTGCTGCAGATCAGGGTGGGGAGGGTGGATGGTGCTGCAGATCAGGGTGGGGAGGGTGGATGGTGCTGCAGATCAGGGTGGGGAGTGTGGATGGTGCTGCAGATCAGGGTGGGGAGGGTGGATGGTGCTGCAGATCAGGGTGGAGAGTGAGGATGGTGCTCCAGATCAGGGTGGGGAGTGTGGATGGTGCTCCAGATCAGGGTGGGGAGTGTGGATGGTGCAGCAGATCAGGGTGGGGAGTGTGGATGGTGCTGCAGATCAGGGTGGGGAGTGTGGATGGTGCTGCAGATCAGGGTGGGGAGGGTGGATGGTGCTGCAGATCAGGGTGGGGAGTGTGGATGGTGCTGCTGATCAGGCTGGGGAGGGTGGATTGTGCTGCAGATCAGGCTGGGGAGGGTGGATGGTGCTGCAGATCAGGGTGGGGAGTGTGGATGGTGCTCCAGATCAGGGTGGGGAGTGTGGATGGTGCTGCAGATCAGGGTGGGGAGTGTGGATGGTGCTCCAGATCAGGGTGGGGAGTGTGGATGGTGCTGCAGATCAGGGTGGGGAGTGTGGATGGTGTTGGAGATCAGGGTGGGGAGGGTGGATGGGGCTGGAGATCAGGGCGGGGAGTGTGAATGGTGCTGTAGATCAGAGTGGCGAGTGTGGATGGTGTTGCAGATCAGGGTGGGGAGTGTGGATGGTGCTGCAGATCAGGGTGGGGAGGGTGGATGGTGCTGCAGATCAGGGTGGGGAGGGTGGATGGTGCTGCAGATCAGGGTGGGGAGTGTGGATGGTGCTGCAGATCAGGGTGGGGAGGGTGGATGGTGCTGCAGATCAGGGTGGGGAGTGTGCATGGTGCTGCAGATCAGGGTGGGGAGGGTGGATGGTGCAGCAAATCAGGGTGGGGAGTGTGGATGGTCCTGGAGATCAGGGCGGGGAGTGTGGATGGTGTTGGAGATCAGGGTGGGGAGGGTGGATGGTGCTGCAGATCAGGGTGGGGAGGGTGGATGGTGCTGCAGATCAGGGTGGGGAGTGTAGATGGTGCTGCAGATCAGGGTGGGGAGGGTGGATGGTGCTGCAGATCAGGGTGGGGAGTGTGGATGGTGCTGCAGATCAGGGTGGGGAGGGTGGATGGTGCTGCAGATCAGGGTGGGGAGTGTGCATGGTGCTGCAGATCAGGGTGGGGAGGGTGGATGTTGCTGCAGATCAGGGTGGGGAGGGTGGATGGTGCTGCAGATCAGGGTGGGGAGGGTGGATGGTGCTGCAGATCAGGGTGGGGAGGGTGGATGGTGCTGCAGATCAGGGTGGGGAGTGTGGATGGTGCTGCAGATCAGGGTGGGGAGGGTGGATGGTGCTGCAGATCAGGGTGGGGAGGGTGGATGGTGCTGCAGATCAGGGTGGGGAGGGTGGATGGTGCTGCAGATCAGGGTGGGGAGTGTGGATGGTGCTGGGGATCAGGGTGGGGAGTGTGGATGGGGCTGGAGATCAGGCCGGGAAGTGTGGATGGTGCTGCAGATCAGGTTGGGGAGTGTGGATGGTGCTGCAGATCAGGGTGGGGAGTGTGGATGGTGCTGCAGATCAGGGTGGAGAGTGAGGATGGTGCTCCAGATCAGGGTGGGGAGTGTGGATGGTGCTCCAGATCAGGGTGGGGAGTGTGGATGGTGCAGCAGATCAGGGTGGGGAGTGTGGATGGGGCTGGAGCTCAGGTTGGGGAGTGTGGATGGTACTGGAGATCAGGGCGGGGAGTGTAGATGGTGCTGCAGATCAGGGTGGGGAGTGTGGATGGTGCTGCAGATCAGGGTGGGGAGTGTGGATGGTGTTGGAGATCAGGGTGGGGAGGGTGGATGGGGCTGGAGATCAGGGCGGGGAGTGTGGATGGTGCTGTAGATCAGAGTGGCGAGTGTGGATGGTGTTGCAGATCAGGGTGGGGAGTGTGGATGGTGCTGCAGATCAGGGTGGGGAGGGTGGATGGTGCTGCAGATCAGGGTGGGGAGTGTGGATGGTGCTGCAGATCAGGGTGGGGAGGGTGGATGGTGCTGCAGATCAGGGTGGGGAGTGTGCATGGTGCTGCAGATCAGGGTGGGGAGGGTGGATGGTGCTGCAGATCAGGGTGGGAAGTGTGGATGGTGCTGCAGATCAGGGTGGGGAGTGTGGATGGTGCTGCAGATCAGGGTGGGGAGTGTGGATGGTGTTGGAGATCAGGGTGGGGAGTGTGGATGTTGCTGCAGATCAGAGTGGGGAGTGTGGATGGTGCTGCAGATCAGGGTGGGGAGTGTGGATGTTGCTGCAGATCAGAGTGGGGAGTGTGGATGTTGCTGCAGATCAGGGTGGGGAGGGTGGATGGTGCTGCAGATCAGGGTGGGGAGTGTGGATGGTGCTGCAGATCAGGGTGGGGAGGGTGGATGGTGCTGCAGATCAGGGTGGGGAGTGTGGATGTTGCTGCAGATCAGAGTGGGGAGTGTGGATGGTGCTGCAGATCAGGGTGGGGAGGGTGGATGGTGTGCAGATCAGGGTGGGGAGTGTGGATGGTGCTGCAGATCAGGGTGGGGAGGGTGGATGGTGCTGCAGATCAGGGTGGGGAGGGTGGATGGTGCTGCAGATCAGGCTGGGGAGGGTGGATGGTGCTGCAGATCAGGGTGGGGAGTGTGGATGGTGCTGCAGATCAGGCTGGGGAGGGTGGATGGTGCTGCAGATCAGGGTGGGGAGTGTGGATGGTGCTCCAGATCAGGGTGGGGAGTGTGGATGGTGCTGCAGATCAGGGTGGGGAGTGTGGATGGTGCTGCAGATCAGGGTGGGGAGTGTGGATGGTGCTGCAGATCAGGGTGGGGAGTGAGGATGGTGCTCCAGATCAGGGTGGGGAGTGTGGATGGTGCTCCAGATCAGGGTGGGGAGTGTGGATGGTGCTGCAGATCAGGGTGGGGAGTGTGGATGGTGCTGCAGATCAGGGTGGGGAGTGTGGATGGTGTTGGAGATCAGGGTGGGGAGGGTGGATGGGGCTGGAGATCAGGGCGGGGAGTGTGGATGGTGCTGTAGATCAGAGTGGCGAGTGTGGATGGTGTTGCAGATCAGGGTGGGGAGTGTGGATGGTGCTGCAGATCAGGGTGGGGAGGGTGGATGGTGCTGCAGATCAGGGTGGGGAGTGTGGATGGTGCTCCAGATCAGGGTGGGGAGTGTGGATGGTGCTGCAGATCAGGGTGGGGAGGGTGGATGGTGCTGGAGATCAGGGTGGGGAGGGTGGATGGTGCTGCAGATCAGGGTGGGGAGGGTGGATGGTGCTGCAGATCAGGGTGGGGAGTGTGGATGGTGCTGCAGATCAGGGTGGGGAGGGTGGATGGTGCTGCAGATCAGGGTGAGGAGTGTGGATGGTGCTGCAGATCAGGGTGGGGAGGGTGGATGGTGCTGCAGATCAGGGTGGGGAGGGTGGATGGTGCTGCAGATCAGGGTGGGGAGTGTGGATGGTGCTGCAGATCAGGGTGGGGAGTGTGGATGGTGCTGCAGATCAGGGTGAGGAGTGTGGATGGTGCTGCAGATCAGGGTGGGGAGGGTGGATGGTGCTGCAGATCAGGGTGGGGAGTGTGGATGGTGCTGCAGATCAGGGTGGGGAGGGTGGATGGTGCTGCAGATCAGGGTGGGGAGTGTGGATGGGGCTGCAGATCAGGGTGGGGAGTGTGGATGGGGCTGGAGATCAGGGTGGGGAGTGTGGATGGTGCTGCAGATCAGGGTGGGGAGTGTGGATGGTGCTGGGGATCAGGGTGGGGAGTGTGGATGGTGCTGGGGATCAGGGTGTGGAGTGTGGATGGTGCTGGGGATCAGGGTGTGGAGTGTGGATGGTGCTGGGGATCAGGGTGGGGTGTGTGGATGGGGCTGCAGATCAGGGTGGGGAGTGTGAATGGGGCTGCAGATCAGGGTGTGGAGTGTGGATGGTGCTGGGGATCAGGGTGTGGAGTGTGGATGGTGCTGGGGATCAGGGTGGGGAGTGTGGATGGTGCTGGGGATCAGGGTGTGCAGTGTGGATGGTGCTGGGGATCAGGGTGTGGAGTGTGGATGGTGCTGGGGATCAGGGTGGGGAGTGTGGATGGGGCTGCAGATCAGGGTGGGGAGTGTGGATGGGGCTGCAGATCAGGGCGGGGAGTGTGGATGGTGCTGGAAAAGCTCAACCAGTCAGGCAGCACCCGAGGAGCACCAGAATCCCAGCTTCGTGAGGAAACCTACATCCAGAATCCACATTTCGGGCCGGAGCTCATCAGCAGGAATGAGGCTGGGAGGTGGAGAGAGAGATAGTGTGGGGCTGACAGTGCAGAGGGTGGATGGAGTTGGGGGTAAAGGTGATAGGTCAGAGAGGAGGGTGGAGTGAATAGGTGCGAAGGAAAATGGACAAGGGAAGTTAGGAAACTGGTGAAAAGTTTCCTCATTTCCCCTCCCCACACTATACCCGAGTTCCAACCTTCCAACTCGGCACCACCCTCATGACCTGTCCCACCTGTCCATCTTCCTTCCCACCTATCTGCTCCACTCTCTTCTCCGACCTCTCACCTTTATCCCCACTTCTATCCACCTATTACACTCTTAGCTACTTTCTCCCTATCCCCCCCACCCTCCCATTTATCTCTCCTCCCGCCCCCCCCCCCCACAACCCCCAGGTTCCCAGCCTCATTTCTTATTAAGGGGTCCGGCCAAAAATGTTGATTCTACTGCTCCTCTGATGCTGCCTGACCTTCTGTGCTTTTTCAGCACTCCCCTCCAAAAAACCAGGATATCCCCAACCCAGACCCTCCAAAAAACCAGGACATCCCCAACCTGCACCCTCCCAAAATCTGACCCTCCCAAAAACCAAGACATCCCAAACCCAGACCCTCCCAAAACCTGGACATCCCCCCCCCCACCAACACGGAGCCTCCCAGAAACCTGAATCCACTCCAAATCCAGAACCACCCCCCACCACCCCAAAACCTTCCCAGAAACCTGGACCCCCCCCCCCCAAACCTGGAATTCTCCAGAATCCCAACCTCCCCAAAAACCCAAATCTTCCCAAGATACCGAACTTCTCCCCCACAAAACCCAGACTGCTCTCCTCTAAACCTGGTCCCCCTCAAAAACCTGGAACCAAACCCCAAAAACAAAGATTCCCCAGAATCTAGACACCCCCAAAAGCCATAAAATCCTAAAAGTCCAACACTCCCTACCAAACCTGGAACCCCTAAACACTGGGTCAGCACCCAGACATGACCCCCTCAAATACACCTGGATCTGCACCTGACCACCACACCTCCCCCTCCCCCCCCCACCCCACCCACTACCTCCACAATACACACAAGTGCACCTGAATCAGCACCTGGACATGAGCCCCTCAAACACACCTGGATCAGCACCCCCACACAGATGCACACACGCATATACACCCTCCTGGATCAGCACCCGGGACCTTCCCCAAAACACACGCTCCTGGATCAGCAGAAAGACCCTGCTCAGACTCACATATACACACCCGCACACAACCTCCTGGATTAGCACACGAACCGCCACTTGCACACACTCCTGGAGCAATACCTGGACACGCATCATCCCACTTCCCCCCCAATACATACAGACACCCACGTGCGCACACACTTGGATTAACAGCTGGACCTAGACCCCATCCGCACCCATGACCCCTACACTTAGCAAGACCATATCAGGACCAATACCTATATTCCTACATACATACCTGGCTCCCCTGCCACACCCCCTCCCTTTTACTACACTGGACTCCATAAATCTGCACTCACACCTGGATTCCCCCTTCACACTGGGGTCAACTGCAGGACCCCACCCACATACCTGTATATTCTTCTCCCAAACCTGGTCCTCCATACTCACCTGTGTCCCACACACACACTTAGATCAACACTTGGACACACACCTCAGTCATAGAGTTATAGAGATCTGTAGCACAGAAAAAAAAGGGCATTTAGCCCAAAACGTCTGTACTGATCAAAAACAATCGGCCTAACGATCCTAATCCCATTTTCTAGCGTTGTCCCATTGCCTTACATGCCTCAGAATGACAAGTGCGCATCTAAACACTTTTTCAATGTGATGAGGGTTTCTGCCTCTACCATCCTTACAGGCAGTGAGTTTCACATTCTTATCACCCTCTCAGCAAAACAAATCTTCTCATTTTGCCCCTTACCTTCAATCTAAGCCCACTGGTCATTGATCCCTTCATCAAGGGGTAAAGGTTTTTCCTGTCTAGCTTATCTACGCCCCTCAAACTTTTATTGACCTCAATCATGTTGCTTCTCAGTCTCCTCTGCTTTAAGGAAAATAACCCCAGTCTGTCCAATCTTTCTTCGTAACTGAAACTCTCCATCGTAGCCAAATTCCTGATAAATCTCCTCTACACCCTCTCCAGTGCTATCGCATCCCTTCTATAACATTGATTCCAGAACTACCTGTGGTTGAACCAACTTTTTCTACCATTCCATTATAACCTCCCTGCTCTTAAACTCTGCCTCGGCTATTAAAAGCAAGTGTCCTTTATGCCTTCTTAACCTGTTATCCACTTGTCTGATACTTTAAGGGAAGAGTGTATAGTACACACCAAGGTCCCTCTGATCCTCCAAACTTCCCACGGGCCTACTATTTATCATGTATTCCATTGCCATATTTATCCGACCAAGTGCATCACCTCACATTTATCTAGATTGAATTCTATTTGCCACTGATCAGCCTATCTGACCAGCCTGTCTATATCCTCTTGCAGTATAAGGCCATCCTCCTTACTACTTACCATCTCATTTATTTTTGTATTGTCTGTGAACTTATTGATTAATCCTCATACATTGAAGTCTGAATCATTTAAATATAAACCAAAACAGCAAGGGCCCAATACTGATCCCTGTGGGACCCTACTATATACAGATATCCAGTTGGAAAAACACTCATCAACCATCACCCTTTGTTTCCTGTCATACAGCCAACTGTCAATCCAATTTGTCACATTTCCTAAATCCCATGGTCTGTTACCTTTGCTATCAGTCTTCCATGCAGAAACTTATCAAAAGCCTTGCTGAAGTTCAAATAGACTACGTCAAGGACATTGCCCTTATCTACATACCTGGTCATTTCTTTGATAAATTCAGTCAAGTTGGTGAGACATGTCTTCACCTCAACAAAACCATGCTGACTGTTCTTGATTCATCTCTGCTTCTCCAAATTTAAATTCTACTTCTCAGAATTGCTTCCACTATTTTCCCAATACCTGGGGTTAGATTGACTGGTCTTTAGTTTCCTGATTTTTCCCTTGCACTTTTCTTGAATAAAAGTGCCACGTTAGCTGTCCTCCAGTCCTCTGGCACGTATCCTGTGGCCAGAGAGAATTTGAAACTTTTTTGCAAGCTCCCAGCTATTTACTCTTTTGCTTCATTCAACAATCTGGGATACATTTCATCAGCCAGGGATACATTCATTCTGGCTTGGAAATATCTACTTATTTGAGAAAATGAGGACTGCAGATGTTGGAGATCAGAGCTTAAAAAATGTGTTGCTGGAAAAGTGCAGCAGGTCAGGCAGCATCAAAGGAGCAGGAGAATCAACGTTTCGGGCATAAGCCCTTCAATCCTTGTAGAGGGCAGAGGAGATCTTCTTCAAGGAAGGAATATCTTCAAGGAATATCTACTTATAGGCCTAGCAGACCAGTCACAACCACAATTTTATACTAATTTCTTTCATTTTGTCACAAACCTTCTCTCTTATTTCTATCCCAATATCATCCCTCTCACTAGTGAACATCAACCCAAAGTATTAATTTAGAACCCTAGAACCCTAAACTTTGAACTGCACTTGCAGACACTGCATTTGCATAGAAAATAGCAGTAGAGAATTTAACACTTCAAGCCAGCTTCACCATTCAATATGATCATTGAAGATCACCTACACAGTTTCCTGTTCCTTCTTTCTCCCCAAAGCTTTTGGTTTCTTGAGCCCTATGAAATATATCTAACACTTTCTCGAAAACCTTCAACGATTTGGCCTCAACCAAATGATTTAATTTGATTCGATTTATGATTGTCAAATATGCCCAGGTACAGTGAAAAGTTTTGTTTTGCGTGCAATAGTCAGATCATAAAATACAAAGATCATAGGGTGACTGAACAGAGCGAGGAAGACAAATTATGGCTGCAAAGAAGGTGCATAAAGAGTGAGATCAACATTAGATTTGAAATTTGAGAGGTCCATCAGAAGTCTAATAACATTAGGGTAGAAACTGTTCATGAACCTATTAATATGTGTGTTTAGGCTTTTGTATCTTGGATGCTGCCTGAACTGCTGTGCTCTTCCAGCACCACTAATCTAGTATTTGGTTTTCAGCCTCTTCAGTCATTGTTTTTACCTTTTGTATCTTCTGCCTAGTGGAAGAGTTTGGAAAAGGTTATAGCCAGGATGGGAGGGTCTTTGATGATGTCAACTGCCTTTTCAAGGCAGTGAGAAGTGTAGATGGAGTCCATAGATTGAAAGTTGGCCGACTAAATGAACTGGGCTGTGTTCACAACTCTGTGTAGTTTCTTTCAGTCCTGGACAACATAATTGTGGGTGGCACGGTGGCACAGTGGTTAGCACTTTTGCCTCACAGCGCCAGAGACCCGTGTTCAATTCCCTCCTCAGGCGACTCTCTGTGTGGAGTTTGCACATTCTCCCTGTGTCTGCGTGGGTTTCCTCCGGGTGCTCCGGTTTCCTCCCACAATCCAAAAATGTGCAGGTTAGATGAATTGGTCATCTAAATTGTCTGTAGTGTTAGGTGAAGGGGTAAATTTAGGGGAATCGGTCTGGGTGGGTTGCTCTTTGGCGGGTCGGTATAGACTTGTTGGGCCGAAGGGCCTGTTTCCACGCTGTAAGTAATCTAATCTAATCTAATTGCCATACCAAGCTGTGATGCATCCAGATAGAATGCTTTCTATGGTCCATCTGTAAAATTTGGTGAAAGTCCTTATGGACATGCTGAATTTCCTTACTCTCCTGAGGAAGAAGAGGTATTGTTGTGCCTTCATGACAATTGCATCAACACAGTGGTCCAGGACAGATTGTTAGTGATTTAAGAACTTGATGGTTTTGACCACCTCCATCTCGGCTCCATTGATGTAGATAGGGGCGTGCCCTCTTTCTTGCTTCCTGAAGTCGATGATCTGGTTTTTAGTTTTGCTGACGTTGAGGGAGAGATTATTATCTTTATACCACACCACCAAGCACTCTATCTCTTTTCTGTATTCTGTTGCATCAATGTTTGACATCCAAGCCTAAAACAGTGGTGTCATCAGTGAACTTGTAGATGGAGTTCAGATGGAATTTGACCACACAGTCACGACTGTACAGGGAATACAATAAGGGACTTGAATACACATCCTTGCAGGTTGCCGGTGTTGAAGATTGCTGCTACCTATCTTCACTGATTGCAGTCTGTAGGTCAGGGAGTAGAGGATCCAGTTGCAGAGGGTGGAGCAAAGACCTAGATCTCAGAGTCTGGAGATTAGTTTGATTGGGATTACAGTGCTGAAGGTGGAGCGGCAGTCAATAAGTAGAAGCCTGGTGTAGATATCCTTATTATCCAGGTGTTCCAGGGATGAGTGTAGGGCTCCGGAGCTGGCTTCTGCCGCAGACCTATTGCACTGGTAGGCAAATTGCAAGGGATTAAGGCAGCTTGGGAGGCTAGAGTTGAAATGAGCCATAACTAACCTCTTGAAGCACTTCAAAATTATGGAGGTCAGAGCCACCAGACGGGGTAGTCATTGAGGCACGTTGCATGTGTTTATTTGGTACTGGGATGATGGTGGTCTTCTTGAAGCAGGTGATGACTTCCGATTGTAGCAAGGAGAGGTTAAAGATGTCAGCGAATACTCTCACCAGCTGGCCCACACAACCACCTTGTGGAGCAGAGAGTTCCACAGGCTCACCACTCCCCGGATGAAGAGATTTTTCGACATTTCATCCAAACCTCCTAACATTAGATTGTAACCCATGATTCTAAATTCCCTGGTTATTGGAAACATCCTTCCTGTGTTCATCTGCCTTAGAATTTGAGTGGTTTCAATGAGGTTCCCTCACCACCATTCTTCCAAACTCCAGTGAGTATAGCCTGAACCACATCAATTTTTCTTCATCTAGATGGATTCAAGAATAGGAAGGGTTTAGAGAGAAATGGACCAAATACTGATATGTGGGACTAAATTAATTTAGAATATCTAGTCGGCATGGACAAGTTGGACTGAATGGTCTGTTTCCATACTATACGATTCTATGATTCCATATGAGTCTTCCATAAGCAAGACGTTCTCTCCAATATTTGAACTCTATCACTCTGAGGGCCAACATCCCAATTTCCCTTTTCACCACCTGCTGCGCCAGTATGGTTACTTTCAGTGACAGGGGCACAAGAATTTACAGGTCTCGTTGCACTTCCCTCTGTCCTGATCTATCATTATTCAGATAATAATTCACCTTCCTGTTTTTTGCTACCAAAGTGGCTAACTGCACATTAATCCAAATTATACTCATCTACTGTGCATTTACCTATTCACTCAACTTGTCCTAACAATGCTGCAGCATCTCTCCTCACACTTCACCCTCCCAATCGGCTTTGTGCCATTGGTCCATATGGTTACCCTGGTTCTGTGTCTAGTAATTGATAATAGGGTGATAATACTGATGATAACGCCATTGAATGTCAAGAGGTGGTGGTTTGATAGTCTTTTACTGGAGATGGATTTATAGATTCATAGAACAGTACAATACAGTACAGATCCTTCAGCCCTCAATGTTGTGCCAATCTTTTATCCTCGCCTAAGGTCAAACTAACCAACATTTCCTACATTTTACTATCTTCCATGTGCCCATCCAAGAGTCACTTAAATATCCCTAATGTATCTGGCTCTACTACCACTTCTGGCAGTGCATTCCATGCACCTACCACTCTCTGTGTAAAGAATCTACCTCTGACATCTCCCCTAAACCTTCCTCCAATCACCTTGAAATTATGCCCCCTCATGATAGCCATTTCCACCCTATCTATGCCTCTCATCACCTTGCACACCTCTATCAAGTCACCTCTGTTCCTCCACAATGCCAAGAATCCTGCCTTTAATCCTGTAATCTGCATTCAAATTCAACCTTTCAAAATGAATCACTTCACACTTTTCCAGGTTGAAAATCATCTGCCACCAGCGGCCTCCATTTTTGCAGCAGCAGTGGGAGCAGTGACAGTGAGGACCAGGGGGTTGCTGGGTAGGTAAACTAATCCTATAAGAACTTACTTCATGAATAGGGAGAGAGCTCTGGACTGCTGAGTAGGTGAGGTAATATATTAGGATAGTTGCTTTAGCTGAAACACTACTTAGGTAGTGTCTCCCACCCCTCCTCCTCCTCAAACCAAAAAAAAGGTGCTGCGCACGAATTTGGTAAGGTTACTAGTTTTTTTCCAGTCGTCTCTTTGGGAATTCAGAACAGTGGGAATGGATATTAGGGCAGTTGCATGATCTTCCTGTAGAAAATGGGAGGTAAGGGTAACCAGTAGTGTTCCCACTGACTTCATCTGCGGGATGTGCACCCAAACCTAGCTCCTTGGAAACCGCGTTAGGGGACTGGAGCTGGAGAACTTTGGATCATTTGGGAGGCAGAGGGGGTGAGCAATTAGAAGGAGGTAGTCACACCTCAGGTATAGGAAAAAGGTTAGATAGGTTACAGTCAGGGGACGGAAAGGGAACAGGCAGACAGTGCAGGGATCCCCTGTGGGTGTTACCCTCAATAACAAGTATGCCATTTTGGATACCCTTGGGGTGGGTGGGAGGGGAATGACATACCAGGGATAAGCCATGGGGTACATGTCTCTGGCACAGACTCTGTCCCTATTGCTCAGAAGGGAAGGGGGAGAGGAGTACAGCATTAGTCTGTAGGGACTCCATAGTTAGGGGATAGAGAGCAGATTCTGTGGGAAGATTCTGTGAGATTCAGAAGGGAAAGGGGGAGAAGAGGAGAGCGCTAGTTATAGGGGACTCTCTAGTTAGAGGGACGGACAGGCGGTTCTGTGGACATGGGCGAGACTCTCGGATGGTTTGTTGCCTCCCGGGTGCTAGGGTCCGAGACGTCTCGGACCGTGTCTTCAGAATCCTTAAGGGGGAGGGTGTGCAGCCAGAAGTCGTGGTACACATTGGCACCAACGACATAGGTAGGAAGAGGGGTGGGGAGGTCATTCAAGAGCTCAAGGAGTTAGGCTGGAAGCTAAAAGCTAGGACAGACAGAGTCGTCATCTCTGGGTTGTTGCCGGTGCCACGTGACAGAGAGGCAAAGAATAGGGAGAGAGTGCAGTTGAACACGTGGCTGCAAGGATGGTGTAGGAGGGAGGGCTTCAGATATTTGGACAATTGGACTGCATTCTGGGGAAGGTGGGACCTGTATAAACAGGACGGGTTGCACCTGAACCAGAAGGGCACCAATATCCTGGGGGGTAGGTTTGCTAGCACTCTTCGGGGGGGTTTAAACTAATTTGGCAGGGGGATGGGATCCGGACTTGTAGTCCAGCAAGTAAGCTAGCTGTGTGTCAGGATGTCCAAGACTGTAGGGAGGCTGTGGAGAAGGTAGCACTGACAGGGACTACTTGCGGACACAGAGATGGGCTCAAGTGCGTATACTTCAATGCAAGGAGTATCAGAAATAAGGTGGGTGAACTTAAGGCGTGGATCGGTACCTGGGACTACGATGTTGTGGCCATCACGGAAACATGGATAGATGAGGGACAGGAATGGCTGTTGGAGGTTCCTGGTTACAGATGTTTCAGTAAGATTAGGGAGGGTGGTAAAAAAGGAGGGGGGATGGCATTGCTAATTAGAAATGGTATAACGGCTGCAGAAAGGAAGTTTGAGGGGGATCTGCCTCTGGAGGTAGTATGGGCTGAAGTCAGAAATAGGAAAGGTGCAGTCACCTTGTTGGGTGTTTATTATAGGCCCCCCAATAGCAGCAGAGATGTGGAGAAACAGATTGGGAAACAGATTTTGGAAAGGTGCAGAAGCCACAGGGTCGTAGTCATGGGCGACTTCAACTTCCCAAATATTGATTGGAAGCTCTTTAGATCAAGTAGATTGGATGGGGCGGTGTTTGTGCAGTGTGTCCAGGAAGCTTTTCTAACGCAGTATGTAGATTGTCCAACCAGAGGGGAGGCCATATTGGATTTGGTACTCGGTAACGAACCGGGACAAGTGGTGGGCTTGTTAGTGGGTGAACATTTTGGTGATGGCGACCACAATTCTGTGACTTTCACCTTGGTTATGGAGAGAGATAGGTGCGCACAACAAGGAAGTTTTTACAATTGGGGGAAGGGAAATTACGATGCTGTAAGACAGGATTTGAGAAGCATACGTTGGGAGCATAGGCTGTCAGGGAAGGATGTGGTGGAAATGTGGAACTTTTTCAAGGAGCAGATACGACGTGTCCTTGATATGTATGTACCGATCAGGCAGGAAAGAAATGGTCGTGTGAGGGAGCCTTGGTTGACGAGGGAGGTTGAATGTCTAGTAAAGATGAAGAAGGAGGCTTACATAAGGTTGAGGAAAAACAAGGTTCAGACAGAGCAGTGGAGGGATACAGGATAGCCAGAAGGGACCTGAAGAAAGGGATTAGGAGAGCTAAGAGAGGGCATGAAAAATCCCTGGCGGATAGGATCAAGGATAACCCCAAGGCATTCTATGCGTATGTGAGAAACCTGAGAATGACGAGAACGAGGGTAGGTCCGATCAAGGACAGTGGTGGGAGACTGTGTATTGAGTCGGAAGAGATAGGAGAGGTCTTGAACAAGTACTTCTCTTCAGTATTTACGAACGAGAGGGACCGTATTGTTGAAGAGGAGAGTGTGAAACGGACTGATAAGCTAGAAGAGATACCTGTTAGGAAGGAAGATGTGTTGGACATTTTGAACAACTTGAGGATAGACAAGTCCCCCGGGCCTGACGGGATATATCCTAGGATTATGTGGGAAGCAAGAGAGGAAATTGCAGTACCGTTGGCAATGATCTTCTCATCTTCACTGGCAACTGGGGTGGTACCAGGGGACTGGAGAGTAGCGAATGTTGTGCCCCTGTTCAAAAAAGGGAATAGGGATAACCCCGGGAATTACAGGCCAGTTAGTCTTACTTCTGTGGTAGGCAAAGTAATGGAAAGGGTACTGAGGGATAGGATTTACGAGTATCTGGAAAGACACTGCTTGATTAGGGACAGCCAGCACGGATTTGTGAAGGGTAGGTCTTGCCTTACAAGTCTTATTGAATTCTTCGAGGAGGTGACCAAGCATGTGGATGAGGGTAGAGCAGTGGATGTAGTGTACATGGATTTTAGTAAGGCATTTGATAAGGTTCCCCATGGTAGGCTTATGCGGAAAGTCAGGAGGCATGGGAAAGAGGGAAATTTGGCCAATTGGATAGAAAACTGGCTAACCGGTCGAAGTCAGAGAGTGGTGGTAGATGGTAAATATTCAGCATGGAGTCCAGTTACAAGTGGAGTTCCGCAGGGATCAGTTCTGGGTCCTCTGCTGTTTGTAATTTTTATTAATGACTTAGATGAGGGAGTCGAAGGGTGGGTCAGTAAATTTGCAGATGATACAAAGATAGGTGGAGTTGTGGACAGTGAGGAGGGCTGTTGTCGGCTGCAGAGGGACTTAGATATGATGCAGAGCTGGGCTGAGGAGTGGCAGATGGAGTTCAACCCTGCCAAGTGTGAGGTTGTCCATTTTGGAAGAACAAATAAGAATGCAGAATACAGGGTTAATGGTAGGGTTCTTGGTCAGGTGGAGGAACAGAGGGATCTTGGGGTCTATGTACATAGATCTTTGAAGGTTGCCACTCAGGTGGATAGAGTTTGTAAGAAGGCCTATGGAGTATTATCGTTCATTAGCAGAGGGATTGAATTCAAGAGTCGTGAGGTGATGTTGCAGCTGTACAGGACTTTGGTTAGGCCACATTTGGAGTACTGTGTGCAGTTCTGGTCGCCTCACTTTAGGAAAGATGTGGAAGCTTTGGAGAGGGTGCAGAGAAGATTTACCAGGATGTTGCCTGGAATGGAGAGTAGGTCGTACGAGGATAGGTTGAGAGTTCTCGGCCTTTTCTCGTTGGAACGGCGAAGGATGAGGGGTGACTTGATAGAGGTTTATAAGGTGATCAGAGGAATAGATAGAGTAGACAGTCAGAAACTTTTTCCCCGGGTACAACAGAGTGTTACAAGGGGACATAAATTTAAGGTGAAGGGTGGAAGGTATAGGGGAGATGTCAGGGGTGGGTTCTTTACCCAGAGAGTGGTGGGGGCATGGAATGCGCTACCCGTGGGAGTGGTAGAGTCAGATTCATTGGCGACCTTTAAGCGGCATTTGGATAGGTACATGGATGGGTGCTTAATCTAGGATAGAAGTTCGGCACAACATCGTGGGCCGAAGGGCCTGTTCTGTGCTGTATTGTTCTATGTTCTATGAAGAGATACTTGCAGTTAGTGTGTTGCCTCCCAGGCGCCAGGGTCTGTGATGTATCAGATCATATTTTGGGATCCTTAAGGGAGACGGGGAGAAGCCCAAATAATGGTCCACATAGGCACCAACGACATATCTAGGAAAAGGGATGGGATGTAAGGCAGAAATTCAAGGAGCTAGGTGAAAGCTTAGAGCTAGAACAAACAGAGTTGTCATCTCTGGTTTGTTATCCGTGCCACGTTCTAGCAAGGCGAGGAATAGGGAGAGGGAGGAATTGAACATGTGGCTACAGAGGTGGTGCAGGAGTGAGGGACTTGGGTACCTAGATACGTGGGGCTCATTCTGGGTTAGGTGGGACCTCGACAAATGGGATAGTCTACACTTGAACCAAAGGGGTACCAATATCCTGGTGGGGAAATTTGCCAGTGCTCTTCAGGAGGGTGGGAATTTAAATTGTAGCTCCAGTGTACAGGAGGTTGACAGTAGTGAGGTCATGAATAAGATTTCAATGTTGCAAGAGTGTACCAATAAGCAAGAAGGTGGTTTGAAGTGTGTCTACTTCAACACAGGAGTATCCGGAATAAGGTGGGTGAACGTGCAAGCCTGGGACTTCAATGTTGTGGCCATTTTGGAGACATGGGTAGAGCTGGGTCTGGAATGATTGTTGATTTTTGGGGTTTAGATGTTTCAGTAAGAACAGGGAAGGTGGTAAAAGAGGGGAGGTGTGACATTGTTAGTCAAGGACAGTGTTACTGTGGCGAAAAGGACGTTTGGTGGGGACTGAACTACTGAGGTTGTATGAGCTGAGATTAGAAACAAAAAAGGAGAGGTCACCCTGTTGAGAGTTTTCTGTAGATCTCCGAAAAGTTCTAGAAATGTCGAGGAAATGATAGCAAAGATGATTCTGAATTTGAGCGAAAGGAACAGGCTGGTTGTTATGGGGGCTTTAACTTTCCAAATATTGACTGGAGATGCTATAGTTCGAATACCTTAGATGGATCAGTTTTTGTCCAATGTGTACAGGAGGGTTCTGGACACATTATGTAGATAGGCCAACAAGGGGCAAAGCATCATTGGATTTGAGGTAAAAACAATAACTGCAGATGCTGGAAACCAAATACTGGATTAGTGGTGCTGGAAGAGCACAGCAGTTCAGGCAGCATCCAACGAGCAGCGAAATCAACGTTTCGGGCAAAAGCCCTTCATCATTCCTGATGAAGGGCTTTTGCCCGAAACGTCGATTTCACTGCTCATTGGATGCTGCCTGAACTGCTGTGCTCTTCCAGCACCACTAATCCATCATTGGATTTGATACTGGATAATGAACCCAGCCAGATGTTAGATTTGGAGGTAGGTGCACACTTTAGTGATAGTGACCACAATTCGGTTATGTTTACTTTAGCGATGGAAAGGGATAGGTATATACCACAGGGCAAGAGTTATAGCTGGGGGAAAGGCAATTACGATGTGATTGGGTAAGATTTAGGATGCATAGGATGGTGAAGGAAACTGCAGGGATGGGCATAATTAGAACATATACTGGATTAGTGGTGCTGGAAGAGCACAGCAGTTCAGGCAGCATCCAACGAGCAGCGAAATCAACGTTTCGGGCAAAAGCCCTTCATCAGGAATAAAGGCAGTGAGCCTGCAGCATGGAGAGATAAGCTAGAGGAGGGTGGGGGTGGGGAGAGAGTAGCATAGAGTACAATGGGTGAGTGGGGGAGGAGATGAAGGTGATAGGTCAAGGAGGAGAGGGTGGAGTGGATAGGTGGAAAAGAAGATAGGCAGGTCGGACAAGTCAAGGAGACAGTAAGTGAGCTGGAAGTTTGAAACTAGAATGAGGTGGGGGAAGGGGAAATGAGGAAGCTGTTGAAGTCCACATTGATGCCCTGGGGTTGAAGTGTTCCGAGGCGGAAGATGAGGCGTGCTTCCTCCAGGCGTCTAGTGGTGAGGGAGCGGCGGTGAAGGAGGCCCAGGACCTCCATGTCCTCGGCAGAGTGGGAGGGGGAGTTGAAATGTTGGGCCACGGGGCGGTTTGGTTGATTGGTGCGGGTGTCTCGGAGATGTTCCCTAAAGCGCTCTGCTAGGAGGCGCCCAGTCTCCCCAATGTAGAGGAGACCACATCGGGAGCAACGGATACAATAAATGATATTGGTGGATGTGCAGGTGAAACTTTGATGGATGTTCGCCAATGATTCTGATTCTGCCACTCCCACAGGCAGCGCGTTCCATGCCCCCACCACTCTCTGGGTAAAGAACCTACCCCTGACATCCCCCCTATACCTTCCACTCTTCACCCTAAATTTATGTCCCTTGTAACACTCTGTTGTATCCGGGGAGAAGTCTCTGACTGTCTACTCTATCTATTCCTCTGATCATCTTATAAACCTCTATCAAGTCACACCTCATCCTTCGCCGTTCCAATGAGAAAAGGCCTAGCACTCTCAACCTATCCTTGTACAACCTATTCTCCATTCCAGGCAACATCCTGGTAAGTCTCCTCTGCACCCTCTCCAAAGCTTCCACATCTTTCCTAAAGTGAGGCGACCAGAACTGCACACACGACTCCAAATGTGGCCGTACCAAGGTCCTATACAGTTGCAACATCACCTCACGACTCTTGAATTCAATCCCCCTGCTAATGAACGATAATACACCGTAGGCCTTCTTACAAGCTCTATCCACCTGAGTGGCAACTTTCAAAGAGCTATGAACATAGACCCCAAGATCCCTCTGCTCCTCCACCTTGCTAAGAACCCTACCGTTAACCCTGTATTTCGCATTCTTATTTGTCCTTCCAAAATGGACAACCTCACACTTGACAGGGTTGAACTCCATCTGCCACTCCT
Source organism: Chiloscyllium punctatum (assembly GCF_047496795.1). Taxonomy (NCBI): domain Eukaryota; kingdom Metazoa; phylum Chordata; class Chondrichthyes; order Orectolobiformes; family Hemiscylliidae; genus Chiloscyllium; species Chiloscyllium punctatum. The sequence goes on along the minus strand of NC_092765.1, from coordinate 52,254,835 downwards.
CAGCCCAGCTCTGCATCATATCTAAGTCCCTTTGCAGCCGACAACAGCCCTCCTCGCTATCCACAACTCCACCAATCTTCGTATCGTCTGCAAATCTACTGACCCACCCTTTGACTCCCTCTTCCAAGTCATTAATAAAAATTACAAACAGCAGAGGACCCAGAACTGATCCTTGCGGAACTCCATTTGTAACTGGGCTCCAGGCTGAATATTTACCATCTACCACCACTTCGACTGGTTAGCCCGTTCTCCATCCAACTGGCCAAATTTCCCACTATCCCATGCCTCCTGACTTTCTGCATAAGCCTACCATTGGGAACCTTATCAAATGCCTTACTAAAATCCATGTACACCACATCCACTACTCTACCCTCATCCACATGCTTGGTCACCTCCTCAAAGGCAAGAACTACCCTTCACAAATCCATGCTGGCTGTCCCGAATCAAGCAGTGTCTTTCGAGATACTCATAAATCCTATCCCTCAGTACCCTTTCCATTACTTTGCCTACCTCTGAAGTAAGACTAACTGGCCTGTAATTCCCGGGGTTATCCCTATTCCCTTTTTTGAACAGGGGCACAACATTCGCCACTCTCCAGTCCCCTGGTACTACCCCCATTGACAGTGAAGACGGCTCTGCAATTTCCTCTCTTGCTTCTCATATAATCCTAGGATCTATCCCGTCAGGCCCTGGGGACTTGTCTATCCTCAAGTTTTTCAAAATTCCCAACACATCTTCCTTCCTAACAAGTATCTCTTCTAGCTTACCAGTCCATTTCACACTCTCTTCTTCAACAATACGGTCCCTCTTATTTGTAAATACTGAAGAAAAGTACTCATTCAAGACCTCTCCTATCTCTTCCAACTGAATACACAGTCTCCCACTACTGTCCTTGATCGGACCTACCCGCGTTCTCGTCATTCTCATGTTTCTCACATATGCATAAAAGGCCTTGGGGTTATCCTTGATCCTACCTGCCAAAGATTTTTCATGCTGTCTCTTAGCTCTCCTAATCCCTTTCTTCAGCTCCCTCCTGGCTATCCTGTATCCCTCCAACGCTCTGTCTGAACCTTGTTTTTCCTCAACCTTATGTAAGCCTCCTTCTTCATCTTTACTAGACATTCAACCTCCCTCGTCAACCAAGGTTCCCTCACATGACCATGTCTTTCCTGCCTGACAGGTACATATATATCAAGGACACGTCGTATCTGTTCCTTGAAAAAGTTCCACATTTCAATGACATCCTTCCCTGACAGCCTATGCTCCCAACTTATGCTCCTCAGATCCTGTCTTGTAACATCGTATTTACCCTTCCCCCAATTGTAAAACCTACCCTGTTGCACGCACCTATCTCTCTCCATAACCAAGATGAAAGTCACAGAATTGTGCTCACCATCACCAAAATGCTCATCCACTAACAAGCCCATCAATTGTCCCAGTTCGTTACCAAGTACCAAATCCAATATGGCCTCCCCTCTGGTCAGACAATCTACATACTGAGTTAGAAAAGCTTCCTGGACACACTGCACAAACACCCAATCTACTTGATCTAAAGAGCTTCCAATCAATATTTGGGAAGTTCAAATTGCCCATGACTACTACCCTGTGGCTTCTGCACCTTTCCAAAATCTGTTTCCCAATCTGTTTCTCCACATCTCTGCTGCTATTGGGGGGCCTATAGTAAACACCCAACAAGGTGACTGCTCCTTTCCTATTTCTGACTTCAGCTCATACTACCTCCAAAGGCAGATCCCCCTCGAACTGCCTTTCTGCAGCCCTTATACCATTTCTAATTAACAACGCCACACCCCTTCCTTTTTTACCACCCTCCCTAATCTTACTGAAATATTGTAACCAGGAACCTCCAACAACCATTCCTGTCCCTCATCTATCCACATTTCCGTGATGGCCACAACATTGTAGTCCCAAGTACCGATCCACGCCTTATGTTCACCCACCTTATTTCTAATGCTCCCCTTGCGTTGAAGTATACACACTTGAGCCCATCTCTGTGTCCGCAAGTATTCCCTGTCAGTGCTCCCTTCTCCCCAGTCTTCCTACATTCTTGTACGTCCTGAAAAACAGCTAACCTACTTGCTGGACTACAAGCCCGGATCCCATCCCCCTGCCAAATTAGCTTAAACCCCCCCCCCACCCGGAGTGCTAGCAAACCTACCTCCCAGGATATTGGTGCCCTTCTGGTTCAGCTGCAACCCGTCCTGCTTGTACAGGTCCCACCTTCCCCAGAATGCAGTCCAATTGTCCAAATACCTGAATCCCTTCCTCCTACACCATCCTTGCAGCCACGTGTTCAACTGCACTCTCTCCCTATTCCTTGCCTCACTGTCACGTGTCACCGGCAACAACCCAGAAATGACGACTCTGTCCGTCCTAGCTTTTAGCTTCCAGCCTAACTCCCTGAGCTCCTGAATGACCTCCCCACCCCTCTTCCTACCTATGTCGTTGGTGTCAATGTGCACACCCTCCCCCTTAAGGATTCTGAAGACACAGTCCGAGACGTCTTGGACCCTGGGCACCCAGGAGGCAACGAACCAACCGAGAGTCTCGCCCATGTCCACAGTACTGCCTGTCTGTCCCTTTAACTATAGAGTCTCCTATAACTCGCGCTCTCCTCCCTTTCCCTTGTGAGCCTCAGAGCCAGACCTCGTGCCAGAGACCCGGTCACTGTAGCCTACCCCTGCTAGGCCGTCCCCTCCAACAGTATCCAAAGCGGTATACTTATTGTTGAGGGGAACGACCACAGGGGATCCCTGCACTGCCTGCTTCCTCCCCTTCCCACCTCTAACTGTTACTCAGCTACCTCTGTTCTCTGGCGTAACTATGTCCCTGTAGCTTCTATCTATCACCCTCTCAGCCTCTTGAATAATTCTCAGTTCATCCAGCTCCAGTTCCAGTTCCCTAACGCAGTCTGTGAGGAGCTGGAGCTGGCTGCACTTTCTGCAGATGAAGTCGGCAGGAGCATCGGTGGTCACCCCTACCTCAAACATCCTGCAGGAGGAACATTCCACTGCCTGCGCTGCCATAACTCTACACTTAGTCTCCAAAACAAGAACACTAAGTAGCTTACCCTTTTTTTAGGTTAGAGGAGGAGGGAGGGTGGGAGACACTACACGTGTAGTGTCGCGGGTTCCTTCTCCAGTCAAATAACAATCACTTACTTTCCCGACCGGCTTTGCGCTCCGACTTCACTTCCGCCCAGCTCCTGCCGCTCTCTGCTGCAAAAAAATTGAAATGTGGAGCTTGTTCAAGGAACAGCTACTGCGTCTCCTTAATAAGTAGGTCCCTGTCAGACAGGGAGGAAGTGGTCGAGTGCGGGAGCTGACCAAGTTGAATCTCTTGTCAAGTGGAAGAAGAAGTCAAGATGAGACATGAAGGCTCAGTTCGGGTGCTTGAGAGTTACAAATTAGCCAGGAAAGACCTAAAGATCAGGAATAAAAGAAGAACAAAAGTAAAATTAGGGTCACAGAGTGTGGTGTTGGAAAATCAGAGCTGTTCAGGCAGCATCTGAGGAGCAGGAGAATCGATGTTTTGGACATGAATTCAGGAATTCATCCACCACCACCCCCTTCCCCGCCACCCCCCACCCACCCCACGATTCTTATCTCCAGCATCTTCAGACCTCACTTTCTCCTAGATTCCTGATGAAGAGCTTAGACTCGAAATACCGATTCTCCTGCTCCCTGGATGCTGCCTGACCAGCTATGCCTTTCCAGCACCACACTCTCCGACTCTGATCTCCAGCATCTGCTGTCCTCACCTTCTCCTAGAGTAAGATTAGAGCCATTTCAGGACAGTAGTGGGCGGTTGTGCGTGGATTCTGAAGAGATAGGAGAGGCGCTAAATTTCTCGTTAGTATTGAAACACGAAAAAGACAATGTTGCCGAGGAGAATACTGAGGTACAGGCTATTGCACAAGACAGGATTGAGGTTCATAAGGAGGAGGTGTTAGATCAGTCCCCTGGGCCGGATGGGATTTATTCTAGGATTCTCTGGGAAGCTGGGGGGGGGGGGGGGGGCAGAGCCTTTGGCTTTGATCTTTATCGCGTCATTGTCTACAAGAATAGTTCCAGAAGACTGGAGGATAGCAAATGTTGTTCCCTTGTTCAATAAGGGGAGTAGAGACAACCCTAGTAATTATAGACCAGTGAGGCTTACTTCAGTTGTGGGTAAAGTGTTGGAAAAGGTTACAAGAGATAGGATTTGTAATCATCTAGAAAGGTTTAAGTTGATTAAAGATAGTCAACATGATTTTGTGTAGGGTAGGTTGTGCCTCACAAACCTTATTGAATTCTTTGAGAAGGTGACCAAACAGGTAGATGAGGGTAAAGCAGTTGATGTGGTGTATATGGATTTCAGTAAGGTGTTTGATAAGATTTGCCAGGGTAGGCTATTGCAGAAAATATGGAGGGATGGGATTGAGGGTAATTTAGTGGTTTGGATCAGAAAGTGGCTAGCTGAAAGAAGACATAGGGTGGTGGTTGATGGGAAATGTTCATCCTGGAGTTTACTTACTAGTGATGTACTGCAAGGATCTATTTTGGGGCAACTGCTGTTTGTCATTTTTGTAAATGACCTGGATGAGGACATAGAAGGATGGATTAGTAAATTTGTGGATGACACTAAAGTCGGTAGGGTTGTGGACAGTGCGGAAGGATGTTGCTGGTTACAAAAGGACAGAGTTAAGCTGCAGAGCCGGGCTGAGAGGTGGCAAATGGAGTTTAATGCGGAAAAGTGTGAGATGGAAGGAGTGACACGAATACAGAATACTGGGCTAATAATAAGATTCTTGGTAGTGTAGATGACAGAAAGATCTCAGTGTCCATATGCATAGATCCCTGAAAGTTGCTACTCAGGTTGATAGACTTGTTAAGAAGGCATACGCTGTGTTAGCTTTTATTGGGAGAGGGACTGAGTTTCATGTTGCAGCTGCACAAAACTCTGGCGCGGTAGCACTTGGTGTATTATGTACAGTTCTGGTTGCCGCATTGTAGGAAGGATGTGGAAGCTTTGTAAAAGGGTGCAGAGTAGATTTACCAGCATGTTGCCTGTTATGGAGGGAAGGTTGTATGAGTAAAGGCTGAGTGACATGTGGCTGTTTTCATTAGAGAGGAGAAGGTTAAGAAGTGACTTAATACAGACATATAAGATGATCAAAGGATTAGATAGGGTGGAGCCTTCTTCATTTTATGGTGATGGCTAGCATGAGGGGACATAGCATTAAACTGAGGGGTGATAGATATAGGACAGATGTCAGAGGTTGGTTCTTTACTCAGAGAGTAGCAGGGGCGTGAAATGCCCTGCCTGCAACAGGAGTAGATTTGCCAACTTTAAGGGCATTTAAATGGTCATTGGATAAACATATGGATGATAATGGCATGGCACTCATCCACAGACTCTACCAACAAACACATCGACCTGGACCCAATATACCGGCCACTACAGTGGACAGCTCGAACTGACAACCGGAAGCGGCAGAGATAGGCCACTATAAATGCTGGAGGAAACAGCACAGAAGCGCTTCACAGGAGGCTCCCAAGCACTGAGGATGTCACCTAAACAGGGGATGAAACGTTTGCAAGACAAATTCCCAGCTCGGCAAACAGAACCACAACAACGAGCACCCGAGCTACAAATCTTCTACCAAACTTTGAAATGATAATGGAATAGTGTAGGTTAGATGGGCTTCAGATTGGTTTTACAGGTTGACACAACATCGAAGAGCCTGTACAGCGCTGGAATGTTCCATGTTATATACTACTTTTCAGCCCAGTTCTGCATCCTGTCAGTGACCCTGTTGCAACCTATAACAGCCCTCCATACTATCCACAACTCCACCTACCTATGTGTCACTGGGAAATATACTAACCCATCCTTCCACTTCCTCATCCAAGTAATTTATAAAAATCACAAACAGCAGAAGTCCCAAAACAGATCCCCGTAGAACACCACTGATCAACGAGCTCCAGGCTGAATACTACGCGAGTGGACAGTGAGTACGCAAAGATCATCACCAAAGGCACAACAGTCTCTTCTCTCACTTCCCGTAGTAACCTTGAGTATATTCTGTCTGTCCCAGATTCTATCTATTCTCTTGTTTTTCAAAATTTCCGGCATATCCGCCTTCTTAACATCAACCTGGTTGAGGTATCAGTCTCTTTCACGCTGTTCTCACAAATGTCAAGGTCCCTCTCACTAGTGAACATTGAAGCAAAGCATTCATTAAGAACCTCCCTTACCTCTTCTGACGTCAGACACAATTTCCCTCCACTATCCCTGATCAGCCCTACCCTCACTCTGGCCATCCTCTTGTTCCTCACATAAGTGTAGAACGTCTTGGGGTTTTCCTTAATCTGACTCACTAAGGCTTTTTCAAGTCTTCTTTTAGCCCTCATACATCCATTCTTCAGTTCCTTCCTGGCTACCTTGTAACCTTCTAGAGGCCTGTCTGATCACAATCTTAAGTAAGCTTCCGTCTTCCACTTGACTAGATGTTCCACATCTCTTGTCATCCGAGGTTCCTTCACCCTACCATCCCTTCCTTGCCTCAGTGGGACAAACCTATCCAGCACTCACAGCAAGTACTCCCTAAAGAACCTCCACATTTCTGTTATACATTTCCCTGAGAATATCTGTTCCCAATTTATGCTCCACAGTTCCTGCTTAATAGCATTGTAATTCCCCCTCCCCCAATTAAACACTTTCCCATTCCGTCTGCTCCTATCCTTCTGCATGACTATAGTAAAGGTTAGGGAGTTGTTATCACTATCATCGAAATGCTCTCCCACCAAGCGATCTGACACCTGACCAGGTTTGTTGTCTAGCACCAAATCCAATATAGCCTTCCCTGTAGTCGGCCTATCTACATATTGAGTCAGAAATCCTGCCTGGACACACCTGACAAAAACAGCTCCATTCAAACTATTTGCACTGAGGTTCCGATCAATATTAGGGAAGTTAAAATCACCCATGACAACAACACTGTTACTTCTGAACCCAATCTGCTCCTCTGTGTTCTGTTACTATTGGTGGGTCTTTAGAAAATTCGCATTAAAGATACTGCTCCTTTCCTGTTTCTGACTTCCACCCACACTGACTCTGTAGGTAAACCCTCCCTGACAACCTCACTTTCTGCAGCTGTGATACTATCCCTGATTAGCAATGCCATTCCCCCACCACTTTTAATTCCCTGTCAGGTAAAAAAAACTTACTGTACCAACCCTCCACACAGATGGTCATTATCTTACACTTGTGTGGCATAAATGTTATTTGCCACATTTCAGCCTAAGCTGGATATTGTCCAAGTCCTGCGACACGTGAACACAGACTGCTTCAGCGTCTGAGAAGTCACAGGTGGCACTGAACATTGTGCAATCTTCATCTCTGACCTTCTGATCAAGGAAAGTCATTGATGAAGCAGCTGAAGACTGTTGGGCCTAGGATGCAACCATAACTTTCAGTGAGGGCTTACTGTAATGCAAAACTTCCTTACTCTTAATCATTGGAGTTGTGATCACTATCATCGAAATGCTCTCCCACCGAGTGATCTGACACCTGACCAGGTTCGTTGCCTAATACCAAATCCAATATAGCCTCCTCTCTAGTCAGCCTATCTACAGCTACCCCAAAATCCATGCTACTCTTTTTTGATACTTTTTATTTGAACCATACAAATCTGCTTTCCACCCCCACTGCATCAATAAAAGCATCCTTGGCCAGGTCACAAATAACTCCTATGTGATTGTGACTATGGTGAACTATTCCTCCTCATCCTTCTCAGCTCAACTCTAGCCTTAGATATAGTTGACCACACATTCCCCTATCATTGCTATCTGTTATTTCTTGGTTACATAGGACTATACTCACCGGGTTACATTGTCATCTATCAATACACAGTCAGAGAACTGCCTGCAATGGCTTCTCCTCTCAGTCATGCAATGTTATCTCTAATGCCTCCTAAATTTCTATCCTTGGCTCCCTCCTAATTCTAATCTATGTACTGCCATTTAACAACATCATCGAAAAACATATGCAAGATGGTGCAGGATATGGTGGACTCCTTGTGAGCTCCTGCAAGCAGATCTAAGCTTTCTATTTCCTACAATCGTTCTACACTCTTCAAACTTAACAGCATGCTTTTAAACATTACTAATAACTACCTGTGTTTTTGTTTTTGCTGCTGTTTACTTATTATTTACTTATCTATGCTACTTAACTCTGTGATCTGCCTGTATTGCTCGCAAGACAAAGCTTTTCACTGTGCCTCGGTACACGTGACAATAAATTCAATTCAATTCAAAACATTGTCAGGTCTTATAAGTATGCAGAAAATCCCCAACTCTACTTCACCAGACTTTTTTCAATCTTTTCACTGCCTGATTTGCCACATAATGTGTCCAATAGTGTAGGATAAGTAGCATTTTCTTCCAAGTCAACATTTGAGGTTTTGAAGCCATTAACTTCAGTCATCATTACAAATTTTGTCTTGACCACTGTCTGAGTCTGAATTAGATTCTTCACAATCACAGTCGTCTTTCAGATCCTGAGCTGAACCTCTGAATCTTCTCCATCACACTCACAACTTTGTTCTGTCTCTGGAACTCAGTCGCTGCATTGGCTCATTTGTCGCTGAAACCCTTGACCATACATTTGCTTCTTTCAGGCTGAACCATTCCAAAGGTCAGCTGCCTGATCTTCTGGCTTCCAATCTCTGCAAACTTGTTCTCAATTAAAGCTCTGCAAAAAATATTCAAAAAGTATGAGAAGGTATAATACTTAACATTTCACAGTCAATGTTACGTAAAGTGCAAACCACAGTACTTTCCAGTTTGTGGCATGCTGAACTACCTCACTTAATATATGATGATTGCGGGCTTTGCTGGCTGGACCTAGTTGCTCCTGAGAATGTAGTGGTAAGTTGCCTACTTGAACTGCTTGAATAGCATTGCAGGTTATATTCATAATGTTCATTTTCTAATAAAAATGCACTCTGAAGGGTTTTTACAGTTTCAGCCTTTCTGTAAAGTACGACGGGAGAGTCTTTGACAATGGCTTTTTCTCATTGAGTCTTAGCAACAGCTGCCCAAAGCTTTAATACACCCCTCAACAATAATTCCTTGAAAGTAAAGTTGCAGGTTGACAGGATAGTGGAGAAGATCAGTGCATTGAGTATCGGAATTAAGAGGTCATGTTGCAGCTGTACAGGACATTGGTTAGACCACTTTTGGAATACTGCATTCAGTTCTGCTCCCCCTACTATTGGAGGGATGCTGTGAAACTTGGAAGATTTCGGAAAGATTTACAAGGATGTTGCCAGGATTGGAGGGTTTGAGGCTGACTAGGCTGCAGTGTCGGAGGTGATCGTATAGAAGTTTATAAAATCATGTGGAGCATAAATAGGATGATTAGCCAAGGTCTTTTCCCCAGGGTAGGGAGTCCACAACTAGAGGGCACAGGTTTATAAGATGAGAGGGGAAGGATTTAAAAAGGGATCTAAGAGTCAACTTCTTCATGCAGAGGGTGGTGCGTATATGGAATGTACGCCAGAGGAAGTGATAGAGGCTAGCACAGTTACAACATATACAACATGAATAAGAATGGTTTAGAGGGCATTTGGCCAAATGCTGGCAAATATGACTAGATTAATTTAGGATATCTGGTTGGCATGGACAAGTTGGGTCATCTCCATGACTCTGACTTTAAAACTGTTGCATAGATATCCTGAAGCTGAGATGACTGTCCAACAACTACAACCATCTTCCTATGTGCTGGGTGTGACTTCATCCAGTGGAAGTTTATCACATAATACCCATTAGTTCCATTGAATCAAAGAGAATCATAGAATTCCTATAGTGCAGAAAGAGACCATTTGGACCATTGAATCTGTACCAACCCTCCAAAGAGCATCCCGTCCAGAACCACCCCTTATTCCCTTAACCTCACATTTACTACAGCTAATCCATCTAATCTGCAGATCTTTGAATTGTGGGAGGAAACCGGAGCACCCAGAGGAAACTGAAGCAGACACAGTGAGAATGTGCAAACTCCACACAGTTTTGCTACGGGTCCTTGGTGCCACACTTACTCAAAGGCAGCCTTGGTGTCAAAGGCAGTCACTCTCACCTCAGCTCTAGAATTCAGCTCCATGTTTCAGCCAAGGCTGTAATGAAGTCAGGAGCTTAGTGGTCCTGCCGGAACCCAAACTAATTTTCAGTGAGCTGATTATTGCTGATCAGCTATTATACCTAATAGCACTGCTGATCACAACGTCCATCATTTTACATCCGATTGGTCAATTATTAGCCACGTTGGATTTGTCCATTTTTGTGGGGCGTTTCCCACATTGTCAGGTATGTGCAACTACATAGGAACAGCTAGACTGTGACATGGTATGTTCTAGAGCACAGGCCTTCAGTACTGTTGCCAGAGTGTTATCAGGGCCCACAGTCTTTGCAATATCCAGTGCCTGTAAGTGTTTATTAATATCACATGAAGTGAATCAATTTAGAGCACCCTCCTCCTCCAGGTAATCTTTAATTCTCTGCCATCATTCATGAATGGATGTGGAAGGACTGCAGAGCTTAAATCTGATCCATTCTTTGTGAGATCTCTGCCTGTCACTTGCTGCTTATGCTGTTTGGCACGCAGGTGGTCCTGTTTGGTAGCTTCACTAGGTGGCCTTCATTTTCAAGTATGTCTGATGCTGCTCCTGACATGCTCTTCTTCACTCTCCATTGAACCAGGGTGATCCACTGGCTTGATGGTAATGATTGAATGGGGAATATGCTAGGCCATGAAGTTGCAGGTTGTGCTGAAGTACAGTTCTCCAGCTGTTGAAGGCCCATAGTGCTTCATGAATACGCAGTCTTGAGGTACTGGATTTGTTCAAAGTCTGCTCGTTTATAGCACGGGCACACTGCCACATAATGTGCTGCCTCACAGCTCCAGCCTCGGGTGATTGTCTGTGTGGAGTTTGCACATTCTCCCTGTATCTGCGTGGGTTTCCTCCTGGTGCCCCAGTTTCCTCCCATAGTCCAAAGCTGCATGGGTCAGGTGGATTTGCGATGCTGAACCTCCCGTAGTGTCCAGGCATGTGCAGGCTACATGTGTTAACTGTTGGAAATGCAGGGTTACAGGGATAAAGTTGGGTGGTCTGAGTGAAATGCTGTTCAGAAGGTCGGTATGGTCTTGTTTCTGTACTGTAGGATCCTATGATTTTAGGAACATTACTTCAGCACCTGTAAACAACAGCGCCTGTCGCAGGAACCTGTACTCAAAAAGCTGTAGCCAACTATTTGAAACCTGTTAGCTGTATCTTCCCCACATTCTATTCTCCACTTATATCTCTTGTACCCACCAAGCCAGTATTGACCAATTTTGGACCATTGCGCAGGTTGGTTCACTGTCAGTTTCTGTGCTGTATCAATCTGCCTGCAATCAATTGTTGGCTTGCGACGCGGAAAAAGAGGCCAGACTGAGTTCAAGGGGCAGACTAACTGCTAGCTTGCTGGTTGTGCCAATTGCATTTGCAGTAATTAGAGATGGAGACAGTTATCGGCCTGATCCTTTCTGTCAGTGTCTGAGTCAGTCCATTAAAGGATCTGATTGCAGGAGAGCAGCACTCTGTCATATCACCAGCATCACCCGCCCATTGCAGACCGCTGTGTTCTCGAGGAATTCTGGAAGATGTTCCTTACAACAGAGTACAGCAGATCAGCTTCAGTTCTTCCTCGGTCTGTGAGTTTGCACGCTGACTCTGCAGGTAAACCTTTGTGGAACATTTGATTGGGTCCACCTAAGACTCTGGTGTTGCCTGAGTAAGTGGTCTCACTTTGTCCCCTACTCTCTGCCTCTTTCTCTTCCTCCTTTTCTTTTCATTCTCTTTTTCTGTCTTTCTCTCTCTTCCTCCTTCTCTCTTGCTTTCTGAATCTTTTAGGTTCTGCCTGTCCCTGTTTCTTTGTCCCTGTCTCTCTCTCTGCCTTCTCCTTTCCCATTCTTTCTGTATGTCTCATCCCTTTTCTTGTTCTTTCTCTTGTATATCCCTATCTTATTTTGACTCACTTTGAATGTCTCCCTGCCTTACACTAACTCTTGCTTAGTGTCTCCAAGCATTACACTCTCTTTGACTCTCTTCCTGAATCACACAACAGGCTCTCTCTCTCGGGTAAAAACAATGACTGCAGATGCTGGAAACCAGATTCTGGATTAGTGGTGCTGGAAGAGCACAGCAGTTCAAGGCAGCATCCGAGGAGCAGTAAAATCGATGTTTTGGGTGATGAAGGGCTTTTGCCCGAAACGTCGATTTTACTGCACCTTGGATGCTGTCTGAACTGCTGTGCTCTTCCAGCACCACTAATCCAGGCTCTCTCTCTCTCTCTCTCTCTCTCTCTGATTCATTTTTTTATCCTCAATTTTCCTTTCGCAATATCTCTCTTTCCCTCTGTCTTTGTCATTCTATCCATCCTTTAACCCCTTGTTACCTCCCTCATGGTTTCTTTCCATCTTTCTATTTCTCACTTGTTTCTTTTTTTCTCTTTGCTTTTGTCAATCTATTTGTTTTTCTTTTTTTTCTCTCTCTGATAATATTGACAAAAGGCACAATTCTAACATTGGGCATGATCGGGAATGTTTTCAGTACAGGGAAATAAACAGTAGAATCACTTTGGGCAGAACAATGGAACAGCAAGACTCTGGTGGGAGTTGTCTACAGACCTGATGATGTGCTGGTATGATTTATAAATACAGAGATCGATGCGGGAAGCATGTAAGAGAAACAAAGTGATTCTAATGGGAAATTTTAATTTGCACACTGACTGGAAAACAGAACAGCATTAAACACAGCACACTTGCAGAGGGATATTTGGGTGTGTGTTTATGGTAATATGAGTTAGAATTCACAAGAGAACAGGTGAAATTGCATTTAGCGATTAGTAACAATCTGAAACAAAGGGAATTTCTTCTGAATATTGACCATATCTGATTAAATTCAATATTTGTTCAGCAAAGGAGGCAAGAATCACAAACACAAGGATAAAATAATAAATGACAAAAATGAATTGACCTTGTAAAAATTGACCTTATTGATCTTCAGGCAGCAAGAAGTATTTAGTATGACAAAAACTCGTAGAAACCCTGCTATCTAAAGGATGATCGTAGGGCTGGATTTTACAGCTGGCTGGCAGGCATGGTTTTAGAGGAGGGGAGGAGGATTTTGGAATGTTGGCCCATTCACCTTTTTGCTACCCAATCCCTCACCTGAACCTATGATATGGGTGGGAGAGATTGGTAAGGTGCCCAATAGGCTAAAATATCCTTCAGCTGATTGAGGCCCTTAACTCCTCTGCAAATTGGCAATTAAGGGCCTCAATCTGCTCTCACGGCCATTGAATACAGGGTAGTGCAGGCAGACCATTTTAAAAGATATTCTTTGAAAAGGTGGGAAGGAAGGGGATGAACACACCTATTAAAGAATGTTTTTTTGCATATCAGGAGCACAACTCCAAATAGGATGCCAGCATCCCTTACGTTCATCATCACCTGCTGTCAAAGGCTGCCACCCCTCTCTGATTCTCAGGTCTCCAATTTCTCCTGATCTGTAAAGTCCAGGGTCTGCCTGACAAGGTCACCATCACTCTTCTGTCCAGGTCAACACTGGCCAATACTACATTCAGGCAATGTTGGTATAGCTAGAGCTGTCACCAAACAGACTATCCAACTGTCTTCATGATGGTTCTTCTTGCCCACTGAGAAACAGACAGTCTGTCTAATTAACTCTTTCTTATCAATTTAAAAGTTTTCAGGACTGTGAATTATCTCTTTTCCACCACCATCATATTCTTTTGTAGTGAAGATAGATATAAAGTATGAATGTAACACTTCAATTATGCCTTTTGTCTCAAAGTATAAATCCCCTCTCTGGATCTTAATTGGCCTCAACTCCTCCTTTTACCATTTTGATCATTTATATCTCCATAGAAGGCTTTGGATTCTCTTTCTTGTTAGCTGCCAGCCACTTCTCATACATCTCCTTTTCAGCTCCTATTTTATTCAGCCTGGTTCTCAATTGTATTATCCATTTAAATCTGTTTTACAACAGAACAGCAGTTTCCTGCTTCATCTGTATCTCTACCTATGGGCGGCACGGTGGCACAGTGGTTAGCACTGCTGCCTCACAGCGCCAGAGATCCGGGTTCAATTCCCGCCTCAGGCGACTAACTGTGTGGAGTTTGCACGTTCTCCCCGTGTCTGCGTGGGTTTCCTCCGGGTGCTCCGGTTTCCTCCCACACTCCAAAGATGTGCAGGTCAGGTGAATTGGCCATGCTAAATTGCCCGTAGTGTTAGGTAAGGGGTAGATGTAGATGTAGGGGTATGGGTGGGTTACGCTTCGGCGGGGCGGTGTGGACTTGTTGGGCCGAAGGGCCTGTTTCCACACTGTAAGTAATCTAAAATCTAAAAATCTCTTTTATCGCCCAGGAAATGCTGGATTTGCTTTAATAATTAGAAGGCCTCTATTGCATAAGAACATAAGAAAAAGGAGCAAGAGTAGGCCATCTGGCCTGTAGAGCCTGCTCTGTCATTCAACAGAATCATGGCTGACCTTCTCATAGACTCAGCTCCACTTTGTTGCCCGCTCACCATAACTCTTTATTCCTTTCCTGTTCAAAAATCTATCTAACTTTGTCTTCAGGACATTTGTTATGGACTAGGCCAGAGCACTTCAAACATTCTTAAGCAGGCAGCCCCAGACCATAACTTTGAAACTTATTTCGGTAAGTGTACAGTGAAAATTACCTGAAGTAAGTTAGCTAGGTTGACTATTAGATTTTAAAACAGACAAAAATGTATCACAAAATTGCACAATGAAACACAAAGAACAGAATAAAGAACCCCTACCAAATTCAACCTATCCAGCTAGACTTAATTATGCTGTTCCGAATATACACAACAGTCCCAACAGTTAAAAACTGGTAGAAATGGAACACATGCTTACAGGTTGAAGTTGAAGGAGTGAGAAAATTTCCACCTAGCTCCTTGTTGAACTTCCCAGTTCAAGACTGAACCAAAAACTACTCAGCTCAGCTCAGCTAGAGAGCTGACCACTCCCCTTTCATTAAGCAAGTCACTTCTAAAAAAAGACTACTTTGGCCTGAAGTCTCATAGGTTTACATTTAAACAAAAAGCCTCTCAAAATCCTTTTCATCTCTGTACGAAGCCAGACTGATCGGAGCCCGGCCCGGTCTATTGCCCCTCTGAAAAAAATCAAAGACAGAGGATCCTTGAGCCAAGGAACAGCTTTTAGAAAACAAAGGGACTAGCTTTGTGACACATTCAATGAGGTAGCCTCAACTACTTCACTGGCAAGGTATTCCAGAGACTCACAATCCATTGGGAGAAGAAGTTCCTCCTCAATCCTAAATCTGCTTCCCTTTATTTCGAGGCGATGCCCCTTCGTTCCCGTTTCACCCGCCAGTGGAAACAACCTCCTTGCTTCTATCTTATCTTTTCCTTTCATAATTTTATATGGGTCCATAAGATTACTTCTCATTCTTCTAAATTCCAGTGAGTATACCTCCAAACTACTTAATCTCTCCTCATTAGCCAACCTTCTCAACTCCAGAATCAACCCAGTGATCCTCCTCTGCAACCCCTCCAATGCCACTATATCTTTTGTACATTCTCCCCGTGTCTGCGTGGGTTTCATTTGGGTGCACCAGTTTCCTCCCAAAATCCAAAGGCCAATAGCTTAGGCTAATTGGCAATGCTAAATTGCCCATAGTGTTCAAGGATGTGTAGGGGAGGTGCATTAGTCAAGGGTAAATGTAGAGTAATGGGGAATAGATTTGGGTGGGATACTCTTTGGAGGTTTGGTGTGATCTTCCTATCCACCTGCAGCATAACCTTCCTGTTTCTAAATTTCATCCCTCTAGTAATGAAAGACAATATTTCATTTGCCTTCTTGAATACCTGCTGCACCTGCAAACCAATTTTTTGTGATTCATACACAAGGATATCCAGGTACCTCTACACAGCAGTGTGCTGTAATTTTTCACCATTTAAGTAATAATTCATTTGGCTGTTATTCTGACCAAAATGGGTGACCTCGTATTCACATTTTAATCCATCAGCCAGAGTCAAGATTCGAGTGGTGCTGGAAAAGTACAGCAGTTCAGGCAGCATCCAAGATGTAGGGAAATTGACGTTTTGGGCAAAAGTCATTCATCAGGAATGAGGCAGGGAGTCATCAGGGTGGAGAGATAAATGGGGGGGGGGGGTTGGGCTCGGGAGAAGGTAGCTAAAAGTGCAATAGGTAGATGGAGGTGGGGATGAGGATGATAGGTCAGAGAGGAGGGTGGAGCGGATAGGTTGGCAGGTAGGACAGGTCATGAGGATGGTCCTGAGCTGGCAGGTTGGAACTGAGGTAAGGTGGGGGGGAGGGGAAATGAAGAAACTGGTGGATTCCACATTGATACCCTGGGGTTGAGGTGTTCCAAGGTGGAAGATGAGGTGTCAGGCAGTGAGGGAGTGGTGGTGGAGGAGGCCCAGGACCTGCATGTCCTCAGCAGAGTGGGAGGGGAGTTGAAATGTTGGGCCATCGGGCAGTGGGGTTGATTGGTGCAGGTGTCCCAGAGATGTTCTCTAAAGCGCTCTTTGAGAAGGCGTCCAGTCTCCCCAATGTAAAGGAGACTGCATCAGAAGCAAAGGATACAATAAATGACATTGGTGGATGTTCTTTGATGGATGTGGAAGGCTCCTTTGGGGCCTTAGATGGAGGTGAGGGGGGAGATGAGGGCTCAAGTTTTGCAATTCCTGTGGTAGCAGGGAAAGGTGCCAGGAGGGGACGGTGGGTTATTTGGGGGACGTGGACCTAACCAGGTAGTCACGGAGGGAATGGTCTTTGCGGAAAGCAGCTAAGGATGGGGAGGAAAATATATCCCTGGTGGTGGGGTCCGTTTGTAGGTGGCGGACATGTCAACGGATGATGCAGTTTATGCAAAGGGTGGTGGGGTGGAAGGTGAGGACCAGGGTGGGAGGGGGGAACGAGTTCTGTCCTTGTTGTGGTTGAAGGAGTAGGGTTTGAGGGCAGAGGTGCAGGATGTGGATGAGATGCGTTGGAGGGTATCTTCAACCACGTGGGAAGGGAAATTACAGTCTTTAAAGAAGGAGGCCATCTGGTGTGTTATGTGGTGAAACTGGTCTCCTGGGAGCAGATACGGTGGAGGTGGAGAAATTGAGAATACGGGATAAACCCCCTGGCATTTCCACCACCTACAAACGGACCCCACCACCAGGGATATATTTCCCTTCCCACCGCTTTCCACAAAGACCATTCCCTCCGTGACTACCTGGTCAAGTCCATGCCCCCCAACAACCCACCCTCCCATCCTGGCACCTTCCCCTGTCACCGCAGGGATTGCAAAACCTGCGTCCACACCTGCTCCCTCACCTCCATTCAAGGCCCCAAAGGAGCCTTCCACATCCATCAAAGTTTCACCTGCACATCCACCAGTGTGATTTATTGTGTCTGTTGTTCCCGATGTGGTCTCCTTTGCATTGGGGAGACTGGACACCTTCTGGCAGAGCGCTTCAGAGAACATCTCCGGGACACCCACACCAATCAACCCCAATAACCCACACCAATCAACTCCCCCTCCCATTCTGCTGAGGACATGCAGGTCCTGGGCCTCCTCCACTGCCACTCCCTCACTGCCCGATGCCTGGAGGAAGAGTGCCTCATCTTCCACCTTGGAACACTTCAACCCCAGGGTATCAATGTGGACTTCACCAGTTTCCTCATTTCCCCTCCCCCCACCTTACCTCAGTTTTTTTTTAGATTAGATTACTTACAGTGTGGAAACAGGCCCTTTGGCCCAACCAGTCACTCCGACCCGCTGAAGCGCAACCCACTCAGACCAATTCCCCTACAATTACCCCTTCATCACCTAACACTACGGGCAATTTAGCATGGCCAATTCACCTAACCTGCACATTTTTGGACTGTGGGAGGAAACTGGAGCACCCGGAGGAAACCCACACAGACACAGGGAGAATGTGCAAACTCCACACAGTCAGTCGTCTGAGGCGGGAATTGAACCCGGGTCTCTGGCGCTGTGAGGCAGCAGTGCTAACCACTGTGCCACCGTGCCGCCCACTTGCTAACCTGCCAGCTCAGGACTATCCTCCTGACCTGTCCTACCTGCCAATCCTCCTTCTCACCTATCCGCTCCACCTCCTCTCCGACCTATCACCTTCATCCCCACCTCCATCACCTATTGCACTCTTAGCTACCTTCTCCCCAGTCCCATCCCCCTTCCATTTATCTCTCCACCCCAGAGGCTCTCTGCCTCGTTCCTGATGAAGGGCTTTTGCCCAAAACATCAATTTTCCTGCTGTTCGGATGTTGCCTGATCTGCTGTGCTTTTCCAGCACCACTCTAATCTTGATTCTGATCACCAGCATCTGCAGTCCTCACTTTCGCCTACTCCATCTGCCAGACTCTTGTTCACTCACGTAACCTATCTATATCTGTTTGCAGACTTTCAATGTCCTCTGCACACTTTGCTCTACCACTCATCTTAGTGTCATCTGTCATCTTTGACACATGCCACTTGGTCACTAACTCCAAGCCACCTATATAAATTGTAAACAATTGCAGTCCCAACACTGATCCCTGAGGCACGCCAGTAGTCACTAATCACCAACCAGAAAAACACCTATTTATCCCTTCTGTTTGCTTTCTATCAGTTATCCAATCCTCTAGCCATGCTAATACATTACCCATAACTAATACAGCAGCCTTTTGTGCAGCATCATGTCGAATCCCTCTGGAAATCCAAATACACTAGATCCATCTGTTCCCCATTGTTCACTGCACTTGTAATGTCCTCAAAGAATTCCAATAAATTAGTGAAATCACCTGCCTTTCATGATCCCATGTCACATCTGCCTGATAGGACAATTTTTATCCAGATGTCTTGCTATTTCTTCTTTAGCAATAGATTCAAGCATTTTCCCCATTACAGAAGTTAAGCTAACGGGCCGATAGTTACCCACCCTTTGTCTACCTCCTTTTTTAAACAGTGGCATCATGTTTGTTGTTTTCCAATCTGCCGAAACCACACCAGATTCCATCGAATTTTGGTAAATTACTGTAAGTGCATTTGCTATTTCCCTGCCATCTTTTTTACCACCCTGGGATGCATTCCATCAGGAGACTTGTCTACCTTTAGTCCCATTAGCTTGCCCAACACTACCTCTTTAATAATAATGATTGCTTTTAGGTCCTCACTTACCATAGCCTCCAATTATAGGCACGTTAGAACATAGAACAGAGCTGAAAATGTATTGCTGGAAAAGCGCAGCAGGTCAGGCAGCATCCAAGAAGCAGGAGAATCGATGTTTCGGGCATGAGCCCTTCTTCAGGAAGAAGGGCTCATGCCCGAAACGTCAATTCTCCTGCTTCTTGGATGCTGCCTGACCTGCTGCGCTTTTCCAGCAACACATTTTCAGCTCTGATCTCCAGCATCTGCAGTCCTCACTTTCTCCTAGAACATACAACATACAACATTACAGCACTGTACAGGCCCTTCAGCCCTCAATGTTGTGATGGCCTGTGAAACCAATTTGAAGCCCATCTAACCTACACTATTCCATTATCATCCACATGTTTATCCAATGACCATCTAAATGCTCTTAAAGTTGGTGAGTCTATTAGGCATGGCATGGCATTCCACGTCCTTATACTCTCTGAGTAAAGAACCTACCTCTGACATCTGTCCTATATCTATCACCCCTCAGTTTAAAGCTCAGTCCCCTTGTGCTAGCCATCACCATCCAAGGAAGAAGGCTCTCACTGTCCACCCTATCTTATCCTCTGATTATCTTGTATGTCTCTATTAAGTCACCTCTTAACTTTCTTCTCTGTAATGAAAACAGCGTCAAATCCATCAGTCTAGCCTCATAAGACCTTCCCTCCATCCTGGTAAATTCCTCTGCACTCTTTCCAATGCTTCCACATCATTGCTTTCACGCAGTGACCAGAACAGTACACAATACTCAAGTGCAGCCGCGCCAGAGTTTTGTACAACTGTGGCATGACCTCATGGCTCTGAAATTCAATCCCTCTCCCAATAAAAGCTAACACACTGTATGCCTTCTTAACAACTCTATCAACCTGGGTGGCAACTTTCAGGGATCTATGCACATGGACACTAAGATCTCTCTGCACATCCACTCTACCAAGAATCTTATCATTAGCCCAGTTTTCTGTATTTCTGTTACTTCTTCCAAAGTTCATCACTTCACATTTTTTTGCATTAAACTCCATTTGCCACCTCTCAGCCCATCCCTGCAGCCTTTCGTTTTTTTATTCGTTCAGGGGATGAGTATGTCGCTGGCCAGGCCAGCATTTACTGCCCATCCTTATTTGCCCAGAGGGCAGTTAAGAGTCAACCACATTGCTGTGAGTCTGGAGTCATGTGTAGGCCAGACCAGGTAAGGTTGGCAGATTCAGATTAGGTTAGATTCCCTACAGTGTGGAAACAGGCCTTTTGGCCCAACAAGCCCACACTGACCCTCTGAAGAGTAACCCACTCAGACCCATTCCCCTACCCTATATTTACCCCTGACTAATGGACCTATCACTATGGGCAATTTAACATGGCCAATTCACTTGACCTGCACATCTTTGGACTGTGGGAGGAAATCGGAGCACCCAGAGGAAATCTACATAGACACGAGGGGAATGTGCAAACTCCACACAGACAATGGCCCAAGGCGGGAATTGAACCCGGGTCCCTGGCGCTGCAAGGCAGCAGTGCTAACCACTGAGCCATCACACCACTCGATCCATTCCCTAAAGGACATTAGTGAACCATCTATGTCCCTCTGCAACATCCTTCCACATTATCCACAACTCCACCGACTTTATTGTCATCCGCAAATTTACTAACTCATCCTTCTGTGCCCTCATCCAGATCTTTTATAAAAATGACAAACAGCAGTGGCCCCAAAACAGATCATTGCAGTACACCACTAGTAACTGAACTCCAAGATGAACATTTCCTATCAACCACTACCCATCTTCTTTCAGCTAGCCATTTTCTGATTCAAAATGCTAAATCACCCTCTATCCCATGCCTCTGTATTTTCTGCAATAGCCTACCTTTACAAACACTTTACTGAAAGTCATATACACCACATCAGCCGCTTTACCCTCATCCACCTGTTTGGTCACCTTCTCAAAGTACTCAGTAAGCTTTGTGAGGCACGACCTACCCTTCACAAAACCTTGTTGACTATCCCTAATCAAATTATTCCTTTCTAGATTATTATAAATCCTATCTCTTATAATCCTTTCCAACACTTTACCCACAACTAAAGTAAGCCTCACTAGTCTATAATTACTAGGGTTGTCTCTACTCCCCATCTTGAACAAGGGGACAACATCCATTATCTTCCACTCTTATGGCACTATTCCTGTAGACAATGATGACATAACTCTCAAAGCCAAAGATTCTGCAATCTCTTCCCCAGTTTCCCAGATAATCCTAGGATAAATCCCATCCAGCCCAGGAGATTTATCTATTTTCACATTTTCTAAAATTGCTAACACCTCCTCCTTATGAATGTTAATTCTGTCTAGTCTAATAGCCTGTATCTCAATATTCTCCCCAATAACATTGTAATTTGTGTCTTCTACAGGGAAGACCAACACAAAATACCTATTCAACCCCTCCATCTTTCCTCATTTCCCAATATTATATCCCGCTTCTCATCCTCTCAATGACCAGTGGTTAGCTTAGCCATTTTTTTCTATTTTATATATTTGTAGAAACTTTTGCAACTGTTTTTATATTCTGAGCTAGGTTACTCTCATACCTAGGTAAAAACAATGACTGCAGATGCTGGAAACCAGAGTCTAGATTAGAGTGGTGCTGGAAAAGCACAGCAGTTCAGGCAGCATCCGAGGAGCAGGAAAATCGACGTTTCGGGCAAAAGCCCTTCATCAGGAATACAGGCAGAGAGCCTGAAGGGTGGAGAGATAAGTGAGAGGAGGGTGGGAGTGGGGAGAAAGTAGCATAGAGTACAATAGGTGAGTGGGGGAGGGGATGAAGGTGATAGGTCAGGGAGGAGGGTGGAGTGGATAGGTGGAAAAGAAGATAGGCAAGTAGGACGCGTCATGGGGACAGTGCTGAGCTGGAAGTTTGGAACTAGGGTGAGGTGGGGGAAGGGGAAATGAGGAAACTGTTGAAGTCCACGTTGATGCCCTGGGGTTGAAGTGTTTCGAGGCGGAAGATGAGGCGTTCTTCCTCCAGGCGTCTGGTGGTGAGGGAGCGGCACTGAAGGAGGCTCAGGACCTCCATGTCCTCGGCAGAGTGGGAGGGGGAGTTGAAATGTTGGGCCACGGGGCAGTGTGGTTGATTGGTGTGGGTGTCCCGGAGATGTTCCCTAAAGCGTTCTGCTAGTAGGCGTCTAGTAAATGTAGAGGAGACCACATCAGGAGCAACGGAGCACAGTGTCACAGTGGTTAGCACTGCTGCCTCACAGCGCCAGAGACCCGCATTCAATTCCTGCCTCAGGCGACTGTCTGTGTGGAGTTTGTACATTCTCCCCGTGTCTGCGTGGGTTTCCTCCGGATGCTCTGGTTTCCTCCCACAGTCCAAAAATGTGCAGGTTAGGTGAATTGGCTATGCTAATTGTCCATAGTGTTAGGTGTAGGGGAATGGGTCTAGGTGGGTGCGCTTCAGCTGGTCAGTGTGGACTGGTTGGGCCGAAGGGCCTGTTTCCACACTCTAAGTAATCTAAATGATATTGGTAGATGTGCAGGTAAAACCTTGATGGATGTGGAAGGCTCCTTTAGGGCCTTGGGAGGAGGTGTGGGCACAGGTTTTGCAATTCCTGCGGTGGCAGGGGAAGGTGCCAGGATGGGAGGGTGGGTTGTAGGGGGGCGTGGAACTGACCAGATAGTCACAGAGGGAACAGTTTTGCAGAAGGCAGAAAGGGGTGGGGAGGGAAATATATCCCTGGTGGTGGGGTCCGTTTGGAGGTGGCGGAAATATCGGCAGATGATTTGGTTTATGCGAAGGTTGGTAGGGTGGAAGGTGAGCACCAGGGGCATTCTGTCCTTGTTACGGTTGGTGGGTGCAGTCTGAGGGCGGAGGTGCAGGATGTGGACGAGATGCGTTGGAGGGCATCTTTAACCATGTGGGAAGGGAAATTGCGGTCTCTAAAGAAGGAGGCCATCTGGTGTGTTCTGTGGTGGAACTGGTCCTCCTGGGAGCAGATATGGTGGAGGTGGAGGAATTGGGAATAGGGGATGGCATTTTTGCAGGAGGTAGGGTGGGAAGAGGTGTAATCCAGGTAGCTATGGGAGTCGGTGGGTTTGTAAAAAATGTCAGTGTCAAGTCGGTCATCATTAATCTCTCTTATCTTTCACTCCAGTTTGTCTCGTGGCTTTCTGTTTACATTTAAAGATTTCCCAATCTTCTAGTTTCCCACTAATCTTTGCAACTTTGTATGCATTAGCTTTCAGTTGATACCCACTCCTTTATTTCCTTAGTTATTCATGGTTGATTATCACTTGTCGTACAGTCCATCTTTTTCACTGGTACATACTTTTGCTGAGCACTGGAAAAATCGCTATGAAACCTCCACTATTCCTCAATTGTTCCACCATGTCAATTGCTCCCAGTCAATCTTAGCCAGCTTCTCCCTCATCCCATAGTTATGTCTTTTGTTTAAACACACAACATGGGTATTGGATTTTACTTTCTCACCCTCCATCTGTATTTCAAAAGGATTGCTCCTTTTGAAAGGATCCTGAACTTTGAAAACACTAATTATTCCTGTCTCATTTCACAGGACCAGATCTAAGATAGTTTGCTCCCTTGTAAGTTCTATTTGAGGAAAGTATTACAGATACATTCAATGAACTCCTCTTTAAACAGCCTTGACCAACTTGGTTTGACCAATTAATATGTGGATTAAATCCCCTCCTTGGTAATTGCTGTACTATTTTTACATGCATTAGCTGTGCTTTGTTTATTGTCTGTCTCACTGTGATGTTATTTTTTGGTGTCCTACAGCCATGCTTTTCAGTGACTTTTTCTCCTTGCTATTTCTTATTTCCACCCACATCAATTTAACCTTTATCTCCATAGAATTTATACCATCTTTAACTACTGCCCTGATGTCATCCTTACATATCAGAGCTACACTACCTCCATTTCCTTCCTATCTAATAGTTTGATACCCCCTGGATATTTAACTCCCAGTTGGGACTACCCTGCAAACATGTATCTGTAATGGTCATTAAATCATACCCATTCACAATGATTTGTGCTGTCAACACATTTACCTTGTTCCGAATGGTGCAAACATTCCAGTAAAGTGCCTTT
This sequence comes from Chiloscyllium punctatum, assembly GCF_047496795.1. NCBI lineage: Eukaryota > Metazoa > Chordata > Chondrichthyes > Orectolobiformes > Hemiscylliidae > Chiloscyllium > Chiloscyllium punctatum. The sequence goes on along the minus strand of NC_092765.1, from coordinate 52,230,422 downwards.
ATGCTAATTTTTATACCTGCTTTTTGAATCTTAACATCTCCAGCAGAAGAATCTTTGTTTTTAAACATTGTCTCTTTTTCTGTCACTGCTTCATTTCCACTCATCTTTGTGCTACATTGCTAAGCTGCTTCTTGCATTTTATTTGATTCTCTTTTGTCTTAAGCCCTCATCCACTCTAGCTAACTCAGAGTCTCCCCTTAGGTTCCCATCCCTTGACAAACTAGCCGATTGCTGTTTGCTATAGTGGTTATCATCCTATATATCTACATTAGCATTCATTCACAGAAAAGTGCCGAGTAAGGATTGGACATGATATGGATAAGTAACTGGTTGGGAGATAGGACATAGTGAGTAGAGATAAAGGGAATGTTCTGGTTAGTTGTGAATGGTTGTGAACAATTTGATAACTAGCTCCTCTATGATCATTCCATTTTCTGTGAGTGAACGCCCAGCATGATAGCCAATATGAACTTTTCACAACTTCCTTCCACACAAGGGTCTTGTGAATTGTCATCTTGGTTCATTTCATGTAACAGCAACAAATGCATAAGTGCACTGGGTGCAGCCAAAGAACTGAAACATCCCAATGCTGTGCTGGAGATTCATTTGCTAGAACTGGCCATGATTCTGGTCCAATATTACTGCAATATTGGCATCTATCCAACAATGCATAAAATCAACTATGTCTTGTCCAAGTCAGCTACTGCCCAATCAGCCTATTCACAATCCAGCAAACTGATGGATATTTCATCGATTGTTCTATTAAATACCAGTCACTCACTTGCTCATTAATGCTCAGATTAGGTTCTGCCAGGACTACTCAGCTCCTGACCTCATCACAGCCTTGGTTCAAACATGGATTAAAGAGTTGAATTCCAGAGGTGAGAGTGACTTGTTCTTGACATCAAAATGACAATTGATTGGGGATGGCATGAAGGAGCCTTCAGGACTTTGAAACCAGTGGGAATTATGAGATATTATCTCACAGTTTGAAGTCATACCTGGCACATCAAGGGAATATGGTTGTAGTTGCTGGAGGTCAGTCATCTCAGCTTCAGGACTGGAGAGTTTGAGCTATAGGGAGACATTGAATAGGCTGGAGCTTTTCTCCCTGAAGAGTCACAGGCTGAAGGGTGACCTTGCAGAGATTTGTAGTATCATGAGGGGATTGCATAGGCTGAATAGCCAAGGTCTTTTTCCTAGGATGTGGGAGTCTAAAACTAGAGGGCATAGCTTTAATGTAATAGGGAAAAGATTTAAAAAGGACCTGAGGGGTAACTTTTTTATGCAGAGGGTGGTGCATATATGGACCGAGCTGCCAGAGGAAGTGGTGGACGTGAGTACAATTAGAAAATTTAAAAGATATTTGGATGGGTCTATGAAGAGGAATGGATTAGATAGATATGAGCTAAATGGTGGCAAATGGGGCTAGTTGAGATTGGAATGTCTGGTTGGCACAGATGAGTTGGACCAAAGGATCTGTTTCTGTGCTGTATGACTCTATGATATCTCTGCAGGAGTTCCTTGGATTGATTGTCCTAGGCCCAACCATCTAGGCTGCTTCATTGATGACCATATGGTCAGAAGTGGGGATGTTCACTGAGAACTGAACAATGTTCAGCACCAATCATAACTCCTCAGATACTGAAGTAGGCCATGTCCACAAGCATCAAAACCTGGACAATATCCAGGTTTGGGCTGAAAGGTGACAAATAACATTTTGCCACACAAATGGCAGGCGATGACAATCTCCAAAAAAAAGAGAAACTAACCATCACCCCTTGACATTCAGTAATGTTATCATTGATAAGTACAGATGAGCAACATAATACAGCTCAAGAGTAGGTTAGATGTTGGAAATTCCGTGGTGAGTAACTTCCTAAAGACTGTCCACCAAATCCAAACACATTCAGTCAGATTGTCCATGGGGGCTGATGGTACCAAGTAGATATGAGGGTAGTTTGGCAGGTAGGGGAAGGTTAGGATAGCAAGTGTTTGAGAGAGTAGGACATTAGTTGTATGTGTTACCTGTGGGCATTGCAATGGAGTCACTGGCAGGTGGCGGTTGTGTAGGGAAGCTGGTTGTTTGGGAATAAATGGAATGTAAGTGGGTGAGGGCTTACAATTGATTGAGATCTGTTGAGTTTGGTTAGACGCTGTCAGGATCAGATAGAATCATAGAGTCATAGAGATGTACAGCATAGAAACAGACCCTTTGGTCCAACCTGCCCATGCTGACCAGATATCCCAACCCAATCTAGTCCCACCTGCCTGCACCCGGCTCATATCCCTCCAAAACCTTCCTATTCATATACCCATCCAAATGCCTTTTAAATTTTGCAATTATACCAGCCTCCACCACATCCTCTGGCAGCTCATTCCATACACGTACCACCCTCTGTGTGAAAACATTGCCCATCAGGTCTCTTTTATATCTTTCCCCTCTCACCCTAAACCTATGATCTCTTGTTCTGGACTCCTCCACCCGAGGGAAACGACTTTGTCTATTTATCCTATCTATGCCCCTCATGATTTTGTAAACCTCTATAAGGTCACCCCTCAGCCTCCAACGCTCCAGGGAAAACAGCCCCAGCCTGTTCAGCCTCTCCCTATAGCTCAAATCCTCCAAACCTGGCAACATTCTTGTAAATCTTTTTTGAACCCTTTCAAATTTCACAACATCTTTCCGATAGGAAGTAGACTAGAATTGCATGCAATATTCCAACAGTGGCCTAACCAATGTCCTTTACAGCCGCAACATGATACAGGGGTTAGTGAAGTGTGTCAGGTCCAGAAGAGGAATTGGGGAAGAGCTATCAGGTCTGGGCTGTGGGAATGGGGAATCAGTTGTGGAGCGTGGTGCCCATGGTGAGTTGGGGCAGCAGTCAGGATGCAGTCAACGGTGAGCAAGAATGTTACTTTTCATAATTAACCAGTTTCAATGCTCTAATCTTTCCTGCCTAACTGTTCACAGAAGTCAGTGTGTTGGAACCCTCTAAGGTCTCCAAATCTAACTCAGAGTTGGGTCATTTTCAGAGGATTCCAGACACTATTGGAAGTTTTAACTTCTTGATAATTCCAGCAGAGTCAGCTATGTTGGGACTTCTGCAAGGTCCCAACACACAGCTTCCGGAAATGATAGCATAATATCTATTGGAAGATCTGGCCCTTAATAAGATAGAGAATGGACAAAACTATGGCTCTCAGATTTCAATGTAGGAAAACTCACTTTGGATCTGGAATAGGATAGGTTGGAAAGCTAGAAGTAATGATGGTCCAAAGAGAATTGGAGATTTGCATACACAGGTTATTAATATGTCATGAACAAATACAGAAAATATGAATCAGTTTAGCTCAGTTGGCTGGATTGTTGGTTTGAAAAATGTGTTGCTGGAAAAGCACAGCAGGTCAGGCAGCATCCAAGGAGCAGGAGAATCGACATTTCGGGCATAAGCCCTTCTTCAGGAATGGATTGTTGGTTTGTAGAGCAGTGTGATGCCAACAGCATGGGTCCAATTCCCATCACAAGTTTGAGGTTACCGTGAAGGACTCTCCTTCTCAACCTCTTCCTTCACTTGAGGTCTGGTGAACCTCAGATTAAATCACTGCCAGTCAGTTCTCTCTAATAAGAGAGCAGCCCCTGTGGTCTGCCAAGACTATGGTGACACAACAATAACACCAGAAAATATTGAAAAAGGGAAATGTATGGTGGCCTTTATATGTAGAGGATTGGAAAACAAGGGGGTAGAAGTCATACCTCAACTGTACTAAGCTGGTGTTAGAGCATACGTGGAGCTGCTGGGAGCAGTGTGACACCAGGGTGTAAGAAGGATAGCTCAGCCTTGAAGGGAATGCAGCACTCACTCACGAGAATGATAGCTGGACACTAAGATTAAATTAGGAGAGATTACACCAGTGAGCATTCCTTAGATGCTACTGCAGAGTAATTCAATTAATATTCTCATTACACTAAGTGAAGCAAGTCAATAAAAACTCAGAAATATTTCTTCACAGAAAGACTAGTCAGAGTTTGGAACTGTTTTCTGAAAAAGGCAATTGATGTTGAGATAATTGTTCTTGTCAAAGCTGGGGTTGATAAATTTATGCTATTCAAACTTTTCAAGGATATAGGGCAAAGGCCATTTGGAGGGACAGAATAGTCATGATCTTACTGATTGGGACATCTCCACCTGCACTTTCTCCCCCAAGCCACTCACCATCCTGACCTGGAAATATAGCAGACTTGGAAATATATCGCATTCTTTCATTGCAACAGCATGTGGATTGCCACTATTTTAAGAAGACAGCTCATCACCTTTCAAGGGAAACTAGCAGTAAATACTGGCCAGCTGGAGACACCCATGTCTCAAGAGTGAATAAAAACAAATGTTCTCGTGCTAAATGGTGAGTGCAACTCCAAAAATACTGAAAACGTGAGAATTCACTCCAGGTCAACACATCCTATCTACCGCTTTCAACATTCAGACCCTCCACAATGTCTCTGACAGGCAGCAGCTTATGCTAACCTCAAGTTGCAACTGATGTGGAACCTGCTCAGTCACAGGATAATAAGTAAGTGTTCTTATGTCTACAAAGGTGTTTGCAGTGGGGTTTCCAGTCTGGTCTAATATGTATGGTGGAGAGAAAAAGTGCTGAAAAGAGTTTGACCTGCAAAGACCTTTGAAACCTACTAAAGAATGTAAGTTCAAGTTTGTGGAAGGTTTATGATCAGGAACTTACACACATGGTCTAGCTGATGATGTTGTGGATATGAGGTCAGCAAGTCAGCTCAGTGTCAAATAGAATAGCATGGTTGAGAATAATTTTGTTCAGCTTCAGACATGAACCAGAGGGAGGATTTGAATTGCTGTCAGGTGAAGACAATGGTTTCTATCTTCCCAGTGTTTACATTTGTCCTGGATATTGGACAAGTTGTGTGAGCAATAAGAGAGCACTGGAGAGAGCTGCAGGTGAGGAAATCCAGTCGTGAGCTTTTCACTATGTTACTGAGGGATGGCATACAGATGAGAACTAGGAGAGTTCAAGGATAAAAACTAGGGAACTCCAAAGTCTGTGTGCAGGAATATAGAAAAGAGAATACTATTCTAGAGATTCTTAATGTGGTGCCAATCTGGCTAGCTGACACCATGACACTTGCCTTATTTGATCAACACAGGAAACTGCTGGTCACAACATAGCCTGGCTGCAGTTATAACTGAGGTCAGAGTTTGAATTAATTTTACTAAAATTCCCAGCATGCTTGATTGTAGCTCTCAACCAGTCTTGTAAGCATTTCTGCTGCTGGTCACCTGACCACAAGACTAGTGCAGATCGTTATGCACCCAGCTGTTATTATTGAACATGTCAGAGTTCAGACAGGACTTGGCTTTTTAGATCATATTTTTAGTTTGCTGTGACAAAGGTCCTCGGGAGTGTTGCTGAACAAAGAGACCTTGGAGTGCAGGTTCATAGCTCCTTGAAAGTGGAGTCTCAGGTAGATAGGATAGTGAAGAAGGCGTTTGGTATGCTTTCCTTTATTGGTCAGAGTATTGAGTACAGGAGTTGGGAGGTCATGTTGCGGCTGTACAGGACATTGGTTAGGCCACTGTTGGAATATTGTGTGCAATTCTGGTCTCCTTCCTATCGGAAAGATGTTGTGAAACTTGAAAGGGTTCAGAAAAGATTTACAAGGATGTTCCCAGGGCTGGAGGATTTGAGCTACAGGAAGAGGCTGAACAGGCTGGGACTGTTTTCCCTGGAGCATTGGAGGCTGAAGGGTGACCTTATAGAGGTTTACAAAATATGAGGGGCATGGATTGGATAAATAGGCAAAGTCTTTTCCCTGGGGTGGGGGAGTCCAGAACTAAAGGGCATAGGTTTAGGGTGAGAGGGGAAAGACATAAAAGAGACTTAAGAGGCAACTCTTTCACACAGAGGGTGGTAGGGGTATGAAATGAGTTGCCAGAGGAAGTGGCGGAGGCTAGTACAATTGCAACATTTAAAAGGCATCTGGATGAGTATATGAATAGGAAGGGTTTGGAGGGATATGGGCTGGGTGCTGGCAGGTGGGACTAGATTGGGTTGGGATATCTGGTCGGCATGGACGGGTTGGATTGAAGGGTCTGTTCTGTGCTGTACATCTCTATGACTCTATGGCTGTATGAAATATAAGCATATAATGCTTCAGATTTTACTTTAACAATAGAACTAAACTTTATTACAAAAATATTAAAGATAGCGAAGAATAAACTAAATATCTGCTTCTAATACAAATTCAAAGTTTTAAAAACACACAGTAAAAGTATAATCCCATTAATCCCGAAACACTTGTTTATAAGTTCAATGATAAGCAGCTTTTGCACTGTACCCAACACTCACCACTCATACAATACCCACATCAGAGTCCCTGTCCCTACCACCTTGTTAGGTTTAAGACACTTGAGCTTCAATATTTGGGTTGGAGCTGCAGATAATTTATTCCTAGAATTTATGCCTGTTTAGATTTACTCAGCTTCAAATATCTTCTTATCCCAATACTTCTGATCTTGGAATAACACTAACTCTACAGTCTGAGGTAACCTAGTTCTCTATGTATCCTAGAGTCATTCAACAGGTCTAGAAACATCTGTGGAGAGAGGGGGCAAGTTTTTGTTTACAAAGAGTGTGGTAGATGTCTGGCACATGCTCCCATGGATGCTAGTGGAGGCAAATTCGATGGGGGGATTTGAGGGGCTTTTAGATAAGCACATTAATATGCAAGGAATGGAGGGATATGGACCTTGGCAGACCAGAAGTGATTAGTTTAATTTGGTGTCGTGTACAGCACAACACTGTGGACCAAAGGGCTGGTTCCTAAGCTGTACTGTTCTAAGTTCTGTGAAAGTAGAGTTAATGTTTCAAGTCCAGTGACTTTTTTCTGAAGAAGGGTCACTGTTCCAAGATTGGGGCTGTTAATCTGGTTCAGTCAGGGAGTCCAGACTGACATAAAAAAGTTGAATGTCAGGAATATTGACACTCTGATGCCTGACTGTGTATGAAGCAGTACTATAATCAAGGACTGTTCATGTGTAAATAAAGGGCGATTTGATGGCCTCTGTAAAGTTATTTCGGTCTCAAAATGTTAACTCTGCTTCCTCTCCACAGGTGTATAACTTTATGGCTCTACGACTCCCTGTTGCCAGACCTGCTGAGTTTCTCCAGCAATTTCTATTTTTGTTTCACATTTCCAGCATCTTTGTTTGATCCATATATATCCTTCCCTTCTGAGGAGTACTTTCTGAGGTGCACTTTCTGAGGAGCCATGCTATTCCAAGGACTTCACAGGACTGTCCCACTTAAAGTCAAAGGTAAAATGGAAAATTTCTCTCTCTCAACTATGAGTGTTGCTTTTATCTTAAAAAAACAAGTTCTGGAACACACTAACAACTTTGAGGCCCATTATTTACCCTCTTGGGTTGCAAAATGGTCTAAATAAAAGAAGTCCATTAATAGTGCCCAATAACCATTCACTCTAAAGCTAGACCTAAAAAACTGCTTTTAAAATGAATCACCATGGCTACAGAAATGCTTGCAGTTGTTAACTTCAGACACACAGAAATCTCAAATCCCACAGTTAACATCACTAGCTTACCAGTTACACCATAGGGAGGGCTGCTACAGTCAGCTTTATCTCACAGGGGGAGTTAGCCACATATCAGCTGATTCAATGGTCCACAACTGACTCAAAGGCTCTGCTTCCAATGGACATAGAGTAGGAAAGGCCAGTTCTACTGGTTTTCATCTGAGTGTCTTCAAAGAAATAGATGCAGAGATAGTGAATACATTATTTGTAATTTTGTAATGGATGCATGAACTCTATTCAAGAAGAGAAGAGAGAAATCAGGAATTGTTAGGATTGTTAGTCTAATATCTGTCATTGGGAAATGCTGGAAGTTACTACTCAGGGGTATTAACAGGACGTTCAGAAAATCATAATACAATTAAGTAGTGTCTACATGGTTTTGTGAAAGGGAATGAGTTTGACAAATTTATTAGAGTTCTGTAAGTATGTAACAAGAAAGGTGGATAGAGAGGGACCAACTGTAACATATTTGGTTTTCCAAAAGGCAGTTGATAAAGATTTGCAAGGTACAGGCAATAAATGTTGGCCAGCCTGTGATGCCCACATCCCATGAGTGAATCAAAATAAAGTGCTATATGGAATATTACTGCACAACATAAGATCTCAGTACTGTGGATTATACTTTAGCATCGATAGCGGACTCAGGAACAGTGTCAGGAAAGAAAGGTCATTTTCGGGTTGGCAAATTGTTACTAATGAAATGTCACAGGTATCAGTGTAACTAGTTGAAGTCCTGGCAATCTACCTGAATGACTTGGATAAATGAACTAAATATGGCAAAACAAAAGATAGGTGAGAAAGAAAGTAGGAAGAAGGATTCAATAGTTTGCAAAAGAAAATAGGCTAAATGAGTGGGCAAAAATTTGGCAGATGGAGATAATGTGAGAAAATGTGACTTGTCCACTTTGGAAAAATAGCAAAACCTCATTTTATTAATGGAGGGAGATTGCAGAATGCAGCAGTACTGAGGGATGTGGATGTTGTTGAGCATGAATCACGGAGCATTCGGGTACAAATGGAAGGTAAAGGCCGAGTCCCATTGTCATTGTGCTAGTAATCCAGAGATCCGGATATTATTCTGGAGACTTGGTTTAACTCTGACCATGGTAGATGGTGCAATCGGAATTCAATTAAAAAAAACTGGAATAAAAGTCTAATAAGTTGTTTGCTGTAAAAACCCATCTAGTTCACTAATATCCTGTAGGGAGGAAAATCTGCAGTCTTTACCTGGTCTAGCCTACATGTGACTCCAGACCAAGAGCAACATGGTTGACTCTTCACTGTCTCTGAAATGGTCTAGCAAGCCATTCAGTTGTAACAATCACTAGAAAGGGAAAAGGTAATTAAACTGAACAACCGCCCACTATCAACACTGACACCATAAATAATAACAGCAAAGACAACCCTGCAATGTCCTCCTTAGTAAAATCTGGGTGCCAGTGCCAAAACTGGGACTGCTGTCTCGCAGATGTGTCAAACAACAGCCTAATAGTCACACTCACAAAATCATATCTTGCAGACAATATCCCAGACAACACTATCATCTCTGGATAGGACCTGTCCCACTGGCAGGACAAGCCCAGCAGAGGTGGAGGCACACAATTGGAAGGGAGTGGCCCTGGAAGTCCTCAACATTGACGTTGAACCCATGAAGTCTCATGGCTTCAGTTTAGACAGGGGTAAGGAAACCTCCTGCTGGTTACCACATACTGTGCTCCTTCGGCTGATGAATCAATATTCCTCCATGTTGAACACTACTTGGAGGAAGCACTGAGGGTGGAAAGGATGCAAAATATACTCTGGCTGGGGGATTTCATTGCCCACCGCCAAGAGTGGCTTGGCAGCAGCATTACTGATTGAGCTGGTTGGATCCTGAAGGACATAGCTACTACACTAGGTCTGCAGCAGGTGTTAAGGGAACCAACAGGAACAGAAGTTGCTGGAGAAGGTCTAGCAGTGTCTGTGGAAAGAGAAAGAGAATTAATATTTCAAGTGTAGTGACCCTTCTTTGAACAGACCTATTTGACCTCATTGTTACCAATCAGCCAGCTGCAAATGTGTCTCTCTGTGACAGTATTGAATCATAGAATCAGTGTTGGACCAGGCCCTTCGGCCCAACAAGTCCATACCGACCCTCTGAAGAGTAACCCACCCAAACCCATTCCCCATTATGCTACATTTACCCTGACTCAGGCATCTAACCTACATATCCCTGAATACTATCGGCAATTTACCTAACTGCAGATTTATGGATTGTGGTAGGAAACCCTTGCAAACACAGGGAGAATGTGCAAACTCCACATAGACAGTCGCCTGAGGCTGGAATCGAACCTGGGTCCCTGGCACTCTGAGGCAGCAGTGCTAACCACTTAGCCACCATGCTGCCCCATGGCGAAAGTGACCATGGCACAGTCCTTGTGGAGAAGTCCCACTTTCAAATTTAGCATACCCTCGACTGAGTTGTGTCACAGTACTAACTGGGATCGATAGGAACTAGCACATGAAAAATTCAGGGTCCAATATGGAGAAGTTATGAAACATAACTAGTTGCATGTCAAATATTGTAAACAGCCAGATTTACAAAAGCTAAGCAATTCAATAACCAACAGATCAAATCTATGCTCTAAAGTCTTTCCAGATCCAGTTGCAAATAGTATGGACAATCGAACTACTCACGTGAAGAGGCTCTACAAATATCCCCATCCTCAATAATGTAAACACCTTGTACATCAGTGCAAAAGATGAGGCTGAAACATTCATAGCAATCTTCAGTGCCAAATGGATGATCTATCTCAACCTCCTCTAGAAAGGGCCCCAAACATTATAGGCGCCAGTCTTCAGCCAATTCGATTCACTGCATATGATATGAAGAAATGGTTGGAAGCATTGGATACTGCAAAGGCCATGGGCCCCTGACATCGTTCCAACTATACACTGAAGAAGTGTGCTCCAGAACCTGTCATTCCCCTAGTCAGGCTGTTCCAGTACGGTTATAATACCGCCATCTACGATGTGGAAAATTGCCCAGGTACACCCTGTACATGAAAAGCAAATTTCAACCTGGCCAATTACCACCCAGACTGTATACCCTCGATAATCAGTAAAGTGATGGTATCATCACCAGTGCTATCAAGCAGCACTAACCTGCTTAGTAACACTCAGTTTAGGTTCTACCATGGCCACTCAGCTCCTGACTTCATTGTAGCTTTGGTTCATAAACAGACAAAAGAGCTGAATTCCAGAGATGAGGTGAGGGGTGACTTAATAGGCTGGATTCGACCAAGTGTAGTATTAAGGAGCCCTTGTAAAACTGGTGTTTTATGAGAATCAGTAATTCTCCACAGACACAGAGGAACATGGTTGTGGTTGTTGAAGGTCAGTTCCAGGGCATCTCTGCAGGGGTTCCTCAGGATAGTGTCCTAGTCCCAACCATCTTCAGCTCCTCAGGTCAGAAGTGGGGGTATTTGCTGATGATGGAACGATGTTTAGCACCATTCATGACTCCTCATATAGTCCATGCAGTCTAAAAGCAAATGCAGCAAGAACTGGGCAACATCTGGACTGTAGTGAGTAAATTTAATGCCACACAAGCGCCAGGCAATGACCATCTCCAAAAAGAGAATCTAACTATCACCCCTTGAAATTCAATGGTATTACCATCATTGAATCCCCCATTATCAACATTTTAGGGGTTATCGTTGATCAGAAACTGAACTGATCTAACTACATAAAAACAATGGCTGCAACAGCAGATAAAAGCTAGGAATCTTCAGTCATAAATTCACCTCCTGACTGTGCACTGTCTAAAAGACACAAGAGGTGTGATGGAATACTCCCCACTTGCCTGGATGGTGCACTCTAGAATCTTGACACCATATCTACAAGCATTCACTCCCTCCACCACTGATGCTCAGTAGCAGCAGTGTGTATCATGTTGGGATGAACAATAAATGCTGTCCCTGCCAGTGATGTACACATCCATGAATGAAGTTAAAAATGTTAAAGCAAGTAATTAAGAAGCTAAATGAAATGCTGGCCTTTACCAAGGTAAGGAGGATACAAGGAGAAAGTAGGGACTGATGAAGGGCTTATACCCAAAACGTTGATAATAATCATAACACTCCAAATATGACTAATTAATTTTGACACAGGTTTCTCTTCTTTTCAGTTTTCTCCAGCAGTGAAAAATATTAGTTTGTTTTAATATCCTGATGAATCTGCATTGTTCTTTTATTCTGATTATCCTCCTAAATCCCATTTCTCCTCCGCCCAATCTACAAATAATACATGAGCTCTTTACTTTTTGACTAAAATGTAACACTCCACACTTAACTCTGTTGAAATCAATATGCCCAATATGCAAGTTTATTAATGGCTTCTTGTAAGCGATTGCCTCCCTACTCAGAATTAATTATACCTCTCAATTTAATCTAAACCGCACATTTTTGAATTTCAGTTAGATCGATTGTTCTTACCAATCAGTAGAATATGTTTCTTCTGAATTCTCTAATTGTTGGTGCTTTTACAGAATTAGGATTCACATGGATCTGCTTCCACAAGGCCTTGAGAAGAGACCACTTTCCCAGCTTCTATAGCATGAGCTCTTAAAGACAGGATTCTGAATTCACACCAGTTTCTGAGGAGGATTCTAGCCTCAGTTCATCACACTGGGGGGTGATCATGGTTTATGGACAGTTCTACCACAGGGACAGACTATATCTAAAGATGATCAATGTTAATGTTGGGGGCCTGAAACAAAAGGTCGATCAAAAAGCATTGTTAAAATTCCCAGAGACCAGGTTGGGAAAGTTACTGAGATGTTCCTCCAGGGAGGACACCCTTGAATTATGTGATGACTATGATGTGCACACAGATGAATATTACTTTGACAGAAATCCAAGTTTCTTTCACTATGTGTTGAATTTCTATTCCACGGGCAAGCTTCATGTGATGGAGGGGATTTGTATATTCTCATTCAACCAAGAAATTGAGTACTGGGGACTTGGCGGGATCTCTATCCATCATTGCTGCAGGTTCAAGTACCATGAACGCAAAGAGAATATAGTTGAGAAAGAGTTTGACACACAGAGTGATGATTTGAGCTTAACAAGTTCTGAAGATGCCAGCACCATCCCCCAACAAATCGAAAGTTTTAAACATATGTGGTGCGGCAAACAGAGAGAAAAATTGTGGCTCATTTTAGAGAATCCAGAATATTCCTTTGCAGCCAAGGTTTTTACTATATCCTCACTGGCCATTGTGTTGCTCTCCATTGTGACTATGTGTGTTCATAGTCTGCCTGAATTCCAGGAGCAACAGGAAGGCCTTGGCTTCCTGATTGTTGAATCTACCTGTATTGCGTGGTTTAGCTTTGAATACATAGCAAGGTTAATAGTCGCCCCATATATCTGCAAATTCCTTCAAAATCCACTGAATATCATTGACTTTTTATCATTTCTACCATTCTACCTCACCCTGGTTGTGGAACGTATAGATGATGAGAGCTCAGAGCTGGTGAACATTGGCCGAGTAGTACAGGTCCTTCGGTTGATGCGTATCTTTCGGGTCCTGAAGTTGGCTCGCCACTCCATTGGATTGAGATCACTTGGGGCTACTTTCAGACACAGCTATGAAGAGGTAGGACTCCTGATTGTGTTCTTGACTGTGGGTATTGCCATCTTCTCAGCTCTCATCTACTCATCAGAGAAAGATGAAAAAGAAACTGGTCTTCACAGCATCCCCATTGGCTGGTGGTGGGCAACGATTAGCATGACTACTGTTGGTTATGGGGATACTTACCCAGTCACAATTCAAGGGAAGCTCATTGGCAGCACTTGCATCATCTTCGGCTTGTTGATGGTGGCTTTGCCGGTTAGTGTCATATTTAACCGATTTTCAAAGTATTACCGACGGGAACAAGCCATTGATGTTGTGATTCGCAACCAAGAACTGAGAAAGTTGGCTGCAGGTCTACCATGTGTCAATATCCGGGATATTTATGTGAAGAAGATGCGTTATCATTCAAAGACCAATACAGTGGACCAGAACAGTGTCTGTTGTGAGAAACAGAGTTCTAAAGTGTCTTCAATCAATCACAATATAGATACTGAGCAATGCCCCCAGACATAATTAATGCTCCCTCCATCTGTAACCCATATCCAATAAACTTGCTGCAGATCTGATCTGTTCAACAGTGATAGTAATTCTGACTGTGAACATGGGAATTACTATAGTGCATGAGGTCTATTACTATCAATCTATAGATTTACAAAACAATGGAAATCTGCACGTTCTTCATCATCTGTAATTGTCGCACTTCCTCTTCTGTTTATTTCTCAATCTGCCACAGTTCCTGTTGTAACTGTCAACATTTCCTCTCCTGTGACAATCACACTTTCTGTGCTATTAGGTACATTTGGGCTTGTGTTATTTCCTGTTTGTGATAGCTATACTTCCCGTTCTATACCAGTCACACCTAGGTGTCTGATTGCACGGATGTAAACTGCAGCAGATGGATGGAGAGTTCTCCAGTCAGGTGTGAAGACAGCAAGTGAAGTGTAAACTGCCGAGTTGGTGGAAGATTCCCGAGATACAATCAATGTTAAAAGGCTTGTCGCATGAAACACCCAATGAGAGAAGGAAGGAGAGCCAATCAATACTTCATAAGCACTTTTTGGAAATGGTGTCATCTCTGAAATAACTCCACAGAGTCGGTCTCCCGTCACCAAGTCACTCTTTATTTACATATGGAAAGCTGAAAGGATCCAGCTTCCTCAGAGTAAACAGGATGTCTAACACTCATGCTTATATTTGTCAGCCAAGGCTCCCATTTGGACTACATTAACAGCCCCAGTCAGGGAACTGAAATTCTATGAGGTCCACCCAGCTGACCTGATCTGTGTTGTGTGTACATAAAAAGTAAAATCTGACATGTCAAAATAATGTGCTATGCTCACTATAAAGCTTTCAGTTGTGTGTTTGAGCAGCTCTGCCACTGTTACGAAAAGCCTCAGAACTTTCTAAAATCTTTTTGAAGAAGAATCATATTGGATTCAAAATGTTAACACTGTTTCTTTCCTTACAAACACTGTCAGACCTGCTCAATTTCATCAGTGCCTTCTTTTTTTTCTCTAAAGCCTGTGTTTGAGTCAATGCTGAGGCAGATTCTCTGATGGTCTGTTTTAAATTGGGAACACTTACAAACCAACCCTCTTAATTGTCTCATGCAACTTGATGCTGAAGGCCATGTCCAAATTACATTCATGATCCATCCATGGTGCAGCTGCCAGTTTCCCACTATTATACTCACAGTGTCTCCAAGGTCAGAGATTGAAGGCAGAATTTAATTGCAGGAAATAGAGGTTTTGCATCCTACACTGAACACCTTAAACAGGAATCATGCTTTCAGGAGAGATTGCCAAATTACATGGCAGATTGAAAATGGTTGGCCTTCCTTTGGCCTAAGAAGCCCAAAGGCTCTGCATACCCTTTCCCCTTCTCTGCCACCTGTCACGAAACTGGTGTGTAAAAATGGGGTAACGCTTTGGCATGACACTTTAAGAGGTAAAGTGTTTTTAAAGCTTAGGGTTGAACAGAGAAGGGGCCCATGAGCAGTTAGGGGATGGTACAGACAATTCTAAAATAGAAACATGTAACAATTAATTTTGTGAGTGGAGATCTTATGCTTGCTTTGACAACAAGTTTGAATTTGGCCAATTAATTTAAACCAAACACTCAGAAAATCAAAGCCAACTGTATTTAAAAATGGATGGAGTTTACAGCCTGAAACCAGTCATATGAAATTTTGCATCATTGGTGGTATTTCTGTAAGTATTTTTTGAAAATTAAGAGAGATCTGAAGAGTAAATATTGGGCCCTCACAGAAATCTTTAAACTCTGATTAAGCACCATCTAAAGGTACACAGCACTCTAAACTAATATTCCTGCCATGAATTTGACAGAGAGAGGCATTTTGGATACCAGAATTCAACAAAGAAGGGCATTTGTGACATGAGATCAGCAGAAGAAAGATTGGAGATAAAATGGAAAAGACTGTGTGAACTTGAAGAGATTATTTTGTAATTTATCATTTTTCTTCTTACTTGGTTTTACATAAATGAGAATTGTATTTATTTGAACAGCATTCATTGCAGTAGAATTTAGTTCAGTTAGGGAATAGTTAGTACTTGGATGAAATTGTCCAGTTTGTTAGCAATTCTGTTAATTTTTTCACTGTTGGAGTTAGATAAATAAACTGTTACTTGTTAATTCAAGAGTGGGTGAAAGGATTCCATTTCATTTAACCACTCCTTTGTAACAGATTGGGAGTAAAAGGTAGGTTAAACTATATTTCACTCTTCTTTTATCAGATTAAGAGGCGAAGCAATCTTTTCTGGGTGTTTTGGTTTTAATTATTAGCGGGATGTCCACATCTGCTTTGTAACACCCCCTGGTGAGACCTGCCAGTCATCCAGAAGCAGCAGCTGTACTTGCTCAGCTGAACCTCCAGGGAGCAGTAGCTGATGACAATGATGAATCCACCCAAGAGCCAGGATTATCAAGGGACTAAGGCAACAATCAAGTGGCGATGGGAAGTTTATCACACAATCTGGGTTGCAGGGAGGGAGTCAGCAGCTAGAATAGAGCTTCTCATAGGTTCTTCAATCAGGCACTGAGTATCTTTGAACAAGGAACCCTGCTTGAAGTCCAAGAACAACCCTAAAAGGACTTGCTCTTTAGGCCTCTGCATCTTGCTAAGTTAATATTCACAGTCTAGGATTGGGACACTTAAGTGAGTGTAAGTGAAATGGTGCTTAATGGGGACAGAGAGGAGAAGGACTCTGTTCTGAAAAAGACTCATATCAGATTTGAGGCATTAACTCTTCTCTCTTCCCAATGACGCTGCTGGACTTGTTGAGTTTCTGTAGCAATTTCTGTTTTCACTTGAGCACAGTCCTCAGCTGTGACCCTTCTACTCAATTAAATTCCAGCCTCAGAGGCCACAATTAGAAGCAATTATGAAACACACTGTAGTCAACTGCTAAATTTGCTCATGATAAATAATTTCATTCCCAACAATGCTTTTATTAAACATAGAATCATACAGGACACACAAGGACCTTGTCTGCGTTGACAAAAAGCTATTCTAAATCAACTCAAGTTGACTCTAGTACTCGGTTTATAGCCTAAAGTCGTGACATTTCAAATGTTTTTCCAGGTACTCTCAAAGGTTATGAAGTGTCCCTTCCAGGCAGTGCATTCTGTTTCCTATTACCCTCTGGGTGAAAACGCTTTCCTCAAATCCTTCTAGACCTCCTGTCTTTCACATTAAAATAATTGGCCCCTTGTTACTGACCCTTGAACTAGGGGAACAGCTGCTTTCTATCTACCCGGTCTGCATAATCTCAACCTAATAGACCTCAATTCAGTTCCATCTCAGTTTTCTCTGCTGCTTCATAGTTAAACTGCTTCATCCCTGATGAATCTTCTCTGCATCATCTCCACTGAGATCACATCCTTCCTATTGTGGCACTATAGGACCAGAACTGGGGCACAGTACTCCAGCTGTAGCCAAATAAAGTTCTGTACAGTTCCAACATGACTTCCCTGCTTTTTTAATCCATGCCTCAACTAATATTCATGTACTTATCTAAAAGTCCCTTAAACACTGCTATCATATCTGCCTCCTCCACCACTTGGCAGTGCTTTCCTGATGAAGGGCTTTTGCCCGAAACGTCGATTTCGAAGCTATTTGGATGCTGCCCGAACTGCTGTGCTTTTCCAGCACCACTAATCCAGAATCTGGTTTCCAGCATCTGCAGTCATTGTTTTTACCTAGTGCATTCCAGAATCCTAGTATTCCTGTGTTTGCAAAAACGTTTGCCCCTCACATCTCCTTTGAACTTGCCCCCCTCACCTTAAATACATACCCCCCACTTAGATATTTCAGCTCTGGGGAAAAGATTCTGACCATCAACTCAATCCTGACAGACTTCTATGAAGTCTCCCCTCAGCCTCCTCCAGAGAAAACAAACTGAGTTTTTCCGACCTCTCCTATATCCACTAATCCAGGCAGCTTCCTGGTAAACCTCTCCTACGCCCTCTCCAAAGCTTTGACATCTTCCCTGTAATACAGCAACCAGAATTGAATGCAATACTCTTAAGTCTAGCCTAATCAAAGTCCTATAAAGTTGCAACACAACATCCTGACCCTGGTGCTTAATTTCCTACCAATAAAGGCAAGTATGCCATATGCCTTCTTTACCACTCTATCTACTTGCATAGCCACTTTCACAGAGCTTTGGATTTAAACTTCAAGGTCTCTGTACATCAGTGCTGTTTAGGGTCCTGTCAATAACTTTTCCTTAATATTTGATCTCCCAAAGAGCAGCACCTCACACTTATTCGGATTAAACTCCATCTGATATTTCTCCGCCCATATCTGCAACTGATGTATATCTCGTTGTATCCTTTGATAACCTTCTACACTATCCATAAGTCCACCAGTCTTTGTATTGTCTGAAAACTTACTAATTCACCCATCTACATTTTCATCCAAGTCATTTACATAATATATCACAAACAACAGAGTTCCCAATACTTCCCTTTGCGGAACACTACGAGTAATGGATCTCCAGCCAGAAAAACACCCTTCCACCACTACCTTCTATGGGCAAATCAATTCTGAATCCACACAGCCAAGTCACCATGGATCTCATGCATCTTAATCTTCTGAATGAGCCTGAAGGACCTTGTTGAAAGCCTTACTAAAGTCCATGTGGCCAACATCCCACTGTTCTACATTCATCGATCATCTTTGTCAGCTCCTCAAAAACATCAGTCAGACTAGTAAGACATGACCTGCCCTGCACAAAGCTATGTTGACTGTCTCTAATTAGGCCATGCTTTTCCAAATGTGCGTAATTCCTATCCCTAAGAATTCTTTCCAATAGCTTCCCAAGCAGCAATGTAAGATTCAATGGTCTATAGTTTCCTAGATTATCCCTATTACCCTTCTTGAACAGAGGAACAACATTAGCTACTTGCCAGTTGTCCGGGACCTCTCCAGTGACCTGCGAGGATACAAAGATCTTTGTCAAGGCCCTAACAATCTCTATGCTTGCCTCTCTTAATAACCTGTGTACATACCATTGTGTCTCGGGGACTTATCCACCTTAACGCTCTTCAAGAGACCCAAAGTCACTTAAAATGCCGTAGTGTACTAGCATGTTCCATACAAGTCTCACTATTCTCCACATCTTTGTCCTAGATGAATACTGGTGCAAAGCTCTCATTTAGGATCTCACCCACATCCTCTGCCTCCGAGTATAAGTTCCCTCATTTATCCTTGAATGATCCTACCGTCTCCTTCGTTATCTTCTTGATTTTGATGTATCTATAGAATGCCTTGGGATTCTTTTTATCCTATTTGCCAAGGTCATTTCATGGCCCCTTCTCGCTCTCTTAATTTCCTGTTTGTTTCTTTCCTACTTTCTTTATATTCCTCATCGGCCCTGTCTGATTTTAGCTTCCTAGACCTCACATATGCTTCTTTTTTCCCTTTTGACTAAATTCACAATCTATCTTATTATCCAAGGGTCCTTTATCTTGCCATCGTTATTCTTCCTCTTTACTGGAACATGCCGGTCCTGAACTCTCATCAGCAGGTCTTTAAATAACTCCCACATGTCAAATGTGGACTTGCCCAATTAACTAACACTTTCTAGCTCCTGCTTAATATTGACATATTTTGACCTCCCTCAATATAGTACCTTCCCTCAACATCCTGAATTATCCTTTTTCATAGCTATCTTAAAACATAAGGAGTTGTGATCAATGTTTCCAAAATGCTCTCCCACTGAAAGGTCAGTCACTTGGCTGGGCTCATTAGCCAATACAAGGACAGAATGGCCCGTCCTCTAGTTGGACTATCCATATTTGTTTTAAAAAATCCTCTTGAATGCATTTAACAAATTCTGCCCCCTTTTAAGCCTCTTGCTCTAAGGGAGTCCAAATTAATAATGGGGGCATTAAAGTCACCCACTTTGACAACCCTCTTGTCATTGCATCTGCCTGCATATTTGTTCCTCAATGTCATGGTAATTGTTGGGGGACCTATTGTATAATTCTATCCGAGTGATTGCACCCATCTTATTTTTAAGCTCTAACCATATTGCCTCAGTGGATGAGCCCTCTAGTATCTGAGTGCAACTGTGACATTCTCCCTGATTATTAATGCAACTCCTCCAACTCTAATACTTTCCTTTCTATCTCATCTAAAACAACAAAACCTGGAAACGTTGAGCAGCCAATCCTGTCCCTCTATCAACAAGTCTCTGTAATGGCCACAATATTATTGTGCCATGTACTGATCAGGCTCTAAGCTCATCTGTCTTACTTATAATACTCCTACACTACCATCATGTTGATTTACCTGTCTCTGCCTGTCCTTCCTTTTCTGACATATTGGTCCTCACAGTTACTTTCCCTTCAATCCCTCCTCTGACTAATGCACTTGACACTATGAGCAACTTAGCATGGCCAATTCACCTAACCTGCACATTTTTGGACTGACAGATGAAACCCTCACAGACATGGCAAGAATGTACAAACTCCACACAGACAGTCGCCCAAGGCTGGGATCGAACCCAGGTCCCTGGTGTTGTGAGATTGTGGTGCTAACCACTGAGCCATTGTGCTGCCACATTTTAAGCTAATAAATATGCCCTCCTGTGGTTAAAATAACGCTCCTTAGCAGGAATGTGACATTTAACTATTTTTACATCTATATGAGCTGTGACATTCTGCAAACTGTCTCATTTACCTTTGTACTACACCTTCAATATCTGCAGCTAGACCTGTTAAAAATACCTCCATCAACTTACACTGTTTCAAAACATCATGCAAGCAAAGCCAAATCTTTTAAACCTGTGTTGCTTTAACTACATATTTACTGTTTTAATAAGATGCACACTGCAATACTTCTTAACCAAATGTTGATTGTGCATTGTTGCAATGCACATGTAGTTTAAACACTGGATTCAGTACCTGCTGTCATCTATTTGCTCTCCAGCTCCTAAACTGCTGCTTCCTGCACAATTTCTCTTCTTTTCTTCCTCTTTGAATTTGGATAGAGCACAAACAGTGGCTAAGGACTGTGGTGTAGTGTCCCTACCTCTCAGTCAGGAGACCCAGGTTCAAGCCAACCTGTTCCACATATGTGTAATAACATCTTTGAATAGGTTGATTAAAAAATATCCATAATCAGAATCATGCGACAGAGAATGCATAGATTGGAATAAAATGTTGGAGGATAATTGGTATTGATCTCTTGAGAACTGATATGGCAGTCAAGTCTGTATTTCCTCTATGCATATGAGAAAACTGGCTTTTCCTGTCTGCAGCTGGAACAAGGTCCCATGGAACAGGCAACCAAGGAGTAAGCAGGGATTCTACCCTCAGTGAAAGCACAGTCTAGAACTGTGGAACCAAATCAAAGCACCCTGGACACCAGGGCTTCCAGTCTGTTGCTGTTGCCGACCTGCAGCCAATGAGCTCCTAGTTCCCTCTATCTCTAAGGACAACAGCAGGTGGCAAGACTCAAGTCTCCACCCTCAGCTCAATTGCTCAGGAGCAGAGAGGGCAAGGTCAGGGTGCCCAGCATCAATGATTCACTGTCAAGAGCTGATGGCCACCCTATCCTTCAGCAGCACCTGCCACTGTCCTATCAGGGATATTTCAAGTTGCCATAAATATGGGAGTACAGAATGCAAAGTGAGTGAGGAGAGTTAGGGAGTTAATAAATCATCTGGTATTTTCACGTGGGGCACATGCTTATTGATGACTGATTTTATATGTTGTGCATGGTTGTTTTTTAAATTCTCTCAAGCCATTTGTTTGTCACTTTTAATCTCACTTTCCCTGGTCTGTTGGGTTTATTGTGGAGTTCAATTACTCAAAGTAGTCCTAACAATGGAATAAACCCAATGTCCTAAATTAAAGCACAGTGCATTCCAAAACACTGCAGAAACCTTACCCATACAATGCTTATAATTACATGTGAACCCGTTTACACCAACTTGGCCAAGGATCAGAGCAGAGCAGGTGATCAGCCTGCTCTATCACAACCTCAAGCTGCTGATCAGATGTTCTCCTTCCTGAGTGAGATCTGATTTCCTGCATTATCTCAGTTTCCCATTTTAAATGAAGGAACAACACTGACCATTTTCCAGTCCTCTGGAACTTCACCTGAGGCCCTAGCTATTTCTTCCTTTGCCTCCCACAGTATTCTGGGATAGATCCCATCTTGTCCTGGGAACATGTCTACTTTAATACATTTCAAGACACTCTGACACTTGCTCCCTCATTATATTGACCTGCCTGAGAGTATTCACATACCCTTCAAAAACCTCAACATCCCTGCCTTTGGTGAATACTGATTTAAAATAAACATTAAGGATCTTACTCATTTCCTCTCACTCCACACATAATCTCCCTCCTTATCCTTGATGGGGCTTTTTCCCTAGCTACCGTCTTGCACCTAATACATGTATAACATGCCTTGGAACTCTCCTTAACTCTGCTGGCTACGGACATTTCATGGACCCTTTCAGCTCCTTCCTACTTTCTTTATATTCTTCAAGGACATCATCTGTTTCTAGTTACCTAAACCTTAGGTATGCTTGCCCTTTTTTGACTAAGTTAAAAATCACACCACCAGGTTGTGTCAACAGTCCAACAGATTTATTCAGAAGGACTAGCTTTCGAAGTGTCGCTCCGTTGTGCTTTTGATTGAGCTGATAATTACCCCTGTCATCCTTGGTTCTCAAATCCTGCCATTCCTGTCCTTCATTTATACAGGAACATGCCTGTCATTCACTCTACATGTCAGATGTGGAATTACCTTCAAACAGCTCCCCCTAATCCACATCTCCAATTGTTGGTCTAATTTGGTTATAGCTGGCCTTCTCCAAATTAACACCTTCATCCGAAGTTCATTCTTGTCCTTATCCATAAGCATTGGAAACTTTCAAAATTATGGTCACTCTTCCCAAAATGCTGCCCCACAGAAGCTCTGATCACCTGACCAGGCTCATTTCCCAATACCAGGTCCATTCTGCCCCTTCTCTCGTTGGACTATCAATATACTTTCAAAACACCCTTCTGGACACACCTAAAAAAAATTACTCTCCATCCAAACCCCTGGCACCAAGTGAGTCCCAGTCAATATGGGGGAAGTTAAAATCACTTACCACAGCAACCCTGTTATTTTCACATCTGTCCAGAATCCAACCACATAACTCTTTCTCCATCTCCCACTGGCAGTTGGAAGGTCTGTAGTATAATTCCAGCATTGCAATTACACTCTTCCTATTTCTGACCTCTACCCATAACACCTCTCTGCAAGATCCCTCCAGGGTGTCCTCCCTCAACACAGTTGTGATATGCTCCCTAACTAGTAATGCCCCACCTCTTTTGCTTCCTCCTCTGTCTCAACTAAAACATCAATATCCCACAACATTAAGCTGCCAATCCTGTCCCTCTTTCAGGCATGTCTCTGTGATAGCAGCAACATCATAACTGCATGCATTAATCCAGACTCTCAGTTCATCTGTTTTACCTGTTATATTTCTTGCATTGAAGCAAATAGAATCCAAGCCTTCAGTTCTGCTGAGCTCAGCAACCTTTCCCTAACTGCTCTTGTTAATTATATTTGCCTTAGTCTTAAGCTTTTCCCCAGTCTCTGTATTTACTGACCTGCTGCTCTGGTTCCTGACACTGGTTCTGAGTGGCATTATCAAACTTCCCTGCCAGGATATTGGTGCCCCTCTAATTTAGGTGCAACCCATCTTTCTTGTATAAGATCACCTTACCTGGAATACCTACCAATGATCCACATATCTGAAGCCCTCCCTCTCAGACCAGCACTTCAGCCACATGTTCAATTGTATCTGCTGTTCCTAGCCCCAGCAGCATGTGGCATGGGGAGTAATCCTGCGATTACTAGCCTGGAGATCCTATTTTCTTTTTACTAATTCATTCATGGGGTGAAGGTGTCACTGGCTAGGCCAGCATTTATTGCTCATCCCTACTTGCCCAGATTGCAATCGAGTCAACCACAATGTTTGGCCTGTAGTCACATATAGGCCAGAAGGCAATTTCCTTCCCTAAAGAACATTAGTGAACCAGATGGGTTTTTCCAACAATTGACTTCGACTCTTAATTCCAGGTATTTATTGAATTCAAATTCCACTATCTGCCGTGATGAGATTCAAACCTGAGTGCCCAGAACATTACATGGGTCTCAGAATTAACAATCCAGAGATAAGAACACTAGAACATTCCTGCTAATTTACTACCTAACTCTCTGAATTGTTGCTGCAGGGTTTTGCCACTCCTCCTACACATGTCATTTGTGGACAATGGTTTCTGTCTGTTTACCTTTCCATTTTAGGATTCAAAGACATCCATGACCCTGGCACTTGGGAGGAAACAGGAGTCTCTCGCGCAGCCACAGAAGCACCTATCAGTGCCCCGATTATTGAATCTCCAATAACTATTGCTCTATGCTTTGTCTGTCCTCTCTGTACAGCAGGGCTAGCTGTGGTGCTCTGGTTGCTGATACTGCTGTCATGTGATAGGCTATCCCCTCATCAGGATCCCAAATGGAATATTTGAAGACGGGGAATCCTGCACTCACTATTTGCCCTGTCTAGTAGTCACTCATCTATCTTCCTGTACCTTGAGTGTGACCATGTTTCTGTAACTTCTTCCTATGATTCTCTCTGCCATTTGTACACTCCTTAGTGTCTCCAACAGTCACTCAAGCGATCCATTTGTTCAGTGAGGAGCTGAAGCTAGGAACACTTCATACAGATGTAAATTAGGGATGATTAGATTAGATTCCCTACAGTGTGGAAATAGGCCCTTCGGCCCAACAAGTCCACACTGACTCTCTGAAGAGTAACCCACCTAGACCCATTTCCCTCTGACTAATGTACCTAACACTATGGGCAACTTAGTATGGCCAATTCACCTGACCTGCACATCTTGTGTGCAGATTGTGTGAGGAAACCGGAGCACCCAGAGGAAACCCACGCAGACACAGGGAGAATGTGCAAACTCCACACAGACAGTTCACCCAAGGCTGGAATTGAACCTGGGACCCTGGTGCTGTGAGGCTGCAGTACTAACCACTGAGCCACCGTGCCGCTTTCAGCATTCATGATTGACAACATCTTGCAGGCAGAACACAAAACCTCACCAACTGACATAGACTAATCCTCTTTTGGTTATAGAGTTATAGAGATGTACAGCACAGATACAGAACCTTCGGTCCAACTCATCCATGCCAACCAGATATCTCAACCCAATCTAGTCCCACCTACCAGCCCATATCCCTTCAAACTCTTCCTATTCATATACCCATCCAGATGTCTTTTAAATATTGCAATTGTACCAGCCTCCACCACTTCCTCTGGCAGCTCATTCCATACACGCACCACCCTCTGTGTGAAAATGTTGCCCCTTAGGTCCCTTTTATATCTTTCCCCTCTCACCCGAAACCCAGTAGTTCTGGACTCCCCCACCTCAGGAAAAAGACTTTGTCTATTTACCCTATGCATGCCCCTCATGATTTTGTAAACCTCAGCCTCCGATGCTCCAGGGGAAACATCTCCAGCTTATTCAGTGTCCCTATAGCTCAGATCCTCCAACCCTGGCAACATCCCTGTAAATATTTTCTGAATCCTTTCAAGTTTCACAACATCCTTCCAATAGGAAGGAAACTAGAATTGCATGCAATATTCCAAAGCTGGCCTAACCAGTGTCCTGTAAAGTCATAACATGACCTCTCAACTCCTATACTCAATGCTCTTACCAATAAAGGAAAGCATACCAAATGCCTTCTTCACTATCCTATCTACCTGTTACTCCACTTTCAAGGAACTATGAACCTGCACTCCAAGGTCTCTTTGTCCAGCAACACTCCCTAGGACATTTCTATTAAATGTATAAGTCCTGCTCTGATTTGCTTTACCAAAATGCAACACCTCACATTTATCTAAATTAAACTCCATCTGCCACTCCTCAGCCCATTGGCCCATCTGTTAGATTACAAGTTACATTTTAATTAGCTGCTGAAAAATTTCAGTTAATACTTTCTAACAAATAGCATCCCATAACATACTCACTATCTGAACTCTCTAACCCAGCAGAAGATGAACTAACTGGTTTAATTTTAGGGTGCTGTTCCTTCATCACCTGGTAAAGGAGCAGTGCTACATAAGCTTGTGATTTTAAATAAATCTGTTGGACTATAACCTGGTTTCATGCGGCTTCTGACTTTGTGCACCTAAGTCCACCACTACATCATGAACTAACTGTACTAACACTTTAGAAAGACTAAGACACACTTACCCTGTGAGATTCCTTCACCTGTTACACCAAGGGAATGAATGGGCTAACACAAACTAGCACCTGACCAGCACTGACCAATCAGAAACTGTGCTCCTTCCCCCACCACCCCACTGCCAGGTAATTTCAGCAAGATGCTCCCCTGGAATATGGGCTGCTGGTTCCTCCTGAAAGGAACATGTGGGAAACCTGTATTAGATTGTCCCCATCCTTCGACGTTCTAGTCAAAACAAACCATGTTTGTTCAATATGTCCTCATAGCTAATAACCTCTAAAGCAATCAACAGCCTGGTAAATCATTTCTGTACCTTTCTACCATCTCCACATCCTTCTAGTAATGTGGTGACAAGAACTACAGTGCTGACCCCGGAATCCTAAAGCCCTATTGCTCAAATTGGAATCGGAACAATTATTTCGAGAAAATTTTGCCCTAAAATCCGAACACCACGTATCGTTCAGGTCGCACATTGTTTGTTCAGTTCATCCCGGGAAGCAGTTGTGAAAGCATCTCTCGTGTGTCCATCACTAGTTTACCTCGTGTTTTCACCTTGATTTGTGCTGGCTTTTTAAATTAATTAAGCAGTAAACCCTCTCCCTCCTTCCTCGTCTCCAGCTTCCACATGCACCATTAGTACTCCTCACTAAGGTAAATGAAGTTATTTTCATGTTAGTACATTTATTTCTTTTTTTTATGATTATTACTTGATGTTTAGGTCATTTACGCATCATGTTTTACCTTAACCATGTGTATTTGCAGTTAAAAGTGTCTTAAAAATTTTTTTTTTGGGGTCCAGAAAAAGATTAATTCACTTTCCATTATTTCTTATGGGGAAATAGTTTCGGAATCCGAACTTTTTGCAATTGGAACAGCCTCCCTGGAACGAATTAAAGTCGGATTCCGAGGCACCACTATATACACAATATTCCAAATGTGGCCTAACCGATGTTCCATATAGCTGCAACATGGCTTGCCAATTTTTATTCTTTATGTCCTGACTGATGAAGGTAAGCATGGGATATGTCTTCTTGACCACTTTAGCCACTTGTGTTGCCTCTTTCAGGGAACTGTGGACCTGTATGCCTACATCCCTCTGTATGTTGATGCTATTATGGCTTCTGAAATTTACAGCACATTTCCCTCCTACATTAGATCTTCCAAAATGCGTCACCTCCCATTTGTCCAGATGATACAAAGTTAGTGAGATGGCAAACAGTGAGGAGGGTAGCCTTAGACTGTAAGATATAGTCAGGCTGGTCAGATGGGCTGACAAGTGGTAAATTGAATTCAATTTGGATAAATGTGAGGTAGTGCACTTGGGCAGGACAAATAAGTTGACAGAGTGTGGTGCTGGAAAAGCACAGCAGGTCATCCAGCATCCGAGGAGCAGGAGAATCGATATTTTAGGCAGGAGCCCTTCATCAGGAATCATGTTCTCCAGGACAAATAAGGCAATACAAGATGAATGGTAGATCCCTGGGAAGCACCAAGGATAAGAGGCACCTTATTGAGCACACACAGGCCCCTTAAGATATCAGGATAGGTGGAAAAGGTAGCTATGAAGGCATATGGTAACTTGCCTTTATTAGTTAAGACATATAGCTTAAGAGCAGGGAGGTTGTGTTGGTTAGGTCATAGCTAGAGTATTGTGTGCAGTTCTGGAATCCATATCATTGGGGGGATGTGATAGCACTAGACAGAGTGCAAAGAAGATTTATCAAGATGTTCCCTTGGCTACAGAGTTTCATTTATGAAGAGAGATTTGACAGACTTGGGTTGTTTTCCTTAGAGTAGAGGAGATTGTGGAGGGATGTAACGGAGATATATAATATTATGAGGGGCATAGATAGGGTAGACAAGAAGGAACTTAAACACCCTCCCTCCCCCTCCATTGGCTTAGATTGAAGTATGGGGCAGAGGTTTAGAGGAGATGCGAGGAATTTGTTTTCACCCAGTGGGTGGTGGGAATCTGGAACTCACTGCCTGTAAGGGTGTTAGAGGCAGAAACTCTTGTAACATTGAAGAAGTATTTAGATATACACTTGTGATGCCAAGGTATGCAAATTCTATGGGCCAAGTGCTGGAAAATGGAGTTCGAATAGTTAGGTGGTTGTTTTTGACTGGAAGAGACTTGATTCTGTGACTAACACAGTCATTAAGTCACCATTAGGCGTCACATGTTTTTCCTTCTCATTTCATTTCAGCTAACCCAGCAAAATTTGGTTAATATCTGCACTGGCATAGCCATATGTATTTACACCTCAGAGGTGGTAACAAATCTTCTTGACAACTGAGTGGTTTGCTTGGCCATTTCAGAGAGCACTTAAACTTCAACTACATTGCTGTGGAAATGCACATGTTCCAAAGCAGAATTCCTTTCCTAATGGAAATCAGTGGATTAGATAGGCTGTTATGCAATCTGGTAAAAACAATGACTGCAAAGATGCTGGAAACCAGATTCTGGATTAGTGGTGCTGGAAGAGCACAGCAGTTCAGGCAGCATCCAAGGAGCTTCGAAATCGATGTTTCGGGCAAAAGCCCTTCAATCTGCTGGCTTCATGATTATCATTGCTGAGATTAGCTTTTATCTTTCACATTCATTTAATTAACTGAACTAAAATTCATGTGATGAAATTTGAACTCCTTTTTCTGTTTTATTCATCTCATGCGCTTGATCAGTAACATAGTAAATCCAGATTATAACAATGACCGAATTTTAAAACACAAATTCATTCAGCAAAACACAGTGGCCTTCCTAATCATTCAGTCATCACAAAGCTTCATGCTTTTATGTGTCATTGCATTTTATTTTGTTTCATTTCAAGTCGAAGGAATACAGGTAGTTGTGCTATACGGCAGTTTTCATCAACGCAAATTGGATGTAAAGCGATTAAGGAATAGGGACACTGTTACTAAAGCTCCAACTTTTAAAACGTGTGTTGGCAGGAGATTCAAGATGGCGGCAGTCTGAAAAGTCTGCTGTGTTGTACTCTGTGCCATACCCCAGGCAAGTTGGGCTCCTACTCCTCCCCCATGAGCCACCCCTGAGGAACATTTTCAGCATAAAGCAGGCAGAACACCTAGAACCTTTTAAATTTGGATTTCGAGGTTTTGGAGTCGAGATGAAGACTAATAAAGGAAAAGGAGCTAGGGAAGTGCAGAAGGCAGAGCACTCCCCTGCTGCGTCAGGTACTCCTGCAGCTGCTTCCTCAACTCCTGCGGTGGCGCCTTTGAGCTTGGTGGAACAGCTCACAGACCTAGAACTGATTACTGCCATGCTGACAAAGCATGAGCAGGAGATTCAGGCATTGAATCAACGTGTGGAAGCAGTCGAGCAAAGGACTGCAGCATTGGAGACTGAGACAGAGAACGCCAAGGGGCAGACCCAAACCTTGGAAGGCCAGGTTCAGGCCTCACTGGAACAGGACAATGCCCTCAAAAATCGAGGTTGGAGAAAAAAATTTACGCGTAGTGGGTCTTCCCACCAATAAAATATTTTTTTAATATAAACGTGGTTGGCTATAAGGCAATTGCACCGCGAGCACTTTAAGTGCTGGCACTTTATTGCGCGATTTTTACATAGCAAGGGATCGCACAAGAATGCAACAACTGCATAATAGCAGAACTACCTGTAATGAAAAACACAGAAAAGCAACTTAAAAAGAAACATATTGGACTTGGAGAGAGAAATAGAGGCTGCAGAGCTGTTAAATTTCTCCAACACTTTTTTTTATTTCAGATTTACATTGTCTTTTGTAAGCATATAAGCACATCCCCAATTAAAACCAATGTCGTAATCTCAAATGCTTTGTTATGCAAAGTCCCGGACAGCAACCAAAGTATGATAGAATTCTTCACAAAGATGAAATAGCCAAATCCCAAAACTAAGGTTATGAATCTAAATAACAGCAACTTTTGGAGTCTGAGGAATGAATTGTCAATGAAGGATGGAGGAGCTATACTAAAGGGGTTGAAGGTGGATTGGCAATGGTTCTTATTTAATGAATGTATGCATGAATTACAACAATATTCATTCTTGTCTGAAGAGAAAAGGTGAATCACTACATCTTACAAAAGAAATAAGGGCGGTATTAAGTCCAAAACGTGATGGGTACGTGATGGGCCCCAGCTTTTCATGATACATAAAGTATACATAGAAATATTTGGATGGGGGAACCAAATCAACATTGCCAAGTTTGCTGTTGACGTAACACGGACAGGAATCTAAATTGTGAGTGTTAGAAATGAAAAGAAGTGTTGTTTTTTCAGATATAAAAGAACATGAAGAAAAAGGGGTCCAGCAGAAAAATTATTAACTCTGCAGGTACTTCGGCAAGTGTATCTTTACCTTTAATTATGGTTAACTAAATACCAATTCTGGAGTATAATATAAGCAAGTTAACTCTTTTAAAATAAGCTTTCAGCAAAAAAACTGAGATAACTAAAATGCCTGAGCTGTCCAAAAATGATACAAAGTTGATTAAATGTACGGAGAATGGAATATACCAGCAGTATTGATACAAAACGATAAACTATATCTTGATGTACTATCGACAAAATAATGAAAAAGTCAGCACTAACAGGGAGGAAGGTTGCCAATATGGGGAAGGGGAAGTAACAAGGGTGGAGCGAAGATGGGCAGTTATATAGCCTAGTAAGAGAGATTGGGTAAGTAGGAGTCTGGAGAGGTGACCTCACTCAGCTCAAAGGTATAATTGTAAACTAACCCAAGTCTAATTTGCTCAACTGCTTTGTGCAGTTGCAGCCCTTAGTTGCAAGTCTGTAATAAATTGTCTTGTTTCCAGATTTGTTGTTCTCGTCTAAAATTTTATTGAGTTTGTTTCAAACAGTGAGGAAGATGCAATGGGGCTTCAAGGTGATTTAGACAAATCGAGTGTTATAAAGTGGAGGTTTTGCCCTATGATAACCAAAACTGAAACACCCAGAGAGGGGCCATGTGCTTTATAATATGTTAAAAGGAGTGTGCAGAGAGGGGCAATCTGTTTCTCAGCAACCTTTAGTGGTTAAATCAAATAAAAACAATAAACAAGTGACAATTTATTTATCTAACTCTAAAAGCAAACAAATTAACTAAATTATGAACAATCTAAATAAATGCCTTCTCCCAACGATTTCTGAATAAAACAAGATTCTAACGGTTTTTAGCTGTCACAATAACTACAAGTCCCACACGTATACAAAAACATAAATTATGTCTTCGGAACCTTCTATGTCTTCTCCGTCGTCTTCCTCTGACCGAAATGCCTTCTGCAACATTTTCCTTTGCCTGAAATGCCTTCTCCGATGTTGGTACTGATGTCATTTAGAGTATGCTTTCTCCAATACATAGAGGACTGTGAGAGCGGTTATCTCTTAGCAAATGGCAATTGGTTCTGGGGTCTCAGTCCAACTACTGCCTTGTTTATACTCGTCATGACATAGCAATATTTCTTACGTAGTCAAGACCATCAGGTTTAAATTTAATAGGTTTTTGGTAACGAAGTGCTTGGTTTAAATTGATTGGCTAAAGTCCAAAACTGTTATCTTGGAAAAATGCTGCTTGGACTTTCAATACATGTTTCAATTTGGGTACTTTCTATACTGGCAAACCCATAAGCTTCTTCTCACAGACATAATTTTAAATCTCTAAGCATAGGAAAAGCACATCATTTTTTAAAGGACCATGCCATACTTTCCTCACTTTACAATTTTACACACAGCAAATCTAATGTCCTGTCTCCCAATTTGGAATTACTCTACCCAAGTTCGCAACAATAGCTAAGCACATGGCAGATGCAATAGAATGTGAAACTACAGTGTTAAAAGCAGAAGGGAAGAGCAATATAAAATGATAATATTTTTGGAAATGTGAATGCACAAACAGGTCCAGGTAGCCTTGTACTGTATGCCAGTCAATGAAAGTAGACAGGTAGGTACAGTAACCAATTAGGAAGGCCAATTTATGTGCCACAGTGAGACTACTGTGTGCAGTATCTATCTAAAAGAGGATATATTTGCTATAGAGGGAGGAGTATAATGTATCTTTCACTAATGTGAGACCTTCACAAAATTAGTAAGACGTACATTTTTTTTAGAAGGCCATAGTACTATAACATCAACTTCAAAGAAACAAACGTCCAAAATGATTAGTCAGAGTCTGATAAATCCTTTACTTCATTCCAGATTAGAGTTATCTGATCAAACTCCTTTTGAAAATCTGCAATCAAAATGTTATAAAGGGTTAGTTCTAAATAATGGTAGCATGAATGTATATGTGAAGTGTAGCCAGTGTTCAGGTACCTGGTAAAGGATTATGCCCAGACCACTGGGAGAAACCAAGTTCCAAGGTGATGGTCATTCTTCCATGAATTTCCTTCTTCAATTTCTCCTTAACATGATAAAAAAAAAGCAATGTAATATCTGTTCATTACAACTTAACACCTGCTTAATTCCCGATATGGAACAGAGCATGTATTTCAGCATGTATAACTCAGTATCTAATATGGAACACAATGAGTATTGCAGAGTGTGTGTTTCAGTGTGTGTATATTATGTATTATGGAACACTGCTTTTATTTCAGTGTGTGCATCTTACTTAAATACACAGCATATATTGGTAAACCTTTAGCCAGAAAACAATATGAATCTGTAAGAAACCTTCATGTCATTGAATTGCTCCATCGCATTGTCTCTTGCATCTTTGAAAAACTCCTCATGCTTTTCTTCAACATGCTCCTTTAATATCTTCTTCATGAAAGGCAAAACACCAGCACCTTTCTTTCGTGTAGCTTCTGAAACGTAAAAATAATTATTTTCATTCTTAGGATATGCACTTCATTGAAAAGATCAGAATTTATTGCACATTCCAAATTTTCTTTGAAGGTGGTAGTCAGCTACTTTCTTAAACCTCCTTTCTTGAGGTTCATGGACACCTCCATTGCGGTCAGCGAGGGAGTTCCACGTTTTTGACAGTGTGATGGATTGTGTTACATTTCTAAATCAGAATGGTGTATGGCTTGGATGCAATCTTGCAGATTTCTCATGCATTTGCTGCCATTGTCCTTCAAGCTGACAGAGGTCATGGTTTAGATTATGCTAACTGACAATCCTTGCTGAGTTTCTGACATGTATCTTGTAGATGGTATACACTGCTGCCACTGTGCAACACCAGATGCCTGAAGATCAGCAGTGTACAGCTGAAGTGCAATTTAGGCACAACAAAATAATTTTCAAATAACTCAAAAAGGTTATACATTGGGTCAACCTGTTCAGAGATGTCCTGATGTGGAGATGCCGGTGTTGGACTGGTGTGTACAAAGTTAAAAGTCACACAACACCAGGCTATAGTCCAATAGGCTTAATTGGAAGTACTAGCTTTCGGAGTGCTGCTCCTTAATCAGGTGGTTGTGGAGTACACAATTGTAAGATACAGAATTTATAGCAAAAGTTTACAATGTGATGTAACTGGGATTATACATTGAAAAATACCTTGATTGTTTGTCATCATACACTTCCAAAGCAGGTGGAACTTGGTCCTTGGCCTCCTGGACCAGAGGCAAGGATACTACCACTGCAGCACAAGACCCCTCCTGCGTCTGCTTTTTATTCTCTATTATTATAGCTGGATGTGTTTTATACACAATTGAATGGATTTCCCACCATCAAATCACAGACATTTCTTTTTGTTTTTAAGCTATTAATGTCTATCAGTAATCACCATGTGGTCAATCAAACATTTACAAGCAAAACCTGTTTGGTCTTCCTTTCTAAACACCAACTACCATAAGTAAACACCCAGATAGCCAAGTAAATATCCACAAGCAAAGCTTATTATGGGCAATGCAAACTATCAAAGGTAAGTGGGAAGGGACTCAACAAGAATGGAATTGGAATAGGAGATAAAATACTGTATTCCCTGCAGCGTGCATTTTTCTGTAAAGGCATCAAGAGCTTTGATAGACACCACATGCTCCTTCTCCAAGGACACCCAGGCACCAATGTAAACGTGGACTGGGGGTCTGATGTAGAATGGGCTCAGGTGATGATTCACAGTGACTTGGCCACTTGGATTCAGAACTGGCTAGCCAATAGAAGGCAGAGAGATGGGGAGGAAGGTTTTTTTTTACTGGAGATCCAGGACAATGGTGTTCTGGAGGAATCCATACAGAGACCTCTGCTGTTTGTGATTATATATAAATGACTTGAACGAAAATATAGATGGGTGGGTTAGTAAGTTTGCAGACAACACAAAGATTGGTGGAGTTATGGATAGTTGACAAAGGATACAGCAGGATAAAGATCAGTTGCAGATATGGCCAGAGAAATAGCCGATAGAGTTACATCTGAGTAAGTGAGAGGAGCTACACTTTGGAAGATCAAACATTAAGAGAAAGTTAATGTCAGGACCTTGAACAGCATTGATATACAGAGGGATCTTGGGGTTCAAGTCCATAGCTTCTGAAAGTGGCCTTGCAAGTACATAGGGTGATAAAGAAGACAAAGAGCATACTTGCTTTTATTGGTTGGGGAATTGAGTACAGGAGCCAGGATGTCATGTTGCAGCCTTATAAAACTTTGGTTAGGCCATAGTCAGAGCACTGCGTTCAATTCTGGTAACTACATTACAGGAAGGATGTGGAATCTTTAGAGAAGGTTTATCAAGATGCTGCTTGGATTAGAGGGTGTGGGAGCTAGAAAACCTTGGGCTCTTTTCTTTGGAGTGGCGGAGGCAGAGACTTGATAGAAGTTTATAAAATTATGAAATGCATCGATAAGGTTGACGGTCAGAATCATTTTCCTAGTGTTGAAATGTCTGATAATAGGGGACATGTATTCAAAGTGAGAGGGGCAAAGTGCCTCTGTGCTCACTCGCATCTCCTCCTCCTCCTCACTTGGCTTGTCACTCAGTTTCCCCTGCCTTCTCCATCTTAACCTCCATCCAGTTTTGATTTCTTCAGCTTGTCCAATGTTGGAAAGCTGAAGCAGAGACAGTCAGGACAGTCAGTCCCAAAACACAGACCTGAATCCCAGTATCACCAATGTTTCCCCTCCCTTGCCCCCTCAAAATCCTGGTCCTGCTCTCAGCATTCACACTCAAATCTCAGCCTGGCCTCGTTCTTGACCAATGCACCCACTCCCATTCTCACCCCTATATAACTCTAGCCATAGTTTGTTCCCAACAAATGCAGGTGTTCTTGTTCCCGATAGTGAAAACTCCTAAGACATAAATATTGAATTATTTAAGATTACAACGTCACAGCATTGTTACAGTGCCACTTGTGTTTATACTAGCTCTCCGAACAAGTAATTCACTTTCTTTCTGGAACCCTGCACATTCTTCTTGTTCAGATAATTATCTAATTCCCTTTTGAATGTTTGAATTGAGCCTGCTGATCCTACACTTCTCAGCCAGTACAATTCCAGACCTTAACCACTTGAGTGAACCTGCATCTACCACTTTCTCAGACAATCCATTCCAGACCCTAACCATTCGAGTGAACCTGCCTACCCCACATTCTCAGACAGTACATTCCAGACCCTGTTCACTCAAGTGAACCTGCCTCCACCACACTCTTGGCAAATGCATTCACAACTGAGCAATGAATGGCTGTCTCAGGAATTACCTTAAATGTTGCAGCTTGAACAGAATAGACAATGATCCTGAACAGCACCAGGAAAACAGCCCAGTGCAGGCAACACATTGCAGGCCAAGCACTGCTGAAGGTCTGACCTCTGGATTTCCCATTCATGTTAGACCAATTAGATTGAGGGCAGAGTCAAGACAGAACAGCTGTTTAACAGTCCCCCAGGCAGCCAGAGGGAAATAAAAGAAAAGGGCATAATTCTATGAGCTTAAAGCCAGAATTCTGTCAAATGGTGAAAGTTTTGTTCTTTGTGTTCTCCTCAGAATTCCCATCCTCTGACCTCTTGTACCTGCAATATTGACATGACCATCTATACATGTTTTAGACACGGTTGTATCTTAATAAGGATTCAGTGATGGCAATAAACTGAATATCATCTGGACTAAGCTGGATGGTCACATTGGAGATAGTCAGTAGCTCCTGGACACATTATACCAACTACTCAGCTATTTTACACAGTCAGTGTTCACAAGGCCAGCCATTTAAAATAGACAGTACCTTCATATGCTGGTTTCATTGAACATTGAACAGACAGGCTAGGGGCATTATAAAAATGCTGTTTTCTTTCAGTTATCTGCTTTTTCAAGTCGTAAAATAATCCATTGATCTGTCAAAAAATAAAGGTTGTTAATTGTATATCCTGGTTGGTGTAACACATTGTTTGTAGTTTGTAAATGCACAAGTAGTTCATAGCTTCTGTTTCAATTTGTCAGCAATAATGTGTTTCATTCAAAATAAAGATGACTTTATTTTGCTGTTATTACATCACATACAAAAACAGTTATTTGTGGGCTCTAAGTGGGAAACTCCAAAAGCAGGGGTGTTTGAAGACCCTGCCAATATCTACCACAAAACATTCACATGAACATTTTCCTCTTCCATTTTCCACTGTATGAGGAAACCAACAGCACAAGACTACTGGGCTATCACAGACTTGATCAGTACTTATTAGGGATAGTGGGCGGCACGGTGGCACAGTGGTTAGCACTGCTGCCTCACAGCGCCAGAGACCCGGGTTCAATTCCCGCCTCAGGCAACTGACTGTGTAGAGTTTGCACATTCTCCCCGTGTCTGCGTGGGTTTCCTCCGGGTGCTCCGGTTTCCTCCCACAGTCCAAAGATGTGCAGGTCAGGTGAATTGGCCATGCTAAATTGCCCGTAGTCTTAGGTAAGGGGTAGATGTAGGGGTATAGGTGGGTTGCGCTTCGGCAGGGCGGTGTGGATTTGTTGGGCCGAAGGGCCTGTTTCCACACTGTAATGTAATCTAATCTAATCAGAATCACTGCTTCCCAAATCATTTCCTATCATGTCTCACAGCCAGGTTTTCTGAGCCCTAAGAAAAAGAACACAAGCAATTTCACATGTTACAACAGTTAAATCATCTTTCATTTAGTGAGCCAGAGTAAGTTGTCAGTGTGCATAAGTACACAATCCTTAAAACAACATTAACAAGCATAATATAAATGTATTATTGCAATATATTAGTAGCATCTGATTTCATTATTAAGGTACCACATATTAGGCAATGTAATAGCCCAGGATGTTGGGGTAGTATATTAGCACAGATGGAGCATTGGCTAACTAATCGAAGAGATAGAGTTGGGAAAAGGGGGATGGCAGTCTGGAGTTACAAGAGTGCTACAGGGATCAGTTCTGGGGCAATAATTATTTTCAATGGATATTCATGATTTCGATGAAAAAAGTGAATGCACTGTAGCAGATGTTTGCAGATGACAAAAATAGGTGGACAAAGTTAAAAATCTCACAACACTAGGTTATAGTCAAACAGTTAGTGCTTCCAAATAAACCTATTGAACTATAACTTGGTGTTGTGTGATTTTTAACTTCCTACACCCCAGTCCAACATCAACACTTGCAAGTCAAAATTGGGTGGAAATACAAATGAGGAAGACCGAGTGATAGAGAGTTCATTGAGTGGCACAAATTTGACAGTTGGAAAATAATCTGGCAAAATATGAGGTAATGCATTTTGGCAGGAAGAATAATTGCTGTGTATTATTTAAGTGAAGAAGGTCTGTGGAAAGTTACACAACAGAGGGACAACTTTATGCATGAATCACAAAATCCAGATTCAGTGGCTTATAGAGAAAGCTAATAGAATGTTGATCTTTATTTCAAAGAGAATAGAGTATAAAAGTAGGAAGATTTTATTAAAACTATACAAAGATACAAGCCAGACCACAACTGGAACACTGTTTTGGGCCTTTATCTAAAGGAAAATATATATTGGCATGGAGGGACGGTCTTATAAGGCGAGGTTAGAAACATAGAAAATAGGAGCTAAAAGAAGCCATTCGTCCCTTTGAGTTCCTTTGTGACTGGTCATCCCACCTTGTACACCATGTTTGCTTGCTCCACACACCCTTTAGTCCGAAGAACTCATCTAACTCCTTCTTGAAAACACTCAACATTTTTGCCTCAACTGTGTTCTGTGGCAGAGAATCCCATAAATCCCATAAAGTGGGCGGCACGGTGGCACAGTGGTTAGCACTGCTGCCTCACAGCGCCAGAGACCTGGGTTCAATTCCCGCCTCAGGCGACTGACTGTGTGGAGTTTGCACATTCTCCCCGTGTCTGCGTGGGTTTCCTCCGGGTGCTCCGGTTTCCTCCCACAGTCCAAAGATGTGCAGGTCAGGTGAATTGGCCATGCTAAATTGCCCGTAGTGTTAGGTAAGGGGTAGATGTAGGGGTATGGGTGGGTTGCGCTTCGGCGGGGCGGTGTGGACTTGTTGGGCCGAAGGGCCTGTTTCCACACTGTAAGTAATCTAATCTAATCTAAAGTAATCTAATCTAATCTACTCATTAGAATTAAGAAGAATGAGGTGACCTTATTGAAACATCCAAAATTGAGAAAGAAATAATTGGCAATCTAGCTATGCGAGACCCCTTGGGAAAAGTGTAAAAACTCGTTAAAGTGGAGATAACCTCAATTATCTGAATTTCAGATTATCCGAACAAGATTGCAAGGTTCCGTAAAAAATGCAATCAGTTATCCGAACAATCCGTTATCCGAACTCTCAGTTAACTGAAAAAGATACTCCTCGCCCGTCTTGTTTGGATAATCAAGGTTGTTCTGTAGTTGATTTTGAGATTCAGGTCTTAATCTAAATAAAGAAAACTCAGTTGCATGTAGTGTATGCTGTCTGTGATTAATTGGGGGAACATTACTTAAAAGGATGATAATGGATAGGCAATGGCAAACTTTAAAGGGAACCTGGAGGAACCATAACAATTTTCATTCACGATTTGCATGAAAATAAAATGGGAAAAGGGCCCAACTGTGCCAAACAAGGGAAGTCAGGGATAACATTAGATCCTAGAAAGGGGCATACAAATTGGCTGATAAAAGTAGCAGACCTGTGGCTGGGGAAGAATGGTCTGCAATCAGCACTGCAATGAAACAGTCCAGCAAGGGTGACCTGCAGTCAACATCGCAGTGAAGCAGACTGGAAAGAGAGTGTTACAGTCAGCATTGGTGTGGAGCAGACTGGGAAGAGTGGCCTGCAGTTAACATCCCAGTGAGGCATAGTTACAGAATGTGGGAGCTCAAGGATACTAGTGTGATCCTGAGCAAACATATTTACAGTGGAGTGGAGATGGAGGTTGACACTGTTTACTGCAGCAAGGAGCATGACTCCAGATGCTGAGTT
This sequence comes from Chiloscyllium punctatum, assembly GCF_047496795.1. NCBI lineage: Eukaryota > Metazoa > Chordata > Chondrichthyes > Orectolobiformes > Hemiscylliidae > Chiloscyllium > Chiloscyllium punctatum. The sequence continues at coordinate 52,191,075 of NC_092765.1, read as the reverse complement.
GTCTGCCCAGTGTTGAGGTTCTGCTGTGGAGGAGAACTTGCAGTGGGAGAGAGAAGATTCAGTTGTCGTGGTTCATGGAGCCACCATCGACTGAGGTAGAACTACAAGAGGTTCTGCATAGCCAGTACAAGGAGTTAGGCATCAAATTAATTAGCAGAACTTCAAAGGTAATAATGTTTAGATTATTACATGATCCAAGTGTGAATTGGCATAAAGGCAGTTAAAGGATGTGTGTCTGAAAGATTTGCATGAGAGAAGTGGGTTCCAGTTTTGTGGGTGGTCTATACCTGAACATACTGGGACAGGTGTTCTTGTCAGCTGCATATCTAGAGAAGCAGAGCAGGTTTTAAACAAAATATTGGCTGCAAGGGCCCAAATTTGGGAAGCTGTGGTGAATCAGTGTGTCAAAAAGTAACAGGAAAGAATGAACAATAAACAGACAATAGCAGGTAGGGATAGAATGCAGAAGGACACCAGGAAGAATGCAGACCTAACAATAAAAAGTAAGAATACAGGTTATAAAAATAATAAAAAGATAAAAATTAAAGCACTGTATTTGAATATACATACATTCAAAACAACATAGATGAACTTGTGATATAAATTGAGATGAATAAATATGATGTAGTGTACATTACATGAGGCATGGCTGAAAGGTGACCTAGACTGGATCTCAATATTAAAGAGTTTGAGATATTTAGGATGAACAGAAAGTGAGGCAAGTGTGGATGACTGGCTCGGTTAATCGAAGATGATATCAGCATGATAGAGGGGTATGATCTTAATTCAGGGAACTAGAATATAGATGCATTCTGGATGGAGATGAGGAATGTAAAGAAAAGAGGTCACCTCTGGGAGTTGTGTAGACCCCCCAACAGTAATCACATGGTAGAACAGGGTATCAAGGAAGAAATGATGGAAGATTGTCAAAAGAGTACAGCAATTATCATGGGGGAATTTAACTTTTATATAGACGGGAAAAATCAAATTGGACAAAGTTGTCTGGGAGAGGAATTCATTGAATGTTTTTGGGACAATGTCTTAGCATGTTATGGCACCAATCAGCCTCTACTGGACTTGGTTTTGATCAATGAGAGAGGATTATTTACAGACCTGGTAATGAAAGTACCCTGGGAATAGTGACCATAATATGATTGAATTTTACATACAATTTAAGGGAGAGAAATCTGGGCCCAAGAATACTACTTTGAATTTAAGCAAGGGCAAAAAGGAGAAAAGCAGATCTAGCGAAAGTGATTTAGGTTAGGGTATTGATTAATAGAGATGCAGTAGCAAACATTTAAGGAGATATTAATGATCTAGTTCCTGGTTTGCAGGGGACAATTTCAAAGTGTGAAAATTACACAAAACTTGGACGAATTGTAAACAGTGAACAGGATAATGTAGCACCCCAAAAGAATATTAACATGTTGGTCAAGTGGACCAATAGGTGGCAGGTGAAGTTCAATGCAGAGAAGTGTGAGGTGATGCACATTAGTCAGAAGAGACTGAAAGACAATATAAACTTGGGAGTACAATTCTAAAGGTGGTGCAGGAGCAGAGGTTCCCAGGTGTATATCATAGAATCATAGAATCCCTACACTGTGGAAACAGGCCATTTGGCCCAAAAAGTCCACACCAACCCTCCAAAGAGTAACACACCCAGACCCGTTCCCTTACCCTATTACTCTACATTTACCCCTGACTAATGCTACTAACCTACACATCCCTGGACACGATAGACAATTTAGCATGGCCAATTCACCTAACCTGCACATCTTTGGACTGTGGGAGAAAACACACAAAGACACAGAGAATGTGCAAACATCTACACAGACAATTCCCCAAGGCTGGAATTGAACCTGGATCCTTGGCGCTGTGAGGCAAAAGTGCGAACCACTGAGCCCTAATGCACAAATTATTGAAGGTGGACGGACTGGTGGGGAAAACAGTCAATAAACTATAGCATATTCTCAACTTTATTAATAGGCAATAGCATCCAAGAGGACTGGTACATCAGAGAGTGTGCTCACAACCCGCTCCCCCCCCCCCCCCCCCCATGTGACTCCTGTGTCCCTGTAAGGAATTGCAGCCCATGATTCGGGAATCCCTGCATCAAACCTGCCACATTCACCCAAACATTAATGACAATATGGCAGTTGATTCCAAATCAGTATTTTAGAACTTACTGATCTCCAATTCTCAAGCGCAAGATCTTGCCATGTTTAATGAATATACACCCAGCTCCCTCTCCTCTTGTTGTTGCTTTGGAATTAATTCCTTTATATTACCTTGTCGTTCCTCCTTTTTCCTAAGTGAATATTTCACTTGGCACTTTTATGGATTAAATTCCATTTGCTCATTCCACTAGCCTGTCCTCTTGAACTTTGTCACAATCCTCGCAGTTCACTATATTTCCAAGTTTTTAACCTGTAAATGTTATATTTGTGCTTAATTCCCCCATGCTGTCAAAATATGACAATGAAAAAAAGGGTCTTTAACATTGATCTCAGTGAAAGACTGTGTTTTGGGTTGGTGAAGGTGTACAGTGACATTTCCCAATTACACGGTTTCCTATCATGCAGCTAACTCCAGTTGTCCCTGTCCCTTTTATTTGATGGGCTTCAACTTTGTTTCAATATCAAACCGTTTGTATCTGAAATCAAAATAGAAAGTGCTCGAGACACTCAACAGATATGGCAGTACCTATGGAGAGAGAAACACAATTAATGTTTCAAGTCTGATGACTCTTCTTTGAAAGTCTGTACATCTGCAGGTTGTATAATATGATTTTCACCACCACGTGAATATCAAGTTCCACTGACCTCAGTTTTCATGAAATCTTTTCGGCACTTCCAAACCCACGCATTTTCTGCAGTAGATTTGGTGGGAAGCGGCTCATCAATAATGTTTGTCAGTGATAATTTAATACTATTGAACCGTCCTTCCATTGAATGCCTTCGACCTTTGTTAAACCTGTTGTACAAAGTAGGATACATGAAAAAAATCACCAAGTCTATTCTCACAAGAATTAAACATTTGCAATTTCTCAATCATTGCAACTTCAGACTGAATGATCAGAAATACCTTGTACCAATCCCTTTTCAGAAGTGAGGAGTGGGGACAGAGACAGATAGAGGAGACGTAGTATCTATTTGTACCTAGCAGACTGTGAGCCAGTAAAGCAGAACAGAACTGATCAGACTTGGGCAAAGCCAGTTATTTGTGGGCTCCCCTGACTTCTTCGCTTCCCAAGTAAAAGCTAGCTGTAGGCTTTAGGTCTCTTGACCAGTAGAATGTCGCTGCCAAATCATAGAACATCAAACAGTACAGGCCCTTCAGCCCTCGGTGTTGTGCTAGCTTTTTATCCTATTCTAAGATCAGACTTGACTACATACCCTTCATTTTACGATCTTCCATGTGCCTGTCCAATTGGTGCTTAAATGTTCCCACTGTATCCTGACTCTACTACTCCTGCTGGCAGTGCATTCCACACACCCACCACTCTGTGTAAAGAACCGACCTCTGACATCTCCCCAAAACATTCCTCCAATCACCCTACATTTATGCCTCCTCATGACAGACATTTCCGCCCTGGGAAAAGTCTCTGCTACCCACTCTATCTATGCCTCTCATCACCTTGTACACCTCGATCATGTCATCTCGCATCCTTCTTCGCTCCAATGAGAAAAACCCTAGCTCCCTCAACCTTTCTTCATAAGACATGCCCTCCATTCCAGGCAGCATCCTGGGAAATCTGCTCTGCACCCTCTCTAAAGCTTCCACATCCTTCCTATAATGAACTGAACACAATATTTCAAGTGTGGTCTAACCAGAGTTTTATAGAGCCACAGCATAACCTTGTGGCTCTTAAACTCAATCCCCCTGCTAATGAAAGCCAACCCATCATACACCTTCTTAACAACCCTATCAACTTGGGTGGCAACTTTGAGGGATCTACAAACATGAACCCCAGTTCCTCCACACTGCCAAGAATCCTGCCTTTAACCCTGTAATCTACATTCAAATTCAACCTTCCAAGTGAATCACTTCACACTTTTCCAGGTTGAACTCCATCTGCCATTTTTCAGCCCAGCTCTGCATCCTGTCAATGTCCTGTTGCAACCTACAACAGCCCTCCACACTATCCACAACTCCACCAACCTCTGCGCTATCGACAAACTTACTAACCCACCCTTCCACTTCCTCATCTGAGTCATTTATAAAAATCACAAAAAGCATAGATCCCAGAACAGATCCCTGTGGAACACCACTGGTCACCGAGCTCTAGAATGAATACTTTGCATCTACTACCACCCTTTGTCTTCTACGGGCCAGCCAATTCTGTATACAGACAGCCAGATTTCCCTGTATCCCATGCCTCCCTATTTTCAGAATGAGTCTGCCATGGGGAACCTTATCAAATGCCTCACTAAAATCTATGTACACCACATCCACTGCTCTACCTTTATCAAAGTGTTTTGTCCCATCCTCAAAGACTTCAACAAGGTTTGTGAACATGATTTGTCCCTCACAAAGCCATGCTCTGATCATCTATGATCAAACTATGGTTTTCCAAGTATTCATAAATCCTGTCTCTCAGAATACTTTACTCACCACAGATGTGAGACTGACTGGTCTGTAATATCCAGGATTATCCCTATTCCCTTTCTTGAACATTTGCCACCCCCCAGACATCTGGTACTACTCCAGTGGACAGTGAGGATGCAAAGATAATTGCCAAAGGCACAGTAATCTCTTCCCTTGCTTCCTACAGTAACCTAGGGTATATCCCGTCTGGCCCAGGGGATTTATCTATTCCTATGTTTTTCAAAATTTTCAGCACATCCTCCTTCCTAAAATCAACCTGTTGTAGCATATCAGTCGTTTCACGTTGTCCTCAGAAAAGTCAATTTCCCTCTCAGTAGTGAATATTGAAGCAAAGTATTCATTAAGTACCTCTCCTACCTCCTCTGACTGCATGTACAAGTTCCTCCACTATCACTGATCAGCACTACACTCACTCTGGCCATCCTCTTGTTCCTCACGTAAGTGTAGAATGCCTTAGGGTTTTCCTTAATCCTACCCACTAAAGTTTTTTCATGCCCCCTTCTAGCTTTCCTAAGTCCATTCTTCAGTTCCTTCCTGGCTAACTTGTAACCCTCCAGAGACCTGCCTGATTAGATTACTTACAGTGTGGAAACAGGCCCTTCGGCCCAACAAGTCCACACCGCCCCGCCGAAGCGCAACCCACCCATAGCCCTAACCGAACACTACGGGCAATTTAGCATGGCCAATTCACCTGACCTGCACATCTTTGGAGTGTGGGAGGAAACCGGAGCACCCGGAGGAAACCCACACAGACACGGGGAGAATGTGCAAACTCCACACAGTCAGTTGCCTGAGGCAGGAATTGAACCCAGCTCTCTGGCGCTGTGAGGCAGCAGTGCTAACCACTGTGCCACCGTGCCACCCAGTGCTTCCTCAACCTTAAGTAAGCTTCTTTCTTCCTCTTGACTAGATGTTCCACATCTCTTGTCAATCAAGGTTCCTTCACCCTACCATCCCTTCCTTGCCTCAGTGGGACAAACCTACCTGGCACTCATAGCAAGTGCTCCCTAAACAACCTCCACATTTCTGTTGTGCATTTCCCTGAGAATATCTGCTCCCAATTTATGCTCCACAGTTCCTGGCCTAATAGCATTGTAATTCCCCCTTTCCCAATTAAATACTTTCTCATTTCGTCTGCTCCTATCCCTCTCCATGAATATAATCAAGGTCAGGGAATTGTGACCACTATCACTGAAATGCTCTCCCACTGAGAGACCTGACACCTGACCAGGTTTGTTACCAAGCATCAAATCCAATATAGCCTCCCCTCTAGTCGGACTATGTACATGTTGAGTTATGAACCATTCCTGGACACACTTGACAAAAACTGCTCCATCCAAACTATTTGAACTAAGGAAGTTCCAATCAATATTAGAGAATTTAAAGTCACCTGTGATAACAACTGTGTTACTTCTGCACTTTTCCAAAATCTGCCTCCCAATCTGCTCCTCAGTATCTCTGTTGCTATTGGGGGGGGGGGGGGGGGGGGGGGGGGGGGAGGTCTGTAGAAAATTCCTAATACAGTGACTCTCCTTTCAGGTTTCTGACTTCCACTCATACTGACTCTGTAGACCTCCCTTTCTGCAGCTGTGATATTATCCCTGATTAGCAATACCACTCCTCAACCTCTTTTATCTCCCTCCCAAAGAGCTCCAGTAAACCTCCCACTCAGAATATTGGTACCCCTTCAGTTTAGTGCAACCCGCCCTTCTTGTTCAGGTCCCACCTTCCCTAGAAGGTATCCCAATGATCCACGTCTGAAGCTCTCCCTCCTATACCAATCCTGCAGCCACATGTTCATCTGCACTTAGTCTGTACTCCTAGTCTCACTAGCATGTGGCAATGGTAGCAATCCTGAGATTACTACTCGACTTGTCCTGCCTTCTAGATTCCAACCTAACTCCCTATGTTTTTTTTCAGGTCCGCCTCCCTTTCCCTACCTATGTCATTGGTACCGATGTATACCACAAATTCTGGCTACTTTCCCTCCCCTTACGAATCCTGTAGGCTCTGAGACATCACTGACCCTGGCACCCAGGAGTATCCATACACCATTTCCAAATGGAAGCTTATGGAGCATGCTCCCTGTTTGTCTATGAACCTGGACTAACTGTGATAGTGTAGAATGGTAGAATGACACAGCAAAGGAGGAGGACCTTTGTTCCATCATGTCATCCACGTTCATGAAAAAGCTATCCAAAAAGCTATTCCTTCTTTCTCCCTTTAAGTATTTAAGTTATTATTGGACCTAGATGTTAGAAAGTGCATTTCAGAACACAGCACTCACCATAAACTTTAACTCATCGAAATTCTGTTGCCTGGATCTTAATTCACACCCCGTCTAATTTACCTATCACCACGTGCCCATTGACCTATATCAGCTTTCAGCCTGGAAATTCCCAAGTCTTAGAATTCTCAGCCTTGTCTTTAAGTGCCCATGAACTTGATGCACCCTATCTCTATGATCTCCTCCAGTCTGACAATCTTCTAGGATACTTGCACATCTTCATTGCTGATCTTCTGGCATCTCAATATTGCTTGTTCCACTGTAAACATCCATGCTTCCAGCTATCAATGCCTTAAAGCTGAAATTTTGTCCTTCTCTTCCTCCTCCTTTCTCTTGCTCAAACATTCATTAAAATGTGTCTCCTTGATCAAATCTTTGCTCATTTGTTCTAATATTTTATGTTGGTCAGTTTCCAAGTTTATTTAGAACACAGAACAATACAGCACAGAACAGGCCCTTCGGCCCACGATGTTGTGCCGAACATTTGCCCAAGCTTAAGCACCCATCCATGTACCTGTCCAATTGCCGCTTAAAGGTCACCAATGATTCTGACTCTGCCACTCCCACAGGCAGCGCATTCCATGCCCCCACCACTCTCTGGGTAAGGAACCCACCCCTGACATCCCCCCATACCTTCCACCCTTCACCTTAAATTTATGTCCCCTTGTAACACTCTGTTGTACCTGGGGAAAAAGTCTCTGACTGTCTTCTCTATCTATTTCCCGATCATCTTATAAACCTCTATCAAGTCACCCCTCATCCTTAGCCTTTCCAATGAGAAAAGGCCTAGCACTCTCAACCTATCCTCATACGACCTATTCTCCATTCCAGGCAACATCCTGGCAAATCTCCTCTGCACTCTCTCCAAAAGCTTCCACATCTTTCCTAAAGTGAGGCGACCAGAACTGCACACAGTACTCCAAATGTGGCCGTACAAAGGCCCTAAACAGCTGCAACATCACCTCATGACTCTTGAATTCAATCCCACTGCTAATGAACGCTAATACACCATAGGCCTTTTTACAAGCTCTATCCACCTGAGTGGCAACTTTCAAAGAGCTATGAACATAGACCCAAAGATCCCTCTGCTCCTTCACCTTGCTAAGAACCCTACCGTTAACCCTGTATTCCGCATTCTTATTTGTCCTTCCAAAATGGACAACCTCACACTTGACAGGGTTGAACTCCATCTGCCACTCCTCAGCCCAGCTCTGCATCATATCCAAGTCCCTTTACAGCCGACAACAGCCCTCCTCACTATCCACAACTCCACCAATCTTCGTACTGTTTGATCATTCTCTTTGGACGATTTTACTATGTCAGATGTGTGAAATAAATGGACATTGTTGTCCAATAAAAAACAGTCCCAATGTTGCCTCTAGTCCTTTTGCCAATTACCTTAAATCGGTGTCCTCTTGTTGCTGTCTCTTTGTCGCTGCCTACAATTTCCACCTTGTTTTTATTCTCTCATGGGATGTGAGCATCATTGGCTGGCCAGCATCTGTTGCTCATCCCTAGCTACTACTGAAAACGTGGTAGCAAGCTGCCTTTTTGAACTGCTAGAGTGAATTCCAGGATTTTGACCCACAGCCCTTGAAGGGATCGCAATGTGTTTTTAGGTCAAGATGGTGATTGGTATGGAGGACAACTTAGTGGTGGGCTTCTCATATCTGCTGTCCTTGTCCCTCTCGATGGAAGTAGTCATGAGTTTGGAAGGTGCTGTCTGAACAGCCCTGGTGAATTGCTGCAGTGCATCTTGTTGATAGTACATACACCTGTTACTGAGCGGTAGTGGAGGGAGTGGACACTCGTGGAGGTAATGCCAATCAAGTAGGCTGTTTTGCCCTAGATAATGTCAAGCTTCTTGAGTTTTGGTGGAGTTGAAACCATCCAGGTAAGTGGGGAGTGTTCCATCACACTCCCGACTTGTGCCTTGTAGATGGTGGGAAGGCTTTGGTGAGATGAATGTCACTGGGACAGCACAGAGGTTAGCACTGTTTCCTCACAGCGCCGGGGACCCGAGTTCAATTCCAACCTTGGGCGACTGTCCGTGTGGAGTTTGCACATTCTCCCTGTGTCTGTGTAGGTTTCCTCAGTTGTTCCAGTTTCCTCCCACAGTCCAAAAATGTGCAGGTTAGGTGATTGCCTGTAGTGTCCAGGGATGTGCAGGTTAGGTGGATTACCTATGGTAAATGCAAGGTGTAAGGGTGGGGGAAGGCGGGTCTGGGTGGGATGTTCTTCAGAGGGTTGGTGTAGACTTAACGGGCTGAATGGCCTGCTTCCAACACTGTAGGGATTCTATAAATTACTCATTGCAGGGCTCTAAGACTCTCATTTACTCTTGTAGCGACTATGTTTATGTGGCAAATCCAGTTGAATTTCTGGTCATTAGTGACCCCCAGGATTTTGGCAGGGGGAATTCAGTCACAATAACACCTTTGAATGTCAAAGGGTAGTTAGATTGTCTCTTATTGGCGATAGCAATTATCTTGTATTTATGTGGTGTGAATGTTGCTTGCCTTTTGCAGGTCTTGATACATTTGAACATTAACTGCTTTAGTATCTGAAGGGTCCTACATGATGCTGAACATTGTACAATGATCAGTGAACATTGAAGTCCAATGTCTTTTCTGGGTCAGCCCACCCCTGCAACCACCCCTCATCCCAGTTAACAAGATCCTGTTTTTGTAAGCACATGTGTCTGAATCAGGCCAGAAAAGCTGGGAATTTTTCCAGCTCTTACAACCCACTTCAGTGGTAAAGCATCCAGGCTCTTCGTTCAGGGAACTATGTCTGGACTACAAGCCAGTTATTCGAACATTACTATGGGGAAGGACCTAAGCATAACAGTGTAAGGAGAATACCATTTTATAACCTCTCAGGAAACATTCTCAAAGTTTCTGAATATTATTTAAATGGCATAGGACTCAACACAGTTTGTTCTCTTGAGCAACATGGATTAATGACAGCACCACAAACAAGATCTCTGCATCAATGAAAATAAACTATTAAAATATCAGCAAATAATTAGGCTTTGAACTGCATTTACTAAACAAGGAAATATGATGCTTAAAGTTACATATTATTAATAATCGTTGATTGGTCACATACCATTATGTTAAAGTGCTGTGCAGATAATTCATATACTTACTGTAAGGTGCTATCAGAAAAATGATCAATTTTCTGGTGGAGAGGCTTTGACAGATCATGGTTAATGTCAATTGGCCCAAACTTGGCTGAGTTGAATACTCCATCATTTCTACATATTGCCTTTAGTGTCTTGTGGAAACCTTGGTAATTTCTTCCACCACGCTACAAAACCATAATTTCAATATAAATATACATTACATTTTAAACCAATGTTTCCCTTATACTGTATTATTTAATGGTTACTAAATTATGTTGATAGGGCAAACTCAATGGCCTGCAGCTGTTCCTTTGTCAGGAATGGCTGGATCCATTCCAATTTAAAACACAAACTGTGCATAAGAGATTGGAGCTTTTTGTTACAACACGGGGTAAACCCCTCTGCTAAATTGAACCAGCTACACAAACGATTCAGTGCTGTAATCTGTTAACATTTGAGAGGCAAAGAGCTATCCCACAGGTCACTATTTAAAGAAAAAATGAACAACTTTATTCTGTAAATCCAGAGAATATTAAAACCAACAACTATTTATAACTCCTTTCTCTTAAACCTATCTTTTACCTCCCACTCTACAATACTAGTCCAATAAAATCCCAATTAAGATTTACAAAAAAAAACATATTTCAAAACCAGCCAGCTTTGTTGACTCTCCTTAGTAGATTTTCCTCTGTAGATTTTCTCGAGGTCGGTTTTGACGTTCTGCTGCACAAATGTTTGATAGACAGGTACCTTTCAGAGAGCTCTTCACCTAGCAGTCCTTACGTTGGTCCTGGGCAGTTCTCCTTCTAACTGTTCAAAATGTCAGTTTATACCCCAAAACATCAGATCATTTCATTAATATTATCAAAATTCTAAATTCAAATTTGATTGGATTTTGGTATCTTGGGGCATAATTTAAACTGATTGGCCAAATTTGAATTTGTTTCATGGGAACTCAGTTGCAGCTATTTGTTTTGACTAAGTGTTACATTCTAACTTTGTTCAGAACACTTTGTTGTGTCAGTCAGTCCTTGCTAGCTTTTCATTCCCTTAAAAAGGTATAGTATACCTCTACACATTCATAACACCTCCACCTTAAGAAACGAGTGAACCATTATAATGAAAAGATGCCTTCATTTTTTCTCTATTCCTTAACCACAATATTATGACAGACATAATGATTTTCTCTAAGTTCATATTAACTTCTTCCCACATACATGTAAGATTGAATAGATACCAATCTTATCTACACTTTGTCAGTGGAAAAGCATCCAAGATTACATTCTTACGACGAGCAACATGCACAATAAGTAAATTAAAAGTCTGTAACACAAGACTCCAATGAAATAGACTCATTCTTGTTGTTTAAGCATTCCAAGGATGGAAGAGATTTGTGATCCATGTACACAACTGTCTCCGACACATTGTTCGTGACATACACATTAAAATTTTGTAAGGCCAGTACCAAACTCTTTGTCAATTGTGAAGTATTTCCTCTGGTGGATGTTGAGTTTCTTTGAAAAGTAACCAACTGGCAGTTCAATCCCATCATCATCTTCCTGTAGCAGTACAGCTCCAACTCCTATGTCACGAGAATCGCTAGCAACTTTGAAAGGTTTCGAAAAGTTTGGTGTAGCTAAAACTGGTTTGGTGGTTAATATTGCTTTCAAATGGTCAAATACCTACTGGCATTGTTCTGTCCACCAAAACTTTGTGTTCTTCTTCAGCAAATCGTTTCACAGTACCACTACACTGCTGAGGTTTAGAACATACTGCCAATAGAATCCATTGAGTCCCAAACATCAAAGCACCTCTTTCTTCAAGTTTGGTTATGGACATTCCTCGATGGCCTTCACCTTGGCATTCCGTGGTGTCAATCTTCCATGACCGATGTTATGTCCCAAAAATGTCACCTCTGCTTTTGCGAATTCTGTTTTGTTTATCATCAGCTTTGCTTCTCATAGTAGTTCAAAGCGCTCTGCCAGCTGTACAATGTGATCTTTCCAAGATTTACTAAAGATCATTACATCGTCCAAATAGACTATTTGTTAACCCAGCTTTGAAATGTGGTGGGTGCGTTCTTCATTCTAAAGGGCATCATCTTGAACTAATATAGCCCATTTGGGGTCATAAATGCAGAAAATTATTTCGCCTTCTCTGCTAGTAACCACACAGTAAGTCCAACTTGGTGATGTAACTGGCTTGTCCAACTTTCTCGATACAGTCCACCAATCTCATTACTGGATATCAGTCTGATTTTATAACAATGTTGTCTTTCTGATAATCCATGCAAAATCGTTGAGTCCCATTCGGTTTGAGAACTAAGACGATTGACAAACTCCACTCGCTCTGACTCGGTTCGATGATATCCTCATTGAGCATGGCCTCCACCTCCTTCTGGACCTGTCTGGCTTTGAAAGGATTAAGCCAATAGGGGTGTTGTTTTATCGGAGCAGTATTCCCTACGTATATTTCACATACAATAGCAATAGTCTTCTCCACCTGATTCTTACACGTCATCATACTGCAGTAACAAACCTTTCAACTACATTCTATCTCCTGAGACAAAGTTTACTAACCTATCCCACTCCTCAAGGACTTCATGTTTTAACATATTGAGGCAAATCAAAATCCACCACATCTGGAATTGATTCCTCACTCCACGGGGCAGTACTAACACCTGTTTCTTTAGTTCTTTCTCTCTAGTATAATACGTTTTCAACATGTGAACATGACATAACCGATACCATTTTTTCTACTTGGCATCTCTACATGGTAGTTCAACTGACTCAACTTTTCTCTCAATTTGATAGGGACCTCTAAACCTAGCTTAGGAGGGATCTCCCAACACTGGTAACAGTACTAACACGTTATCCCCTTGGGAAAACATCCAAGTCTCAGAGTTTTTAATCTGCCACCAGCTTCTCTCTTATATCGTGTCCTCTTTAGGTGCTGTTTAGCCAACTCACCTACTCAATTTAATCTCTCCCTCATCTCCAACACTTATTCTAAGTGTGAGATCTCCGACTTTGGGCCTGTCAATTTTTCTTTAGTTAATTAGAATGACAAGAGAAAGATTAGAGCCAATCAAGGATAGTAGTGGAAGTTGTGCGTGGAGTCCAAGGACATAGGGGAAACACTAAATTAATATTTTTCGTTGGTATTCACTCTGGAAAAAGACAATGTTGTCGACGACAGTACGGAGATAAATGCAGCTAGACTGGACGGGATTGACATTTGCAAGGAGAAGGTGTTAGCAATTCTGGCAAGTGTGAAAACAGATAAGTCCCCTGGGCTGGATGGGATTTATCCTAGGATTCTCTGGGAAGCCAGGGAGGAGATTGCAGAGCCTTTGGCTTTGATCTTTATGTCACCACCGTCTACAGGAATAGTGTCAGAAGACTGGAGGGTAGCAAATGTTGTCCCCTTGTTCAATAAAAGGAGGAGAGACAAACCTGGTAATTATAGACTAATGAGCCTTACTTTGGGTATAGCTGAAATGTTGGCAAAGGTTATAGGAGATAGGATTTATAATCATCTAGAGAGGAATAAGATGATTAGGGATACTCAACACGGTTTTGTGAAGGATAGGTCATGCCTCACAAACCTTATTGATTTCTTTCAGATGGTGATCAAACAGGCGGATGAGGGCAAAGTGGTTGATGTGGTGAATATGGATTTCAGTAAGGTATTTGATAAGGTTCCCCACAGTAGGCTATTCCACAAAATACATGGGATTGAGGGTGATTTAGAGGTTTGGATCAGAAGTTGGCTAGCTTAAAGAAGGCAGAAGGTGGTGGTTGATGGGAAATGTTCTTACTGGTGTTGTTACTAGTGGTGTACCGCAAGGATCTGTTTTGGGCCACTGCTGTTTGTCATTTTTATAGATGACCTGGATTAGGGTATAGAAGGATGGGTCAGTAAATTTGCAGATGACACGAAGGTTGGTAGAGTTGTGGATAGTGATGAAGGATGTTGTAGGTTAGAGAGAGACATAGATAAGCTGTGAAGCTGGACTGAGAGGTGGCAAATGGAGTTTAATGTGGAAAAGTGTGAGGTGATTCACTTTGGAAGGTGCAACAGGAATAAAGAGTACTGGACAAATGGTAAAATTCTTGATTTGGAGGATGTTGGACTGGGGTGTACAAAGTTAAAAAAAGTCACAACACCAGGTTATAGTCCAACCTAATTATTTGGAAGCACTAGCTTTTGCAGTGCTGGTCCTTCATCAGGTGGTTGTGGAGTGTAGATTCTCGGTAATGTAGAAGAGCAGAGAGATCTCGGTGTCCATGTACATAGATCCCTGAAAGTTGCCACCCAGGTTGATAGGGTTGTTAAGGCATACAGTGCGTTAGCTTTTATTGGTAGAGCGATTGCGTTTCGGAACCATGAGGTCATACTGCAACTGTACAAAACTCTGGTGCAGCTGCATTTGTAGTATTGCATACAATTCTGGTCACTGCATTATAGGAAGGATGTGGAAACTTTGGAAAGGGTTCAGAGGAGATTTACTAGGATAGAACAGAGAACAGTACAGCACAGAACAGGCCCTTCAGCCCACAATGTTGTGCTGACCATTGATCCTCACGTATGCACCCTCAAATTTCTGTGACCATATGCATGTCCAGCAGTCTCTTAAATGTCCCCAATGACCTTCCTTCCACAACTGCTGCTGGCAACGCATTCCATGCTCTCACAACTCTCTGGGTAAAGAACCCACCTCTGACATCCCCTCTATACTTTCCTCCAACCAGCTTAAAACTATAACCCCTCGTGTTAGCCATTTCTGCCCTGGGAAATAGTCTCTGGCTATCGACCCTATCTATGCCTCTATCATTATCTTGTATACCTCAATTAGGTCCCCTCTCCTCCTCCTCTTCTCCAATGAAAAAAGTCCGAGCTCGGTCAACCTCTCTTCATAAGATAAGCCCTCCAGTCCAGGCAGCATCCTGGTAAACCTCCTCTGAACCCTCTCCAAAGCATCCACATCTTTCCTATAATAGGGCGACCAGAACTGGACGCAGTATTCCAAGTGCGGTCTAACCAAAGTTTTATACAGCTGCAACAAGATCTCACGACTCTTAAACTCAATCCCCCTGTTAATGAAAGCCAAAACACCATATGCTTTCTTAACAACCCTGTCCACTTGGGTGGCCATTTTAAGGGATCTATGTACCTGCACACCAAGATCCTTCTGTTCCTCCACACTGCCAAGAATCCTATCCATAATCCTGTACTCCACTTTCAAATTGACCTTCCAAAGTGCATCACCTCACATTTATCCAGGTTGAACTCCATCTGCCACCTCTCAGCCCATCTCTGCATCCTGTCAATGTCCCGTTGCAGCCTACAACATCCCTCTATACTGTCAACGACACCTCCAACCTTTGTGTCGTCTGCAAACTTGCTGACCCATCCTTCAATCCCCTCACCCAAGTCATTATTAAAAATTACAAACAGTAGAGGCCCAAGGACAGAGCCCTGTGGAATACCACTCACCACTGACTTCCAGGCAGAATATTTTTCTTCTACTACTACTCGCTGTCTTCTGTTGGCCAGCCAATTCTGTATCCAGACAGCCAAGTTCCTCTATATCCCATTCCTCCTGACCTTCTGAATGAGCCTACCATGGGGAACCTTATCAAATGCCTTGCTGAAGTCCATATACACCACATCCACAGCTCGACCCTCATCAACTTTTCTAGTCACATACTCAAAGAACACGATAAGGTTTGTGAGGCATGACCTGCCCCTCACAAAGCCGTGTTGACTGCATTTAATCAAGCCATGCTCTTCCAGATGGTCATAAATCCTATCCCTCAGAATCCTTTCTAACACCTTGAAGATGACAGACGTGAGACTTACTGGGCTGTAATTGCCGGGGATTTCCCCATTTCCTTTATTGAAGAGAGGAATTACATTTGCCTCTCTCCAGTCCTCAAGTACGACTCCAGTGGAGAGCGAGGATGAAAAGATCTTCGCAAGTGGCGAAGCAATTGCATTTCTCATTTCCCAAAGCAGCCGAGGACAAATCTGGTCCGGGCCTGGTGAATTGTCAATCTTAATGTTTGACAAAATTTTCAGCACATCACCTTTCTCTATCTCTATCCATTCCAGCATGCACACCTGCTCTTCAAAGGTTTCATTCACTACAAAGTTTGTTTCTTTCGTAAAGACAGAAGCAAAAAGCTAATTTAGGTCTTCCCCTACCACCTCAGACTCCACACACAAATTCCCTATGCTATCCCTGATCGGCCCTACTCTTTCTTTGACCATTCTCTTATTCCTCACATAAGTGTAAAATGTCTTTGTGTTCTCCCTAATCCGTTCTGCCAAGCCTTTCTTGTGCCCCCTCCTGGCTCTCCTCAGACCATTTTTGAGCTCCTGCCTGTAATCCTGTAGAGCTGAGCTTGAACCTAGCTTCCTCCACTTTATTAGATTAGATTAGATTAGATTACTTACAATGTGGAAACAGGCCCTTCGGCCCAACAAGTCCACACTGCCCCGCCGAAGCACAACCCACCCATACCCCTACATTTACTCCTTACCTAACACTATGGGCAATTTAGCATGGCCAATTCACCTGACCTGCATATCTTTGGACTGTGGGTGGAAACCGGAGCACCCGGAGGAAACCCACGCAGACACGGGGAGAACATGCAAACTCCACACAGTCAGTCACCTGAGGCGGGAACTGAACCCAGGTCTCTGGCGCTGTGAGGCAGCAGTGCTAACCACTGTGCCACCATGCCGCCCATAATGTAAGCTACCTTCTTCCTTTTGACGAGAAGCTCCACCGCTCTCATCATCCAAGGTTCCTTTATCTTACCACTTCTTGCCTGTTTCAGAGGGACATATTTATTCATCACTCACAACAACTGTTCCTTAAACAGTCTCCACATGTCTATAGTGCCTTTACAATGGAACAATTGCTCCCAGACCATGCTTCCTAACTCATGCCTAATTGCATCATAGTTTCCTCTTCCCCAATTAAATATCCTCCCATTTTGCCTAATCCTCTCCTTCTCCATAGCTATGTAGAATGTGAGGCAGTTGTGGTGGGAGAGCATTTTGGTGATAGTGACCACAAGATCGGATACCTGCCCCGGCTCGTTTTCGAGCACCAAGTCTAGAATGGCCTCTCCCCTCATCAGCCTGTCAACGCACTGAGTTAGGAAATCCTCCTGCACACACCTTACAAAAACAGCTCCATTCAAATCTTCTGCACAAAGGAGGATCCAATCAATATTGGGAAAGTTAAAGTCACCCATTACAACAACCCTACCATGTCCACACTGATGTTGCCTGGTATGGACGGAAGGCCTTATGAGGAAAGGCTGAGGGATTTGGGGCTGTCTTTGTTGGAGAGAAGAGGTTGAGGGGTGATTTAATTGAGACATATAAGATAATCAGAGGGTTAGATAGAGTAGACAGTGAGAGCCTTTTCCTCAGATGGTGATGGCAAGCACTTGAGGACATAGCTTTAAATTGAGGGATGATAGATATAAGGACAGATGTCAGATGTAGTTTCTTTACTCAGAGTAGTAAAGGTATGGAACACATTGCCTGCAACCGCAGTAGACTTGCCAAATATAAGGGTGTTTAAATGGTCATTGGATAGACGTATGGATGAAGATAGAATAGACGTAGGTTAGATGGGCTTCAGATTGTTGCACCAACCTGTGGAACCATCGAGGGCCCAAGGGCCTGTACTGCGCTGTAATGTTCTATTTTCTATGCTATCATTTTAAAGGGCCTCTCACTTTATGCTCAAATATTAACTTGAAGGGAGTGAACTGAGTAGATTCAGTGGGTGCAACTTGGGGCATCTCTAATTGCAAACAATATGAATGGGATGCCTTTATCCCAATCATTCAGTAATCCTGACGGGATGCTCTCAACATGGTCTTCAAGGTCTGATACCACCTTTCTAAAGCTCCCTGGGACTCAGGATGATACACATTGGATTTAAAGTGCTGTATACCGATGCTATCCATAACCTCCTTTAACAGCCTAGCAGTAAAAGTTTGATCCTTGGTCCGACTGAATCTCTGGGTAGCCCATACTGTCTGAAGAAAGCTACTGACTCCTCTACTACCCTTTTTGCCTTGATTCTCTGTAATGGAATTGCCTCCAGAAATCTGGTAGACACATCCATTATGTGTCTGTACCATTAACAAGTACTGGTTCCCACTTTTAGTTCTCGGGAGGGGACCTACACGATCAATTATAACCCGTGTGAAAGGTTCTTCAAGTGTGGGAATTAGCAATAAAGGTCATGGTTTTATTACTGCCTGTGGCTTACCTACCATTTGGCATGTATGGCACGTACGGCAAAAGTTCATCATATCCTTGTGCATTCTAGGCCAATAAAAATGTTTCTGTGCCTTAGCCTGAGTCTTTCATACCCCTCAGTGACTTCCTATAGGTAGTTCATGTGCTACCCATAACACTTGCAGGCTGTATGCTACCAGCAACACAATCTAGTGCATTTTGGCCCATTTCACCTTTGCAGTAACCTGCTGTGGTTTCCATTTCTGTCTTAGGATTCTATCTTTCAGTATAATAACCCTCAGTGATATCCTCTGCCTCCTTTTCAGAGTACACATCCACATATATATCTTTTATCGTCTTGTCTTTCTGTTGCAAGTCCCTTAGCCTTTCAGGACTAAACACTTCTGTCTGATCCTCTGCCTGTTCAGGATTTTCCTGCACCATTACGTCAAACAGGGTGCCTGATAACTGAACCTCAACTCCTTCATCTTTGTCTTCGGTTTTGCTTCTGATAGTGGGATCTGGTTACCACACAGTCTGGGAAAATACCAGGATATTTCTGTTTTAACTCCTCAGTTTCTTGGTCTTCCTTGGGCTTCTCCACAACAAGAGGTGTCACTTGCACCTTGGACTCTGCTAAATCATTCCCAAGAACAAAGTAGATTCCTGGAACTGACACTGTCAATCATTCCCAATGTAACTTCCCCGGTCTTGAGTTGGAACTTCAACTTTACATAGGGGAATGCTAAATTTCTGTCCATCTATCCCACAAATTACTACACTCTTGGGTAACAGATCAGAAAAAGTGTGCAAATTCACTCATTTCTTACTATGAGCAACTGGTTAGATCTCAAAAGTATACCTTTTTACCCTTCTCCCCTGTTTTTTTTACCCCCTGAGTAAACCTTACTCACAGAGGCGGATTCTTTACAGAGATCAGGTACTAACTCCATACCCAGCCCCTGCCTAGGCTGTGCACTTTCCTGCAGCTCTTTGCTCTTCTTGGGGTTTCCTTTACTATTTCCACTAACGCCACTGGCTTGGCTTCTTTTACCACATCTTTTCTGACAGTGCCTTTCTTTAACAACCAGCACTGTGACTTTGTGTCCCACTTTACCACAGTGGAAATTTCTGAGGCCTTTCACCGCCTTTCCACTTTCTTGGGCTTCTTTTTTTTTTATCCTGTAGTAAACTCTTACCAGGGCTCTCTATTCTTTCTTTCGTAGTGTAGGATCTCCCCTTGTCCTTAACTCTATCTCTCACAGGATGAAATTCTGGCCGGAAGCTTGCCTGATGCGTCAACATGTATTCAACTGCTAATTCTGCTGCTCTTCTCACTTCCTCAACTTGCTGTTCATCTAATTAAGTTCTTACGATCTCTGGAGTGAGTATTTAAACTCCTCCAGCAGCACGGTGGCACAGTGGTTAGCACTGCTGCCTCACAGCGCCAGAGACCTGAGTTCAATTCCCACCTCAGGCGACTGTCTGTGTGGAGTTTGCACATTCTCCCCTTGTCTGCGTGGGTTTCCTCTGGGTGCTCCGGTTTCCTCCCACAGTCCAAAGATGTGCAGGTCAGGTGAATTGGCCAATCTAAATTGCCCGTAGTGTTAGGTAAGGGGTAAATGTAGGGGTCTGGGTGGGTTGCGCTTCGGCGGGGCGGTGTGGACTTGTTGGGCCGAAGGGCCTGTTTCCACACTAAGTAATCTAATCTAATCTAATCTAATAATCTCTCTCAGAGCCTCAAAGGTCCTATCTATCCTCCAAGCATGCACCCATCTATCAAAGTGACTATGTTTAATTCTTTCAAACTCAACATAAATCGGACCTGGTTCCTTCTTTATGTTTCTGAACCGCTGTCTATAATGTTCTGGTACCAAATCATAAACACTTAAAGTAGCCTTTTTGACACCTTCATAATCTCTTGACCCCTCATTTGACACTCCTTGCATTAAAGCTGACACTTTAACTAATCCCTTTGTTTCATCACATGAGAAACCTTCCCAAAGATTCACTACATCTGTCACTGCCCAATCTACAACTACCCCCCTCTCAGATATATAGGTCTGATTTCCACGCTCTTGCTAAACTAGTTCAAACCCTCCTGAACCACACGAGCAAATCTCCCACTCAGGACATTTGTGCCCCTCCAGTTCAGGTGCAACTTATCCTTTATGTACAGGTCCCACCTTCCCCAGAAGGTCCCCCAATGGTCTAGGTATCTGAAGCCCTCCATCCTGCACCAGTCTCGCAGCTGCATTCGCTGACTGTTCCTCACCTCACTATCTCGTGGCACCAGTAGCAGACCTGAGATTGCTACTCTAGTCGTCCTGTTCTTCAGCTTCCAACCTAGATCTCTTTTCAGATCCTCAATCCCTTTCCTGGCTATATCATTGGTGTCAATATGTACCACAATTTCTGGCTGCTCACCCTCCCCCTTCAGAATCTTATAAACCCGATCGGTGACATCCCAGACCCTGGCACCAGGGAGGCAACATACCTTCCGGGAGTCCCGTTCCTGACCACAAAATCTGTCAATCCGTCTAATTATCGAGTGCCCTACCACTAGCGCTTTTTATTTTCCCCCCTTCCTTTCTGAGCACAGTGCCAGGCTCCGTGCCAGAGACGTGACAATTATGGCTTCCCCCAGTCGGCCATCCCCACCAGCAGTATCCAAAATGGTATACTTATTGTTGAGGGGAACGGCCACAGGAATCCCTGCCCTATCTGTTGGTTCCCTTTCCTCCCCCTGACTGTAACCCAGCTGTTCTTATCCTGTGTCAGAAGAGTGACCACCTCCCTGTACATCCTCTCAATTTCTTCCTCAGCCTCCCAGATGATCCGTAGTTCATCCGGCTCCAGCTCCAGTTCCATAACTCAGTTTTCCAGAAGCTGGAGTTGGGTGTATTTCCCGCAGATGTGTAGTGTTTTTCACCTGCCACATTCTGCAGGAGGAACATGCAACTGCCCTAACATCCATATCCCACTACTCTGAAAGCCCACACAGGACTAAACAAAGGAAAAGAAGAAAAGAAAAAAAAATGAGAAAACCTGAAAATTTACAAAGTTTACAGACTCTTCGTAAGGTTAGAGGAGGTGGGTGGGAGGGAGGGCCTACCATGTAGGGTCTCTGGTTTAGATCTCACCCACTTAAACTTCCTGGCAGCTCTCGTTTCTCTTGAGATAATGAGGAAAGAGATCAATCTGAGACTGGTACAGTTGAGAACAGAAGTGAGTCAAACAGTCAGGGACACAGCAGAGAACAAGGTAGGAAATAAAGTGCATATATTTCACTGCAAGGGACCTAACAGGGAAGGCTGATGAACTCAGGGCATGGTTAGGAACCTGGGACTGAGATATCATAGCAATTACAGAAACATGGCTCAGGGATGGGCAGGACTGGCAGCTTAATGTTCCAGGATACAAATGCTACAGGAAGGCTCGAGAGGGGGGCAAGAGAGGAGGGGGAGTGGCGTTTTTGATATAGCATTACGGCTGTACTGTGGGAGGATATTTTAAGGAAGTTATTTGGGTGGAACTGAGAAATAATAAAAGGGATGGGATTGTATTGTAGACCCCCTAATAGTCAGTGGGAAATTGTGAAACAAATTTGAGGAGATTTCAGTTATCTGTAAGAATAATAGGGTGGTTATGGTAGGGGATTTTAACTTTCCAAACAGAGACTGGGACTGCCATAGTGTTAAGGGTTTAGACGGAGAGGAATTTGTTAAGTGTGTACAAGAAAATATTCTGAGAGAGGAGGTGCAAAACTTGACCTACTCTTGGGAAATAAGGCAGGGTAAGTGAGGTGTCAGTGGGGGAGCATTTTGGGGCCAGTGACCATAATTCTATTCGTTTTAAAATAGTGATGGAAAAGGATAGACCAGATCTAAAAAGTTGAAGTTCTAAATTGGAGAAAGGCCAATTTTGACAGTATTAGGCAAGAACTTTCAAAAGCTGATTGGGGGCAGATGTTTGCAGGTAAAGGGACAGCTGGAAAATGGGAAGCCTTCAGAAATAAAATAACAAGAGTCCAGAGAAAGTATATTCCTCTTCGAGTTAAAGGAAAGGCTGGAAGTTATAGGGAATGCTGGATGACTAAATAAATTGAAGGTTTCGTTAAGAAAAAGGAAGCATATATAAGGTATAGACAGGATAGATCGAGTGAATCCTTAGCAGAGTATAAAGACAGTAGGAGTATACTGAAGAGAAACATCAGGAGAGCAAAAAGGGGACAAGAGATAGCTTTGGCAAATAGAATTAAGGAGAATCCAAAGGGTTTTTACAAATACATTAAGGACAAAAAAGGGTAACTAGGGAGAAAATAAGGCTGTTCAAAGATCAGCAAGGCGGCCTTTGTGTGGAGCCACAGGAGGTGGGGGAGATACTAAACGAGTATTTTGCGTCAATGTTTCCAGGGGAAAACTACTTGGAAGATATAGAATGTTGGGAAATAGATGGTGACATCTTGAAAAATGTCTATTTTACTGAGGATGGATGCTGGATGCCTTATGCCTTGAAACGCATAAAGTGGATAAATCCCCAGGACATGATCAGGTGTACCTTAGAACTCTGTGGGGAGCTCAGGAAGAGATTGCTGGGCCTCTTGCTGAGATATTTGTATCATTGATAGTCACAGGTGATGTGCTGGAAGACTGGAGGTTGGCTAACATGGTGCCACTGTTTAGGAAAGGTGGTAAGGACAAGCCAGGGGACTATAGACCAGTCAGCCTGACGTCGGTGGTGGGCAAGTTTAGGTTAGATTCCCTACAGGAGTTGTTGGAGGGAATCCTGAGGGACAGGATGTACATGCCTTTGGAAAGGCAAGGACTGCTTAGGGATAGTCAACATGGCTTTGTGCATGGGAAATTGTCTCACAAACTTGTTCGAGTTTTTTTGAAGAAGTAACAAAGATGATTGATGAGGGCAGAACGGTAGGTGTGATCTATATGGACTTCAGTAAGGCGTTCGACAAGGTTCCCCATGGGAGAATGGTTAGCAAGATTAGATCTTATGGAATACAGGGAGCACTAGTCATTTGGATACAGAACTGGCTCAAAGGTAGAAGACAGGGAGGGTGGTGGTGGAGGGTTGCTTTTCAGACTGGAGGCCTGTGACCAGTGGAGTGCCACAAGGATTGGTGCTGGGTCTACTACTTTTCATCATTTATATAAATGATTTGGATGAGAGCATAAGAGGTACAGTTAGTAAGTTTGCAGATGACACCAAAATTGGAGGTATAGTGGACAGCGAAGAAGGTTACCTCAAATTACAACAAGATCTTGATCAGATGGGCCAATGAGCTGAGAAGTGGCAGATGGAGTTTAATTCAGATAAATGCGAGGTGCTGCATTTTGGGAAACACAAATCTTAGCAGGACTTATACAATTAATGGTAAGGTCCTAGGGAGTGTTGCTGAACAAAAAGACCTTGGAGTGCAGGTTCATAGCTCCTTAAAAGCAGAGTTGCAGGTAGATAGGATAGTGAAGGCAGCGTTTGATATGCTTTTCTTTATTGGTCAGAGTATCGAGTATAAGGTTGGAAGGTCATGTTGCAGCTGTAAAGGACATTGGTTAGGCTACCGTTGGAATATTGCATGCAATTCTGATCTCCTTCCTATCGGAAAGATGTTGTGAAACTTGAAAGGGTTCAGAAAAGATTTACAAGGATGTTGCCAGGGTTGGAGGATTTGAGCTATAGGGAGAGGCTGAACAGGCTGGGGCTGTTTTCCCTGGAGCGTCGGAGGCTGAGGGGTGTCCTTATAGAGGTTTACAAAATCATGAAGGGGCATGGATAGGATAAATAGACAAAGTCTTTTCCCTGGGGATGGGGAGTCTAGAATGAAAGGGCATAGGTTTAGGGTGAGATGGGAAAGATGTAAAAGAGACCCAAGGCGTAACGTTTTCATGCAGAGGGTAGTGCGTGTATGGAGTGAGCTGCCAGAAGTAGTGGAGGAGGCTGGTACAATTGCAACTTTAAATGGCATTTGGATGGGTATATAAATAGGAAGGGTTTGGAGGGATTTGGATCGGCATGGACGGGTTTGACCGAAGGGTCCGTTTCCGTGCTGTACATCTCTATGATGAAGTTGCAACTTCTCAAGTTCAAATTCTCTCTCTCCTTCTCTATCCCTTTGCTCAGCTAAGAACTCTTTTTACTCTCCCTCTTTGTTTGTTTATCTTCTAACTCAATTTTCCTCAAAGATAATTTAAGTTTTCCTAACTCTACTGCATTTGTCTGTTTCTCTGACATACCTAAGCTTTCAGTAACTCCTTTACAATCTCAGCTTTTTGTTTGTCCTTTGTTAAACCCAAAGCTAACTTTTTTGATAATTCTAAAAGTATGGCCTTTTTCTTTCCTTCTAAACTTTCTTGGCAAATTTGAGAATCACCTTCAAACCCCAGAACCTCTAACAATTTTAAGAGCCATTTCTTTCATCTTTAATTTAACCAACCATAAGTCACCAAAATTGAACAAATTGCCTCACCTACATTTTATTTAAAGACCTGGGACACTAATCTGAAAGTGTTTACATCTACTGTGCTTTTTTGTACCCCAAATTCTATTCAAATCTCAGACTGGAGCTGTATGAACCTCTTCAAATTGCGGACGAAAGCCCCCAAACTGTTACGACACGGGGTAAACCCCTCTGCTAATTTAAACCAGCCACACAGAAAAGTTTCACCTTGTGCTGTAATCTGTTAAAATTTCAGAGGCAATGAACTATCCCAGAGGTCATTATTTAAAAAAAAATAAAGTTGTTACTTTTCATAAGTCCAACAGAGAATATTAAACCAACAAGTATTTACAACTCCTTTTTTTTAAATCTATCTTTTACCTCCCACACTACAATACTAGTCGAATAAAATGCCCGATTAACATTTATATATTTTTTTTTTTTAAATCACATTTCAAAACCAGCCAGCTTTGTCGATTCTCCTTTGTAGATTTTCGCAAGGTCGGTTTTGATGTTCTGCT
The DNA here is from genome assembly GCF_047496795.1 of Chiloscyllium punctatum. Lineage (NCBI taxonomy): Eukaryota > Metazoa > Chordata > Chondrichthyes > Orectolobiformes > Hemiscylliidae > Chiloscyllium > Chiloscyllium punctatum. The sequence goes on along the minus strand of NC_092765.1, from coordinate 52,165,801 downwards.
GTGCAAACTTCTTCTAGACAGGTAACTTTCAGAGAGCTCTTCAGCTAGGAGTCTATGGTGTTGGTCCTGGGCAGTTCTCCTCCTAACTGTTCAAAATGAATGGTTTATACTCCACAACATCGGATCATTTCATTGGTTTTAATATCATCAAAATACTCGTTCCAAATTTGATTGGATTTTGGTATCTTGGGGCAGAATTTAAACTGATCGGCAGAATTTGTTTTGGTTTCATGGGAACTCAGCTGCAGCTATTTGTTTTAACCAAGTGTTATATTTGAACTTTGTTCAGAACACTTTGTGCTGTGTCAGACCTTGCTAGCTTTTCATTCTCTTAAAGGTACAGAACACCTCTACACCTTCGTAAGCCCGATTGGAATGTGTAGAAGTTCAAGACAGAAGTGAATAGCTTTTTGGATATTAATGAAATCACATGCAATGTGAGGATAATGTAGCAAGATGTGGGTGAGATAGTTCAGCCATGATCTCATGCAATTTTAATAATAAATGTCATCCTCAAAGTGATCTTTGAGGATGCAATAAATGGGATAGATAAAGGGTAAACAGTAGAGTCATGTATTTCCAAATGCATTCAAGCAGAAGTCATATTATAGGTTACTACACAATACAAGAACTCAATATTGGGTAATATATTAGCAAGGGCATAGGATTGGTTAACTAACATGAACCTGCAGAAATTTATTCCTAGTTTGGTAATTAATTCTGGCAACAATAAAATGAAATCATATACTGAAATCATCCATGCAAGATATAAACTCTGCTGCTAGTCCCACTTGGTGTACCTACCGGCTCTATATGTTGTTGAATGACTTGCCCAGACTTTTTCTCTGCTTCCCGAACTCCGTGTTTGAGATGATCCTGCAGACTTCTGCAGATATCCTCCAGATGTTCATTAAAATCTTCCAAACTCATTTGGAATGCTTTATTAATGGTGTTGAACCGACTTTTCAGGATCTCATTCTGGAAATGTGTAATAATTCAGAAACCAGTCAGGCTTTTGTCAATTTTGATCAAAAATAGGCTTCAAAAGGGTTTTTACAAGAATTATTAAGATAGTGTCTGAAAGGCTAGGGCAGAGTAGAGTGTCTAGAGGTATTTGGGATTTGAGGATGCAGAGCTCATTGTGCTGAGGTTTAATTATAAATACCTGTTTATTTTGGTTGAGCGATATAAGAAGGAGCAGCATCCCCCACACTTCAGACACATAGATATTCAACACTTTCTTTCTTTCTTTCATATACAAGTCGATTATGTGTTTTCTCAGACTTGGTATTTCTAAAAATGATACAACAATCACAAGAGGTACTGTAGTGATCACATGAGAAACCTGCAAAATGTTAAAGTTATTCTCATTTGTGCTGCTGACACATTGACAAATAGAGTGTAAGGACTTGAAAACAATAAGTCATCCGTTGTGAGGTACTTTCTGGGTGTTGTATGTGGCACAGGTTTCCCATTCCCCAAAACTGGGCTGTTTCAGTCACCTGAGGCATCTTCCATTTTATCCGGAAGCCAAAGACAGACCGGGTCGGTGGGAGCTCCACAGAAAATGCTGGATAAGCCGGTGGTGTGGGTTTTGGGGGGTGGGGAGAGAAGAGAGAGGAGAGAGGAGGAGAGAGGGAGAGGGAGAGAAATGTACCCAATTTTGCAGTCATCCTGATGGCTACTTTTGTGCGTGGCTGAGTTGAGCTCTGCATAGCACCTTGGTATTCAAGCACCAAGTGTCACCACATACTGAGGCTCTACTTGTCCCTGGTGTTGCGAAGGATGGGACTGTCCTCGCTGCCGTGGATTCCTCTCCAAGTAGTCAGTGCAGTCACCACGACTGATCAGCGGAGTGAAGCCATGTCAAAAAGTGTGGCACTGGAAAGGTACAGCAGGTCAGGCAGCATCCGAGCAGCAGTTTGACCTGCTGTGCTTTTCTAGTGCCACACTTTGTTTGACTCTGATCTCCAGTATCTGCAGTTCTCACTTTCTCAGAGTGAAGAAGATCCTTCCACCCAGCTGATAAGTAGAAGAAACGGCATCCAATAGAGGATGGCAGAGAGACTTAGGCCAGGACCTACAGGAGGCATATGACAGTATACTTGTAGCTGGTACCACGAGGAAAGGTATAATCACCCTCCTCTACAAGCAGAAAGGGGGAAAGCAAGAAAATTAGAAATTAGCAGCCAATCTCATTGCTGAATGCAGACTACAAAATCCTATCGAAGGTCATTGATAACCAGATCAGTTCTGCCCTGGGATCGGTCATTCATCCTGAACAAATCTGCTATACCAGTAAAGATGATCTCGGAGAGCCTGGTGCTCCTCAGGGATATGATTGCCTATAGGCAGGACGGTGGGGTAGGGTAGATGCCTGCCTCATCACCCTGGACCAGGGGAAGGCCTTTGACAGGATGTCACACACCTATGTGTCCAAAAATGGGTTTTGGGGAGGGAAACTGCAATTGGATCCTGCTGCACCAACATTGATTGAGACTGTGCTAACAATGGGTGGAAACAGAAAGCTTCCCAATCAGATCTGGAGTCAGGCAGGACTGCCCACTCTCTCCTGCCTTGTTTGTGTTATATAGAGTCCTTTGCTGACTCCATCAGGAAGGATGCAAACCTGAGAGATGACTATTCCAGGCCAGCGGAGGCCAGCAGCCTCCCTGTACATGGATGACATCGCTACTCTTTGCTCAGATCCGCTGTCAGTGCGCGCACACATTAGCATCTGCAACCAGTTCAAACTGGCCTCCGTAGCCAAGAGTGAGCTATGTTCTTGGCGAACTGGACTGATCGAACCTCCATTCACTTCACCATCAGGACAGGTTACCTGAAGGTGCTGGGGATATGGTTCAGAGGGGCCAGGGTGTGCACAAATCCTGGGAAAACCACATCACCAAGGTGAAGCAGAAACCGATCCTTTGGGACAATTGATCCTCTCCATTGCAGGTAAAAACCTGGTCATCAGGTGTGAGCCACTCTCTCGATCATTGTACGTAGTGCAGGGCTGGCCATCCCCTAAAATTGTGCTGTTTCAGTCACCTGAGCCATTTTCCATTTCATCGGGAAGCCCAAGATAGACCGTGTCTGCAGGGCCTCCACTTAAAAAAAAAAGGGGGTGTTGAGGAACATACACAATGTTGCCCTCATCCTGGCGGCCACCTTTGTATGTGGCTGCATCAAGCAGTGCTTAGACCCTTGGTACGCAAACACTAAGTGTCACTACATACCGAGGTCCTACCTGTCCCAGTGATATGAAGGATGTGAATCACTGGCCTTGTTGCCATGGAACACTCCAAGTGGTTGGGCCATTCCATAGCACCTGTCCTTCGCAGAGAAATTTGCGATAGAAAGCACGTTTGTCCACAAATCCATTAGGAGGTGGTCAGACGTAGTCAGACCCTGAGGGAAAAGGAGAGAGTGGATCCTGTTGCATTGTTCCCTGAGCAGATGGTGATAGCCATTTGGCAGAATGCCTCATTATCAAAAGCTTTCCAACAAGCACCAATACATCGCTTGGTTGGTGATGGGAAGGGCGCCACTTGTAAGATCCTTCATACATGCCCAGTCAGCCTGCACTAACACACACTGGCCTCCAAGTGGGTGCAGCAGGGTCGAGACTGTCACACATCACCTTCTGGAATGTGCTTTTGCAAAGACGCCAAGCAGAAAATGTAGTGGTGTTTGTGGAGGTTCATCCTGAGCAGCTCCGTGACATGGGACTCTGTGCTCTACGGTCTGTTTCCTGGGATGCACACTGATCCAATCATCAACTGCACCTGGAGGGCGATCACCTCTGTGAAAAGGTGCTCTATGGTTTGCCTGAACCTTGTTGGTCTTCCAGAATGAGGAGTTGACATTGACCAAGTATAGCAGTCCAGCACACTCCAAGGTCCAGGACTTACTAAATCTTAGGGCAGCTACCACCAAGATGCAGTGGGGAACGACCACTGCCTTGATGTCATTCTGCTGAAGGTAAATGAAGGTCTGTTCAGCTCTGAACCCCCTAGTGCCTCAAATATATGTAAATATTAGTATTGAATAAGAGAGGTCTGTGTTTTTTTGTTGGGATAGAGTCGAAGTTCAGCATTTTGTTTGCTTGCCTAATATGCAACTGTGTAGGATCATACTGCATTTGTGTCAATATACAAATAGAAAGATTTTTTAGGAATAAAGTATATTTTTGAGATAAAAAGAGAGCATTCTGGGGGAAAGTCAGCTCAGTCACCACAACTGGTCAGAGGAAGAGCATCCAATAGGGTATGGCAGAAAGATTTCGCTGAGCATTCTCAGACAGCTTGACTCAATAACCACAACTGATTAGCAGCGTGAGGAAGAACTCCGTATCAAGGAACGGCTGAAGATTATCACAACACCAGGTTATTGTCCAACAGGTTGAATTGGAAGCACACTAGCTTTCAGAGGGCCACTCCTTCATCACCTGTCCACAATCACCTGATGAAGGAGCAGCACTCTGAAAGCTAGTGTGTTTCCAATTAAACCAGTTGGACTATAACCTGGCGTTGTGCGATTTTTAACTTTGTACACCCCAGTCCAACATCAGCATCTCCAAATCCTGAAGATTATCGGTTGCCAACCTCCGCGAGATGCCACCACCAGACACATATTCCCATTCCATCCCCTCCCTTTCTGCCTTCTGCAGAGATCGTTCCCTATGGGACACCTGGGCAACACTTCCTTCACTCCCAACATCACCCGACAGCTCATTGGCACCTTCCCCGCAACTGCCGAAGGTATAACACCTGCCTATTTACCTCCTCCCTCCTCAGTGTCCAAGGGCCCAAACATACCTTCCAGAAGAAGCAGCACTTTATCTTCACACCTCGCAATCTAATTTGCTGCATTCACTGCTCACAATGTGGTTTCTTCTACATTGGGGAAATGAAGTGTAGACTGGGTGACCGCTTTGTATAACATCTACATTCTGCCCACAAAAAAAAAAGACGCTGAGCTTCCAGTTGCCTGCCACTTTAGCACACCACCCCGTTCCCTGGCCAACATCTGTCTGAGGCTTGCTGCAGGGCTCCAGTGAAGCTCAGTGCAAGCTGAAAGAAGAACACCTCATTGTCTGCGTGGGGACCCTGCAGCCCTCCAGACTCAACATCGAGTTCAATATTTTTAGGACCTGAACTTCCCCTATGTCCCAGCCCCCTACCATGTACACCAGGCCTTTTTATCAGTCTTCCAACACACACAACCTATTGTTAGCCACTAACAGTCTGCATTAACAGCTATTCACCCTCAGTCAGATTGTTATTAACTCCTTCGTCTGTACAACAGTTCTTCTCTCTGGGCTTTATCCCTCCCTACTGTTTAGTCCTTACACCACACCCCACCCCACCCTACCTTCTACGTATAAACTGATGTTTTCCTACTCCCATCATTTCTGAGGAAGGGTCACCAGACCTGAAACGATCAGCTTGATTTTTCTTCACATCGACTGCTCTGCCTGCTGAACCTCTGATTTACTTCTGAGTTATTTCTGATTTACAGCAGTCACAGTTTTTTTGTAGAGCAGTGGATGTTGTTTACATGGATTTTAATAAGGCTTTTGACACAATCCTCATGGTATATTTATCTAGAGGATTAAGATGAATGAATCCAGTGACTTGGCCATGTGTGGATTCAGAATTGGCTTGCCCATAGCAGGCAGAAGGTAGTGGCGAAAAGGTGTTTCTCAGGCTGGATGTCCATGACTCGTACAGAATCTGTACTCAGTTAGATATAAACAACTTAGATGAAAATGTAGATGGATGGGGTTAAGTTGTTGCCATAGTCTAACCAGACCACAGGGGCTGCTCTCTTGTTAGAGAGAAGCGACTGGTGGTGATTTAACCTGCGGGCCATTAGACTTCAGGCGAGGGAAGAGGTTGAGAAGGAGAGTCCTTCATGGTAACCTCAAACTGGTGATGGGAACCGATCCCACAGCATTTTAAACCGACTCACACTGCTTTGTAAAGCAAACGATCCAACCAACCGAACTAAACCGATTCCTGGTGGGTTAGCAAGTTTGTAGACAGTACTAGGATCACTGGAGTTGTGGAGAGTGAAGAATGCTGTCAAAGGATACAGTTCAGTGAGGATTATGGGCAAAGAAATGGCAGATGGTATTTAATCCAGGTATGTGCGAGATTATGCACTTGAGATCAAATATTAAAGAAACACATACAGTTCATAGCATGACCCTGAACAGCACTGACATACAGAGGGACCTTGGGGTTCAAATCAATAACTCCCTGAAAGTGGTTACGCAGGTAGATGGGGGTAGAAAGGTGTATGGAATGCTTGCCTTTATTGGTTGGGCAATTGAATATAAGTGTCAGGATGTCATGCTGCAGCTTTAAGATTTTGGTTAGGCCACATTCAGATTATTGCATTCAATTCTGGTTGCCAAATTACAGAAAGGATGTGGAGACTTTGGACAGGATGCAGAAGAAATTTGTCAGGATGCTGCCTGGATTAGAGATTTTGAGGTATAAAAAGAGAGGCTGGAAAACAAAAATCAGGTTGTTTTCTCTAGAGTGGTAGAGGCTGAGGGGAAATTGAGAGGAGTCTATAAAGTTACAAGATGCATAGGTAGGGATGATGATCAGAATCTTTTTTCCTGGAACTGAAGTGTCTAACCGTGGGGGCATGCATTTAAAGTGATGGGGAACATTCAAAGGAGATGTGAGGGGCAATGTTTTTACACAGTGGTTTCAGAATGCCCTGTTGGGATGGTGGTGGAAAGATATAATCGGGGTTTTTAAAGGGACTTTTACAAACGTACATGAATATGCAAGAAATGGAATCCATTGTGAAGGATGAGATTTCTGAATACTTGGAAGTGCATGGTAAAATAAGGTAAAGTCAGCATGGTTTCATGAAGGGGAGTTTGTGCCTGACCAATCTGCAAGAAATCTTTGCGCAAGTAACAAGGAGACCCAATGGACATTATCTACCTTGACGTCAAGGCATTTGACAAGGTGCTGCACAGGAGGCTACTGAGTAAAATAAGGGGCCATGGTGTTAGAGGCAAGGTGCTAGCATGGATGGAGGCTTTGTTGTCTGGCAGAAAGCAGAGAGTGGGGATAAAAGGATCCTTCTCAGGATGGCAGCCAGTGACAAGTGGTGTTCCACAAGGCTCAGTGTTGGGACCACAACTTTTCACTTTGTACATTAACAATCTAGACGAAGGAATTGTGGGCACTTTGGCTAAGACTGCAGATGGTATAAAGATAGGTGGAGGGACAGGAAGCATTGAGGAGGCAGGGAGACTGCAGAAGGATTTGGGCAGGTTAGGAGAGTGGGCACAGAAGTGACAGATGGAGTATAAAGTGAGAGGTAATGCACTTTGGTAGAAAGAATACAGGCATGTACCACTTTCTAAATAGGGAGAAAATTCAGAAGTCTGTACAGAGGTTTGGGAGTTCTAGTCTAGGATTCTCTCAAGGTAAGCTTGCAGGTTGAGCAGTAGTTAGGAAGACAAATGCAATGATAGCATTTATTTTGAGAGGACTTGAATATAAAAGCAGGATGTACTTCTGAGACTCTCGAAGGCTCTGGTCAGAACATATTTGGAGTATTGCGTACAATTTTGAACTCCCTATCTCAGGAAGTATGCACTGGCCTTGGAGTATGTTCAGAAGTGGTTCATGAGAATGGACCCAGGAATGAAAAGCTAACATAGGAGGAATGTTTTAGGACTCTGGATTTTAGGAGTCAATGGAGTTTAGAAGAATGGGGGGGGGGGGGGGGGGGGAAGGAAAGAGAAAGAATATAATTAAAACATACAGAATACTGAATGACCCAGACAGATTAGATGTTGGGAAGATGTTTCCATTGGTAGGAGAGACTAGGACACGAGGGCACAGCCTTAGAGTAAAGGAAATACCTATTAGAATGGAGATAAGGAGAGACTTCTTCAGCTAAAGAATGGTGAATTGATGGAAATCATTGCCAATGCCACGGAGTATATTTAAAAGTGAGGTAGATTGGTTCTTGACTATTAAGGGGATGAAAGCTTACGGAGAGAAAGCAGGAGAATGCAACTCAAATTTATCAGCCATGATTGATTGGTGCAGCAGACTAAATGGGCTGAATAGCCTAATATCTGCTCCTATGTCTTACTTTTGCTCGAAACGTCGATTTCGCTGCTCCTTGGATGCTGCCTGAACTGCTGTGCTCTTCCAGCACCACTAATCCAGAATCTGGTTTCCAGCATCTGCAGTCATTGTCTTTACCTCCTATGTCTTACAGTCTTATCATATGGACAAGGGCAGCAGTCCTGTTTGGGACAATATCTTGGGATGAAGGACATGTTCCTGTACTTTACAGTTCTACACTATATAAGTAGTCATATCAAAAGGGAAATATGCAGAAGAGCACATAATGTTTGGGATAACGTAATAGAATGAATAAAGGATTGATTAGGTAACAAGATGCAGTGTATAGAGATAAAATGGCCATTTTCAGTTTGACTAGCTGTAGAGGCTTTGGTGCTGGGTCCTCAACTATTTACAGGATATATCATTTATTTAGATGAGAGTACATGAGATAGCTTTGGCAAATAGGGTTAAGGAGAATCCAAAGAGTGTTTACAAATAGGTTAAGGACAAAAGAGTAACTAGGGAGAAAATAGGGCCCCTCAAAGATCAGCAAGGTGGCCTTTGTGTGGAGCCGCAGAAAATGGAGGAGATACTAAACATGGAACAATACAGCGCAGAACAGGTCCTTCGGCGGTAAAAAACAATGACTGCAGATGCTGGAAACCAGATTCTGGATTAGAGTGGTGCTGGAAAAGCACAGCAGTTCAGGCAGCTTCCGAGGAGCAGGAAAATCGATGTTTCGGGCAAAAGCCCTTCATCAGGAATAGAGGCAGAGTGCCTGCAGGGTGGAGAGATAAATGAGGGAGGGCGGAGGTGGGGAGAAAGTAGCATAAAGTACAATAGGTGACTGGGGGTGGGGATGAAGGTGATAGGTCAGAGAGGAGGGTGGAGTGGATGGGTGGAAAGGAAGATAGGCAGGTCATGGGGACAGTGCTGAGCGAGAAGTTTGGAACTGGGGTGAGACTTCGGCCCTCTATGTTGCGCCGATTTGTGAACGATTCTCAGCTTGGCCCCCTACGCTATCCCAAAATCATCCATGTGCTTATCCAAAAGATTGTTTAAATCTCCTTAAATATGGCTGAGTTGACTACATTAGCAGGTAGGGCATTCCACAAACTTATCACTTTCTGCGTAAAGAACCTGCCTCTGACATCTGTCTTAAATCTATCACCCTTCATTTGTAGTTATGCCCTCTCGTACAAGCTGACGTCATCATCCTAGGAAAAAGACTTTCACTTTCTGGATTAGTGGTGCTGGAAGAGCACAGCAGTTCAGGCAGCATCCAACGAGCAGTGAAATTGACGTTTCGGGCAAAAGCCCTTCATCAGGAATTCCTGATGAAGGGCTTTTGCCCGAAATGTCAATTTCACTGCTCGTTGGATGCTGCCTGAACTGCTATGCTCTTCCAGCACTGCTAATCCAGAATTTGGTTTCCAGCATCTGCAGTTATTGTTTTTATCTCAAAAGACTTTCACTGTCTACCCTATCTAATCCTCCAATCAACTTGTACGTCTCTAACAAATCCCCTCTTAGCCTTCTTTTTTCCAATGAGAACAGACCCAAGTCTCTCAGCCTTTCCTCATAAGGCATTTCTCCAGACCAGGCAAATCTCCTCTGCACCTTTTCCAATGCTTCCACACCCTTACCGAAATATGGGGACCAGAACCGTACACAATATTCCAAGTGTGGCCGCACCAGTGTTTTGTATAGTTGTAGCATGATATTGCGGCTCCAGAACTCAATCCCTCTATAAATGAAACCTAACACACCGTTTGCCTTCTTCACAGCACTATCCACCTGGGTGGCAACATTCAGGGACCTATGTACATGGACTCCAAGATCCCTCTGCACATCCACGCTACCAAGAATCTTTCAGTTGACACAGTACTCTGCCATCCTGTTATTTTTCCCAAAGTACATCACCTCACATTTAGCTGCATCGAACTCCATTTGCCACCTTCTCAGCCCAATTCTACACAGTATATCCAAGTTTCCCTGCAACCTTCTTCCAAACTGTCCACTACTCCACCGACGTTAGTGTCATTTGAAAATTTACTAATCCATCCACTTATGCCTGTGTCTAAGTCATTTATAAAAATGACAAACAGCAGTGGTCCCAAAACAGATCCTTGTGGCACACCACTAGTAACCGGACTCCAGGCTGAATATTTTCCATCAACCACCACTCGCTGCCTTCTTTCCGAAAGCCAGTTTCTAATCCAAACTGCTAAATTACCCTCAATACCATGCCTCTGCATTTTCTCCAACAGCCTACCATGTGAAACCTTATCAAAGGCTTTACTGAAGTCCATGAACATCACGTCAACTGCCCTACCCTCATCTACATGCTTGCGCACCTTCTCAAAAACTCAATGAGGTTTGAGAGACACAACCTGTCCTTGACGAAACCATGTTGACTATTTGAAATCGAATTGTTGCTTGCTAGAGGATTATAAATCTTATCTCTTATAATTCTTTCCAAAACCTTTCCGACAACAGAAGTAAGGCTCACTGGTCTATAATTACCTGGGTCATCTCTACTGCTCTTCTTGAACAAGGGCACAACAACATTTGCAATCTTCAGTCCTCAGGTACTAAACCTGTAGACAATGATGACTCAAATATCAAAGCCAAAGGCTTTGCTATCTCCTCCCTAGTTTCCCCAGAGAATCCTCAGATAAATCCCATCTGGCCCAGGGGACTTGTCTATTTTCACTCCTTCTAGAATTGATAACACCTGTTTGTAACTAACCTCCATCCTTTCTAGTCTAATATCTCGTACCTCATTCTTCACTCAGGAAAAGGAGATTATTGTAGAGGAGAACACCTATCAGAAATGTTAGTTTATCACCTCTGATCTCCACAGGGTCCACACTCAACTTCCCACTTCTGTCTTTGACTTGCCCTATTTCTACCCTAATCATCCTTTTATTCCTCACATTCCTATAGAATAAAGGAGAATCCTAAAGATTTCTATTTACTAAAAACTGCTAGTGTCCTCTCTTTGCTCTTCTTAACTCTCGCTTTAAATCCTTCCTAGCTGAGCTATAACTCTCCATCACCTCAGCTGAACCATCTTGCCTCATCAACACTTGAGCCTCCTTCCTCTTAACAAGAGATGCAATTTCTGTTGTAAACCACGGTTCCCTTACCTTATCACTTCCTCCCTGCCGGACAGGGACATACCTATCAAGGACACACAATATCTGTTCCTTAAATCAGCTCCACATTTCCATTGTCTGCATCCCCTGCATTTTGCTACCCCATTCTATGCATCCTAATTCTTACCTAATCACATTATAATTGCTCTTGCCCCATCGATAACTCTTGATCTGTGACATGTACCTATCCCTTTCCATCGCTAAACTAAACATAACTGAATTATGGTCACTCTCTCCAAAGTGCTCACCTACAACTAAATCAAACAAGTATTTTGCATCAGTATTTACTGCGGAAAACTATTTGGAAGATATAGACTGTAGGGAAATAGACAGTGACATCTTGCAAAATGTCCAAATTACAGAGGAGGAAGTGTTGGATGTCTTGAAATGCATAAAGGTGGACAAATCCCCAGGTCCTGATCAGGTGTACCGTAGAACTCTGTGGGAAGCTAGAGAAGTCATTGCTGGACCTCTTGCTGAGATATTTGTATCATCGATAGTCACAGGTGAGGTGCTGGAAGACTGGAGGTTGGCTAGTGTGGTGCCACTGTTTCAGAAGGGTTGTAAGGACAAGCCAGGGAACTATAGACCACTGAGCCTGACCTCTGTGGTGGACAAGTTGCTGGAGAGAATCCTGAGGGACAGGATTTACATTTATTTGGAAAGGCAAGGACTGATTAGGGATAGTCAACATGGTTTTGTGCGTGGGAAATCATGTCTCACGAATCTGATTGAGTTTTTTGAAGAAGTAACAAAGAAGATTGATGAGGGCAGAGCAGTAGATGTGATCGGTTTGGACTTCAGTAAGGCGTTCGACAAGGTTCCCCATGGGAGACTGATTAACAAGGTTAGATCTCATGGAATACAGAGAGAACTAGCCATTTGGAAACAGAACTGGCTCAAAGGTAGAAGACAGGTGGAGAGTTGTTTTTCAGACTGGAGGCCTGTAACCAGTGGAATGCCACAAGGATCGGTGCTGGGTTCTCTACTTTTTGTCATTTACGTAAATGATTTGGATGCGAGCATAAGAGGTACAGTTAAAGTTTGCAGATGACACCAAAATTGGAGGTGTAGTGCACAGCGAAGAGGGTTACCTCAGATTACAACAGGATCTTGACCAGCTGGGCCAATGGGCTGAGAAGTGGCAGATGGAGTTTAATTCAGATAAATGTGAGGTGCTGCATTTTGGGAAAGAAAATCTTAGCAGGATGTATACACTTAGTGGTAAGGTCCTGGGGAGTGTTGCTGAACAAAGAGACCTTGGAGTGCAGGTTCATTGCTCCTTGAAAGTGGAGTTGCAGGTAGATAGGATAGTGAAGAAGGAGTTTGGTATGCTTTCTTTATTGGTCAGAGTATTGAGTACAGGAGTTGGGTGATCATGTTACAACTGTACAGGACATTGGTTTGGCCACTTTTGGAATATTGCATGCAATTCTGGTCTCCTTCCTCTCAAAAAGATGTTGGGAAACTTGAAAGGGTTCAGAAAGGATTTACAAGGATGTTGCCAGGGTTGGAGGATTTGGGAGAGGCTGAACAGGCTGGGGCTGTTTTTCCTGGAGCGTCAGAGGCGGAGGGGTGACCTTATAGAGGTTTACAAAATTATGAGGGACATGGATAGGATAAATAGACAAAGTCTTTTCCCTGAGGTCAGGGAGTCCAGAACTAGAGGGCATAGGTTTTGGGTGAGAGGGGAAAGATATAAAAAAAGAGACCTAAGGGGCAACCTTTTCATGCAGAGAGTGGTGCATGTGTAGAATGAGCTGCCAGAGGAAGTGGTAGTACAATTGCAACATTTAAAAGGGATTTGGATGGGTATATGAATAGGAAGGGTTTGGAGGGATATGGGCTAGGATCTGGCAGGTGGGACTAGATTGGGTTGGGGTATCTGGTCGGCATGGACGGGTGGTACTGAAGAGTCCGTTTCCATGCTGTACATCTCTATGACTCTGATGATAACTAAAGGTAAGGTAACTAAATTATGCCAATGACACCAAGATAGTAGGAAAGTAAGATGTTAAGTGAGGGTAATAACTGTGCAAAGGCACACAGTCAAGTTAAGCGAATGGAAAAAATACTGACTGATGACAATGTGGGTAAATATGAACATGTTCAGTTTGGCAGGAAGAACAGAAAAGTAACATGCTGTTTAAATGACGAGTGATTGTACAACAGAGGGATCTGGGGTATCATGGTACATGAATCATCGAGTTAATACTTTATCACAAAATGTACTTAATTAAGTGAATGGAATGTTGTTTATTACAAATGGAATGAAATACAAGAATTTTTTACAAAAAGTTTTACAGGACCTTGGTAGATGTTTTCTGAAACACTGTATAATTTTGCCCTTCTCATGAGAAAAGTTTCAATTGCTTTCGAAGCAGTACAAAGAAGGTTCATTCGACAAATTCCTGGGATAATTTTACAAAGAAAGGTTGAACAAGTTGGACACATACCCATTGCAGTTTAGAAGAAGGAGAGGTGATTGGATTGAAACATATATGCGATACTGAGGGGACTGGGTAGTCTGGATACTCAGTCAATATTTTCTCCTCTGGGGAGACCAAAACTAGGCCACAGAGTTTAAGAAAAAAGACAGATGATGGGAAAACTATTCTTAAGAGTGTCATTTCAGTGTAGAATTCCCTTCCCGAAAGGTAACACAGGCTGGATCTTTACATTAATTCAAGGCTGAGTTAGAGAGATTTTTGATCTATACCAGAGTCAAAAGCAGGAAAGTAATGACCACAACTAGATCTTTAAAAATATTGAAGCAGACCAAAAGGGACAAACAGCCTGGCTGAACCGATATTCCAATGGAAAAGTCTTCAAAAGAGCTTTTGTAAATAAAATATTATTTTGTGCCCTGATAGGAACATCTTGGGGCCAACTTCTTTGAAGAAAAAAGGAAGTCATTCTTGGTTGCAGTAGACTACTACTCCAGCTGAGAAGACGTCGACCAATTCAGTGTTACATGTCTGAAGCAATGATTATATCACTGAAGGAGGCCTTTGCAACATACAGAATCCAGATCTTGTCCATTCACATAATGGACTACCTTTTCTCAATGAGTACTTTTGAGTAAAAAGTGCACATCATATGGATTTATCCATCGTACCAGCTCACCAGGACCCCTCAAATCAAATGGGTGAAGCTGAAAGATGAATGTGTACAGTTCAAAGTTTAGCTGAAATGAACAATAGCAATTTTTGAGAAGATTTGAGGTTCTGGATGTAAGCTCAGCCAGTGGACCTGTGCCTCACGATGACGACGACGACAACAACAACAGCAACCAACAAATCAACAGAACACCCATGGGATCACCAATATCAGGGCTCCTGGCAGAAGCAGTAATGCAGAGAATGGAACAAGCAACACTCCCAACTATCCAGCCCAAACTTTGGATCTGCTACATTGATAACAAAGTCATCACAAAACAGAACAAAACGACACCATCTACAATGTCCTAACTAGCATAAAATTCACAAAAAGGAGGAGAATGATACCAGACTCTTATTCCTAGAGGTGACAATAGAACAAATTAGTAGATGGAGAACTTCAAACCAGTGTCTATTTCACAGGAAAACAACACACACAGATCAAATATTTAACAGAAGCAATCATCCCAACACCCACAAACAGAGCTGCATCAGGATATTATTTCAATGAGCCACAAGACACTGCACCATCCAGGAACTACAACCAGCAGAAGAAAAATGCTCATACAGTGTATTCAAAGTAAACAGAGTCCACCAGTTCCTCAGCAACAAACCCAAACAAGCAGACACAACATGCCCAGAAACTTTAGCCACATTACCTAACATCAAAAGGCATCTCTGAAATGACTTCCTGACTACTCAAACCCCTTGACATAATGATAGCCCACAAAACTACCAGCACACTTAAAACAACAGCCAATGAACCTAAAGGATCCAATAGAAACAACCAGCTAAATGAATGTCATTTACAAAATACCATGCAAGGACTGTAACAAACACTACATTGGACAGAGAGGAAACTTGACACCAGGCTACATTAACACCAACTACCTACCAAAAAGCATGACGCACTATCACTAGTATCCTTGCACAAAGACAAAGCAGGACACCACTTCGACGGGGACAACACATCCATCCTAGGATAGGCTAAACAGAGACACACAAGAATTCCTCAAGACTTGGTATTCTAAACGGAATTCCATCAATAAACAAATTGATTTCGATCACATCTACCATCCTCTGAGAAAATAACCAGAAATGATGATATCACCCACCTTAAGAAGCCAAGACCCATAAAGAGAATACAGGACATACACCAGTGTTTCACCGGAGGCTCACTGGTATTACCCAGTATAGTGATGAAATGTCTCAAAACAAACCTTCCACTTCAGTGAGAAAACTTACATCCAGAAATGATTAATAACATCCAGTTTGTAGTTCTGAGCTATCACCCATCTCCACTCTAAAATGATCTAGCACCATGTGAACTCCCTAGTCTCCCACATACTCACTGCTGTGGGTACAGGATGATGAATTCGAGAAAGAGGATAAATATAATTTCAGTCAGAAGAGGGGCTATGACAAATGTCACAAAAGCACACCTTTGGATGTGCATCATCTTTACAGTCTTACTTTAAATCAAAACCAAAAATAGTAAATGGAGATGGAATAGGGCTGGCTGCAGCACCAAAGTAATCTTTTATCCTATTACAGGCGACAGTTTGTAGTTAGCACTGCTGCCTCACAGCGCCAGGAAACCAGGTTTGATTAAAGCCTTGGGTGACTGTCTTTGTGGAGTTTGCACATTCTCCCCATGTCTATGTGGGTTTTCATCATGCGTTCCAGTTTTTTTCCCCACAATCCAAAGATGTGCAGGCGAAATTGATTGGCCATGGTAAATCACCCCATAATGTCCAGGGATGAGCATGTTAATTGGATTAGCCATGATAAATATCAGGTTATGGGAAGATTGGGGGGGGGGCTGCTGGGTCTGGGTCTGGGTCTGAGTAGGATGCTCTTCATAGGCTTAGTGCAGACTCCATGGGCCAAATGGCCTCTTTCCACAGGCCAGGATTCTATGAAGCAGTCTTGCATTCAATCAAACAGAGCAGAGATGCTGCATTCATCTACCAATCCAGATGAGAGCCCGACTGGTGAACTAGAGTAGAGAGTAGCTTTTATTTGTCATTTCTACCATATACAATGCATACAGTAAAAACGAGACAGTGTTCCTCCAGGTGCTACATGGACAGCACAAACTACACACAATCGTACATGGCATAAAGTGCATAATTGTAAAATACGCAAGTTACAGTATAATAGAACAGAACAATGATAAATAATAGACATTTTCCTAGCAGCAATTTGAATTCATGTAAAGAATTTCAGATGGAAAAGCATCTGATCATACTGTGTTAAGGAGCCCGAAAGCTTGAGGGAAGAAACTGTTGCACAGTCTGGCCATGAGAGACAGTATGCTCCAATATCTTCTGTCAGATGGCAGGAGGGAAAAGAGCTTTAGTGAGGGGTGTGTGGAGTCTTCCACAATGCTCTTAGCCTTTTGGATGCAGCGTGTGGTGTAAATGACTGTAATGGAGGGAAGAGAGACCCTGATTATACTCTCAGTTGTCCTCACTATCTGTTGTAGGGTCTTATGTTGAGACAGTGTAATTCCCGAGCCACATAGCAACTCTAGTACTCTGAGTCAACAGCCGATTCCCGTTCTACTTATCAGAGACAGACAGACCACATACTGGGCTCAAATCCCTTTAGAAGGAGCAGAGACCTTCTGATATGAAACGGTATCTGCTTCCATAAAGTGAAATGGAAGTAGGAGACTTGGAGAGTGTGAATGCAAAGAGAGAGGAGATTAATTCCAACTTTTGATTTACTAATAAGACAACTGGCATCATTCCAGGAAGTGATGCAACATCAGTTGATCTTGCCTCACTCCTGTGGAACCTCAAGATGAAGCCACAGTTTCACAATAAAAGTTTATACTTTTCGTACTTCAGCAAACTTGGTTAACATCCAACACGAGCTAAACAGGACTTTGAATGTAGCAATATCTGGGTTAGTCCCAGTGCTAAGAGCTAGTGAGGGTAGGAATAGGAGCATAGAGCAGATGAATGCATGGCTAAGTAGCTGCTGCAGGGGACAAGCATTCATATTTATGGATCATTGAAATCACTTAAGGTAGAAATGACCTGAATACGAAGGATAGATTGCACCTGAATTGGAAGGGGACTATTATACTGGCAGGAGATTTACTACAGCTGCTCGCTAGGATTAAAACCAGTAAGGTGGGGGAAATGGGACCCAGGGAGATAGTGAGGAAAGAGCTCAGTCAGAGACTGGTACAGCCAGGAAAATGGGGAAAACACACAGTCAGGGCAAGCAGGGAACGAGTTAGGACTGATAAATTAAACTGCATTTATTTCAAGCAAGAGGCCTAATAGGGAAGGCAGATGAACTCAGGCCATGGGTAGGAATATGGGACTAGGATATCATAGCAATTACATCAATGTGGATCAGGAATGGACAGGACTGGCAGCTTAATGTTCCAGGATACAAATGCTACAGGAAGGATAGAAAGGGGGACAAGGTAGGAGGGAATGGCATTTTTGATAAGGGATAACACTATAGCTGCACTTGAACCTACGACTTAGAAAGGTAAAAGGATTGTTTCTGAAGGGTGAACATAGAAAATTAGGCAGGAATTTAAAAAGGGAGGTCCTTGAGGGTAGTAATATCTGGATTACTCCCGGTGCTACAAGCTAGTGAGGGTAGGAATAGAAGGAAAGAACAGATGAATGAGTGGCTGAGGAACTGGTGCAGGAGAGAGGGGCTCACAGTTTTGGATCATTGGAATTTCTTCTAGAGTAGAAGTGCCCTGTACAAGAAGGATGGATTGCACCTGAATTGGAAGTGGACTAATATACTGGCAGGGGCGTTTGCTAGAGCTGCTCGGGAGGATTTAAACTAGTAAGGTGTGGGGTTGGGGCCCAGGGGGATAGTGAGGAAAGAGATCAATCAGACTGGTACACTTGAGAAAAGTAGTGAGGCAAACAGTTAGGGCAGGCAGGGACAAAGCAGAGAACAAGGTAAGACTGATAAATTAACCTGCATTTATTTCAAAGCAAGGGGCCTAACCGGGAAGGCAGATGAACTCTGGGCATGGTTATGAAGATGGGACTGGGATATCATAGCAATTACAGAAACATGGCTCAGGGATGGACAGGACTGGCAGCTTAATGTTCCAGGATACAAATGCTACAGGAAGGACAGAAAGAAGGACAAGAGGGGAGGGGGAAATGGCATTTTTGATAAGGGATAATGTTACAGCTGTACTGAGGGAGGATATTCCCGGAAATACATCCAGTGAAGTTATTAGGGTGGAAGTGAGAAATAAGAAAAGGATGATCACCTTATTGGGATTGTATTATAGATCTCCCCAATAGTCAGCAGGAAATTGTGAAACAAATTTGTAGGGAAATTTCAGTTATATATAAGAAAAATAGGGTGGTTATGTAGGGGATTTTAATTTTCCAAACAGATTGTGAATGCCATAGTGTTAAGGGTTTAGATGGAGACGAATGTGAAGTGTGTACAAAAAAAATTCTGATTCAGTATGTGGATGTACCTACCAAGGAAAGTGCAAAACCTGACCTATTCTTGGGAAATAAGGCAGGGCAGGTGACTGAGGTGTCACTGGGGGAGCATTTTGGGGCCAGTAACCATAATTCCATTAGTTTTAAAATAGTGATGGAAAATGATAGACCAGATCTAAAAGTTGAAGTTCTAATTTGGAGGAAGGCTAATTTTGACGCATTAGGAAGAACTTTCAAAAGCTGATTGGGCACAGATGTTCGCAGATAAAGGGACGGCTGGAAAACAAGAAGCCTTCAGAAATGAAATAGAGTCCAGACAGAGTATATTCCTGTTAGGGTGAAAGGAAAGGCTGATAGGTGGAGGGAATGCTGGATGACTAAAGAAATTGAGGATTTGGTTAAGGAAAAGGAAGCATATGTCTGGTATCTACAGGATAGATCAAGTGAATCCTTAGAGTATGAAGGCAGTAGGAGTATAGTTAAGACAGAAATCAGGAGGGCAAAAAGCAGACATGAGATACCTTTGGCAAACAGGGTTAAGAAGAATTCAAAGGGTTTTCACAAATACATTAAAGACAAAAGGGTAACTAGGGAGAGAATAAGTCCCCTCAAATCAGCAAGGCAGCTTACGTGTGGAACTGCAGGCAATGGGCGAGGTACTAAACGAGTATTTTGCATCAGTGTTTACTGTGGAGAAGGACATGGAAGATATAGAATGTAGGGATACAGATGGTGACACCTTGAAAAATGTCCATATTACAGAGGAGGAAAAAGTGCTGAGGTGTTAAAACACAAACACTGGGCAGCACGGTGGCACAGTGGTTAGCACTGCTGCCTCACAGCGCCAGAGACCTGGGTTCAATTCCCACCTCAGGCGACTGACTGTGTGGAGTTTGCACATTCTCCCCGTGTCTGCGTGGGTTTCCTCCCACGTTCCAAAAATGTGCAGGTCAGGTGAATTGGCCATGTTAAATTGCCCCTAGTGTTGGGGGAATGGGTCTGGGTGGGTTGCGCTTTGGCGGGTTGGTGTGGACTTGTTGGGCCGAAGGGCTTGTTTCCACACTAAGTAATCCAATAAAAAAAATGGCTAAATCCCCAGGACCTGATCAGGTGTAGCCCAGAACTCTGGGAAACTTGGAAAAAAAGTGATTGCTGGGCCCCTTGCCGAGATATTTGTATCATCAATAGTCTCAGGTGACGTGCCAGAAGATCACAGGTTAGCAAACATGGTGCCACTATTTAAGAAAAGGTGGTAAGGACAAGCCAGGGAACTATAGACCAGGGAGCCCTGACGATGGTAGGGGGCAAGTCGTTGAAGGAAATCCGGAGGGACAGGATTTAAATGTATTTGGACAGGCAAGGACTGATTAGGGATTCAACATGGCTTTGCGTGTGTCAAATCATGTCTCAATACAGGGAGAACTGGCCATTTGGATACAGAACTGGTTCGAAGGTAGAAGACAGAGGGTGGAAGTGGAGATGGAGGGTTGTTTTTCCGACTGGAGGCCTGTGACCAGTGGAGTGCCACAAAGATCGATGCTGGGTCCGCTACTTGTCATTTTATATAAATTATTTGGATGTGAGCATAAGAGGTATAGTTAGTAAGTTTGCAGATGACACCAAAATTGGAGGTGTAGTGGATAGCGAAGAAGGTTACCTCAGATTATAATGGGGATCTTTATCAGATGGGCCAATGGGTTGAGGAGTGTCAGATGGAGTTTAATTTAGATAGATGCCAGGTGCTGCATTTTGGAAAAGCAATTCAGAGCAGTACTTATACAGTTAATGGCAAGGTCCCAGAGAGTATTGTGGAAGTGCAGGTTCACAGGTCCTTGAAAGTAGAGTCGCAGGTAGATAGGATAGTGAAGGCAGCATTCAGTATGCTTTCCTTTATTGGTCAGAGTATTGAGTATATTGAATCAGTTAGTTAATCTCTTCAACTTAGAGTATATGTTGCTGAACAAAGAAACCTTGGAATGCAGGTTCATAGGTCCTTGAAAGTGGAGTCGCAGGTAGCTAGGAAAGTGAAGACAGTATTTGATATGCTTGCCCTTATTGCTCAGAGCACTGAGTATAGGAGTTGAGAGGTCATGTTGTGGCTGTACAGGACATTGTTTAAGCCACTTTTGAAATACTGTGGGCAATTCTGGTCTCCTTCCTCTTGGAAGGATGTTGTGAAACTTGAAAGGGTTCAGAAAAGATTTACAAGGCTTTTGCCAGGGTTGGAGAGTTTAAGATTTAGGAGAGGCTGAATAAGTGGGGCTGTTTTCCCTGGAGTGTCAGAGGCTGAGGGTAGAGGTTTGTAAAATAATGAGGGGCATGGATAGGGTAAATAGACATGGTCTTTTCCCTAGGGTGGGAGTCCAGAACTGGAGGGCATAGATTAATGATGAGAGGGGAAAGATTTAAAAGGGACATTTTCCATGCAGCAGGTGGTGTGTGTATGAAATGAGCTGCCAGAGGAAGTGGTCAAGGCTGGTACAATTACAACATTTAAAAGACATCTGGACGGGATATGAAGAGGAATGGGTTAGAGAGAAATGGGCCAAGTGCTGGCCACTGAGACAAGGTTAGTTTAGGATATCTGGTTGGCATGGACGAGTTGGAGCAAAGGGTCTGTTTCTATGCTGTACACCTTTATGACTGCATTAAAACACACTTCACACAAACCTGTTTCTGCAAAAATGTTGCTTGGTTCTTTCTGTTCTAACTTCCAATATTGTTTTGCACTCACAGTGTAGACACACAGATCATCTTTTGAAAACTCCAATTGGGTGGATCCTTTTGTCTGAAAATAAAAATATGAAATGAGGAATGTTGTTTCAAAATGTCTGTTCCCAAGTTCAATAATTAGAACCAGGAAAAATGATTAGAAAATCTCACTTTATTCCATTCTTACATTTTCAGCAAAACAGCCCTCACATTTGAGATGTTCTTTCTCATTGCCCCCCCATAATTCCAGCAGGATTCCTCATCCAGAGACACAAACTATGTTTTAAGAGTCAATGCTGCAGAGTGGAGTGGGCTGGGTAAACATGGAGTGAGACGCTGGCTGAGGAATGGAATGGAAAAGCGTGGTGCTGGAAAAGTACAGCACAGTCGGCAGCATCCAAGGAGTTGGAGAGTCAACGTTTCAGACATAAGCCCTTTATCAGGAATGTGGAAGGGGAAAGAGGGCTGAGATATAAATAGTGGAGTGGGGGTGGGGCTCGGGAAGGTAGCTGAGAAGGCGATAGATTGGATGCAGGTGATTGTGATAGTTGGTGGGAAGGGAGATGGAGAGATAGGACAGGGCGTGAGGGGGGTGCCAAGTTGGAGGGTTGGATCTGGAATGAGGTGGGGGATGGAGGGGACATTTGGAAACTACAGAAGTCATTGTTGATGCCATGAGGTTGAAGGATTCCAAAAAGGTGGAAAAGGAGGCATTCTTTCTCCAGTTGTCAAGTGGCTTTGGATTTAGCGGTGGAGGAAGCCCAGGACTTTAATATCCTTGGGGGAATGGGAGGGGTGGTTGAACAGTTGGCCGCAGGGATATAGGGTTGCTTGGCGCATTTGTCCCAGAGATGTTCCCTGAAACACACCATGAGTTGGCGTCCTGTCGTCCCAATCTAGGGGAGATGACATCAAGAGCACAGACGCAGTAGATGAGGTGGGTGGATATGCAGGAAATTCTCTGCTGGATGCGTGGAGATCCATTGCGGCCTTAGACGGAGGTTAATGGGGAGGTATTACATCTCTTGCAAGGGAAAGTACCAGGGATATATTTCCCTCCCCACCACCTTCCCTTGCCACCACAAGGTGTGTAAAATCTGTGCCCATACCACCCCTCTCACATCTGTCCAAGGCCCCATAGGATCTTATCACATCTAGCAGAGATTTTCCTGCACATGCACCGTCCTCATATACTGTGTCCATTGCTCTCAATGTGGTCTCCTCTTCATCTGGGAGACAGGACACCAACCTGCAGAGTGTCTCAGAGAACATCTATGGGACACACGCACCAATTCAATTGCCCCTTCAACTCCACCAAGGACAAAGTCCTGGGCCTCCTCCACTGCCAAATCCAAACCACTTGATAACTGTGGTTGAAAAGGAGACTTTCTTCCTCCACAGCATCAACATCAACTTCATTAGTTTCCCAATCTCCCCCCCCTCCCACCCCCGCACCTCATCTCAGATCCAATCCTTCAACTCAGCACCACCCTATTGACCTGTCCATCTTCCTTCCCACTGATCTATCACAACTACCCCCCCGCTTGCACCTACCTATCGCCTCCCTAGCTACTTTCCCCCAGCTCCAACCCCTAATTTGTGTCTCAGCCTCCTTTCCCCTCCACATTCCTGATGAAGAGCTTATGCCAGAAACATCAACTCTCCTGCTCCTCAGATGCTGCCTGACCGGCTATACTTTTCCAGTGCCACATACATTTCTAGCATCTGCAATATTCACTTTCTCCTAGTTAGAGTGGAATGGGCTGCTGAAGCCAGAGCGGTACTGTAGTAGGAGAGAAAGAAAAGTTGGACTCTCTAAGTTTATACTTCTTTTGCTTAAGTTTAAGTTAATGAGATATGCGCTGAATCATGGCAACAATATAAACTTGTCATGGTATTTGTATATGCATGACAATGAATGATTCAATCAATCAATCCAACACTGAGGATATGTCCAGAATTTTATCATTCAGGTGACACGGCGTTTGGAATTCTTACCCCCACTTGAAGAGAACAGTATCTATCCTGTTAGTCATGTTGTCTCCTATTGCTACCATGTTGCGTTTCCTCTCATTACTTGAATGACTCCCTGTACTATTGTGCCATGGTCAGTTGGCCATTTTCCCTACAGACCCCACTATCATGCCTAAAGCTTGCAAGAACTTTGAAACTGTCTCTGTACTGCAGGCATTTAAAGCTCATTGAACTCTCCTCAGCGAGTTCCTGTGCCTCCTATTTGGTCTGTGATAAAGGATTTGAATTACCTAGACTGATGGCTGTTGCTGCCTTCTGGAGCAGTGTGTTGCAGACTGGTACATTCTAAGGTCCAGGACTACGTGCTGAGGGATGCACAAAAACCAAGGCACAGTGGGGATAGACCACTACATGCTAAAGTTAATTGGGGGTCCCTTCAGTAATCACACCCTCGCAGCACCTGAAATGTACGTAATTGTAATATTGTATGTGTAAGAGAGATCTTTGGAGTTTA
The DNA here is from genome assembly GCF_047496795.1 of Chiloscyllium punctatum. NCBI lineage: Eukaryota > Metazoa > Chordata > Chondrichthyes > Orectolobiformes > Hemiscylliidae > Chiloscyllium > Chiloscyllium punctatum. Next base: position 52,141,714 of record NC_092765.1, on the reverse strand, counting down.
ATTTTATCCAATAGAACCCAGTGTTTGTTTCTTGACATGCAACTATGCAGAACCAAACTACGTTTCTGGCGATGTGAAACTGATCTGAAGCCCATCTAACCTATCTATTGCATTTTTGTCCATATGTCTATCCAATGACCATTTAAATGCCCTTAAAAGTTGGCACACTGTTGCAGGCTGTGATATCCACCCGGCTATTACTGAGTAAAGAAATTACTTCTGACATCTGTCCTATACCTATCACCCCCTCAATTTAAAAGCTATGTCCTCTCATGCTAGCCATCACTATCCAAAAGAAAAAAGGCTCCCTGTCCAACCTATCTAACCCTCTGATTATCTTGTATGGCTCAATTAAGTCACCTCTCAACCTTCTTCTCTCCAACAAAAACAGCCTCAAGTCCCTCAGCCTTTCATCATAAGACCTTCCCTCCATACCAAGCAACATCCTGGTAAATCTTCTCTGAACCTTTTCCAAAGCTTCCAAGTCCTTCCTATAATGCAGTGACCAGAACTGTCAAGTGCATCTGCACCAGAGTTTTGTACAGCTGGAACATTACCTCATTGTTCAGAAATGCAATCCCTCCACCGAAAAAAGCTAATACACCATATGCTTTCTTAACAACCTTATCAACCTGGGTGGCAACTTTCAGGGATCTATGCACATGGACACAGATCTCTGTTCATCTACTCTACCAAGAATCTTACTATTAGCCCAGTACTCTGCATTCCTGTTACTCCTTCCAAAGTGAATCACCTCACTTTTCCGCATTAAAACAGGACTTCTACACTTAATGGTAAGGTCCTGGGAGTGTTGCTGAACAAAGACCTTGGAGCGTAGGTTCATAGTTCCTTGAAAGTAGAGTCACAGGTAGATAGGATAGTGAAGGCAGCTTTTGTTCTGCTTTCCTTTACTGGTCAGAGTATTGAGTATAGGAGTTGGGAGGACATGTTATGGCTATACAGAACATTGGTTAGGCCACTTTTGGAAGGATATTGTGAAACTTGAAAGGGTTCATACAATGTTGCTGCCAGGATTGGAGGATTTGAACTACAGGGAGAGGCTGAAAAGGCTGGGGCTGGTTTCCTAGGAGCATTGGAGCCTGAGGAGTTACCTTATAGAGGTTTATAAAATCATGAGGGGGGATGGATAGGATAAATAGACAAGGTCTTTTCCTTGGGGTGGGGCAGTTCAGAACCAGAAGGCGTAGGTTAAGGTTGAGAGGGGAAAAATATAAAAATGGACCTAAGGGGCAACATTTTCGTGCAGAGGGTAGTGTGTGCATAGACTGAGCTGCTAGAGGAAGTGATGGAGGCTAGTACAATACAGCATTTAAAGGGCATCTGGACGAGTATATGAAAAGGAGGGTTTAGAGGGATAAGAGTAAGTGCTGGTAAATGGGACTATATTCGGTTAGGATATCTGGGCAGCATGCACAAGTTGGTCCAAAGGGTCTGTTTCTTGTGCCGTACATCTCTATGACTCAACTCCATTTGCCATCCCTCAGCCCAGTTCTGCAGCTTATCTATGTCCCTAATCTGTAGGGAAACCAATATCCTTGCAGAGAGGTTTGCTCATGCTACGCATGAAGTTTTAAACCAAAATGGCAGGGGTCAGGAAACCAGAGCAGCAGGTCAGCAAGTGGAGAGATTGAGGAGAAGGTTGATTTTAAGACTAATATGTTTAAAAAAAGGACAGTCAGAGACAGGTAAATGAATACCTATGGTACTAATGGGCTGAAATGGGTTTATTTCAATGCAAGGAGTTTTATAGGCAAGGCAGATGAGCCTAGAGCCTGGATCAGTGCATGGGACTATGATGTGGCCATTGCAGAAACTTGGTTAAGAGAGGAACAGGATTGGCTCCTCAACTTTCCAGGGTTTCACTGTTTTAGAAAAGGTAGAGGAGAAGATAAGAGGGGTGGAAGAGTTCCATGACTAATCAGGGAGAATGTCACTTCTGCACTCAGAACATACTGGAGGGCTCGTCCACTGCAGCAATCTGGGTACAGCTCAAAAATAAGATGATTGCAATCATTCTGATTAGATTATGCTAGAGGTCCCCTCCAACAGCTACCTAGACATTGAGCAACAAATATGTAGACAGATGACTACATATTGACTAGAACTCCATTCGATCAAGAAGCTCAGACAGGGTAGAATTTGGAAGGTGTATCAAAGAGGGTTTCATGGAACAGGAGATGGATAGACCAACTTGAGGAGGGGAACTTATATTGGCTATTGAGCCCAGCCAGGTGATTGGCCTTTCAGTGGGAGTATTTTGGAACCAGTGATTACAACTCCTTAAGTTTTAACAGTTGTGAATAAGGATAAGTCAGGACCTTGTGAAAAGACACCAAATTGGGGGGAGGGCAAATTATGTCAATATTAGGCAGGAGCTAGGGAAATAGGAGGAGCTTTAATCAGCAAGTCCATATTTGAAATAGAATCAGAAAGTCATAGAATAATACAGCATGGAAACCGGCCTTTCGGCCCAAACTGATCCATGCTGACAACGGTGCCAATTCAGCCAGCTCTAATTGTTCACATTTGGTCCATATCCCTCTAAGCCCATTCCCATCCATGTACCTAACCCAATGTTTTATAAATGGTGCTACTGTACCTCCCTCAACCACTTACGCTGGCAGGAGAAAGTGAGGACTGCAGATGCTGGAGATCAGAGCTGAAAAAGGTGTTGCTAGAAAAGCACAGCAGGTCAGGCAGCATCCAAGGAACAGGAGAACCCACCAACCCAACCTCCACTACCAGCACCTTCCCCTGCAACCGCAAGAAATGCAAACCTTGCGCCCACACCTCCCCCCTTACCTCCCTCCAAGGCCCCAAGGGACACTTCCATATCCGCCACAAATTCACCTGCACCTCCACACACATCATCTATTGCATCCGCTGCACCCGATGTGGCCTCCTCTATATTGGGCAAGGTCTAATTGCGCAACGTTTCAGAGAACACCTCTGGGACACCCGGACCAACCAACCCAACCACCCCGTGGCTCAACCCTTCAACTCCCCCTCCCACTCCACCAAGGACATGCAGTTCCTTGGACTCCTCCATCGCCAGACCATAGTAACACGACGGTTGGAGGAAGAGCGCCTCATCTTCCGCCTGGGAACCCTCCAACCACAAGGGATGAACTCAGATTTCTCCTGTTTCCTCATTTCCCCTCCCCCCACCTTGTCTCAGTCAAATTCCTCGAACTCCGCATCACCTTGCTAACCTGCAATCTTCTTCCTGACGTCTCCGCCCCCACCCCACTCCGGCCTATCACCCTCACCTTGACCTCCTTCCACCTATCGCATTTCCAACACCCCTCCCCCAAGTCCCTCCTCCCTATCTTTTACCTTAGCCTGCTGGACACACTTTACTCATTCCTGAAGGGCTGATGCCAGAAACGTCGATTCTCCTGTTCCTTGGATGCTGCCTGACCAGCTGCGCTTTTCCAGCAACACATTTTCAGCACTTACTCTGGCACCCCATTCCACATACAAAACACTCTCTGCATGAAGAAATTGCCCCTCAGGTCCTTCCTAAATTGCTCCCCGCTAACCTTAAACCTGTGCACTCTACTTTTCAATTCCCCATCCCTGGGATAAAGACTACATGCATTCATCCTATCTAAGCCCCTCATGATTTTATACACCTCATAAGGTTAGCCCTCATTCTCCTACATTCCAAGGAATAAAGTCCTATCCTGGTCAACCTCTCCCTATAACATAGGCATACTAGTCCCGGCAATATCCTTGTAAACTTTCTTTGCGCTCTTTCCAGTTGAACTATGACAGTTTTCCTATAACAGGGTGGCCAAAACTGTACACAATACTCCAAGCGTGGGCCTCACCAAAGACTTATAAAAAACAGTAACATAATGTCCCAACTCCTATTCTCAATGCCTTGACCGATGAAAATCAGCATGCTAAATGCCTTCCTCACCACCCTGTCTACTTGTGATGCCACTTTCAACAAACTATGTATGTGTACTCCTCAGTCCCTCAGTTCCACAACACTCCTCAGGCCCTTACCATTTACTGTACAAGTCCTCTCTTGGTTTGACTTTCCAAAATGCAAAATCTCACACTTCTCTGCATTGAATTGCATTTGCCACTCCTCAGCCCACTTACCCATCTGATCAGGATCCCTTTGTAATTTTGGATAACCTCCCTATCAATAATACCTCATTTGTATCATAAACAAACTTACCAATCATTCACATCCAGATCATTTATGTAAGAAAGAAATAACAATGGTCTCCACAGTAACCTCTGTGGCCCACCACTAGTCACAAGAGTAGAGAGTGAGAAATAACCTTTAACGATCACCCTCTGCTTCCTACCATCAAGCCAATTTTGGATCCAATTAGCTAGCTGGATTCCTGGATCCCATGTGACCTAACCATGACCTGCCTGCCGTGTGGGACCTTGTCAAAGGCCTTACTAAAGTTCATATCAACAACATCCACTGCCCTACCCTGATCTATCCTCTTTGTTACCTCTTCAACACTAAACAACGTGTCAAACATGACTTCCCGCGCACAAGTCCATGCTGACTATTCCTAATCAGACATTGGCTATCCAAATGTTGGTTGATCCAGTCCCTCAGTATCCTCTCCACTGAGGTCAGACACACTGGCCTGTAGTTCCCTGGCTTGTCTTTGCTACTTTTTTTAAAAACAATGGAACAACACGAGCCATCCTCCAGTCTTCTGGAACTTCACCAGTGGCTAAAGATGAAGCAAAGATCTCTGCAATTTCTTCCCCAGCCTCCCACAACATCTGAGGATGGAATTGATCAGGCCCAGGGGATTTATCCACCTTAATGCACTTTAACGCTGCAAACACCTCCTTTCTGGTAATATGTATACAGTCAAATGCATCCCCACTTGTTTCCCTTATTTCCTTGGCATCCATGATTCTCTCCTCAGTAAACATGGAGGAGAAATATTCAATAAAAAATCTTCCCCTCTCCTGCTGATCTTAAAGAGGATCGATTCTCTCCCGAGCCACGTCTTCACTCTGAAGGTAGCTATAGAACCTCTTGGGAATATCTTTAACCTTATTTGCCAGATCCATCTCATATTCTCTTTTCGCTCTTCTGATTTCTCTCAAGGTGCACTCTTGCACTTTTTACAGTCATCAAGGATTCCACATGAGCCCGATAGCTTAAACCCAATGTATGCCTTCTTCTTTATCCTGAAGAGAGCATCAATATCCTTAAACCCACCAGTGTTTCTCTTCATCCTAACAGGGACATACTGTCCCTGGACTCTTGATATCACTCTTGTAGAAACCTCCCTTTTGCCATTTGTTCCTTTTCCTTCAAACAGATTCACCCAGTTGACCTCTGCTAGACCCTGATGGGCTCCAGCCCGAAACATCGATTTTCCTGCTCCTCAGAAGCTGCCTGACTTGTGCTTTTCCAGCAACATGCTCAACTGATCTCCAGCATCTGGGGCAGCACAGGGACTCAGTGGTTAACACTGCTGCCTCACAGCAACAGGGTCTCCGGCTCAATTCCAGCCTTGGGCGACTGTGTGTGGAGTTTGCTCATTCTCCCCGGGTCTGCGTGGGTTTCCTCCCACAGTCCAAAAATCTGCAGGTCAGGTGAATTGGTCATGCTAATTGTCCATAGTTGTTAGGTGCATTAGTCAAAGGGGGGTGGGTTACTCTTTGGAGGGTCAATGTGGACTTGCTGGGCTGCAGGTCCTGCTTCCACATTGTAGGGAATCTAATCTGCAGACCTCACTGTCTCCTCTGCTAGATCCTGCCTAATGGCCCTGAAATTGGCCCTTCTCCAGTTTATTCAAAATTTATGTTAAGGTGCTAAAGACAGAACTGGTCCACTGGTTAAAATTAAGAGAGAGAGTGTTATGATCACTGGACCCAGAGTGCTCTCTGATTGACACTTCAGGTCACTTGCCCAACCTCGTGTCCTAAGAAGAGGTCCAGTGTTACACTCTCCCAAGTAGGGTTCTCTACATACTGATTTAGATAGATAGAACATTACAGCACAGTACAGGCCCTTTGGCCCTCAATGTTGCACCGAACTGTGAAACCAATCTGAAGCCCATCTAACCTACATTATTCTATTTTCATCCATATGTCTATCCAATGACCATTTAAATGCCCTTAAAAGTTGGTGAGTCTACCACTGTTGCAGGCAGTGCATTCCATGCCCCTACTATTCTCAGAGTAAAGAAACTACCTCTCACATCTGACCTATATCTATCACCCCTGAATTTAAAGCTATGTCCCCCTCATGCTAGCCATCACCTACTGAAGAAAAAGGCTGTCACTGTCCACCCTACCTAACCCTCTGATTATGTCTCAATTAAGTCCCCTCTCAATCTTCTTCTCTCCAATGAAAATAGCCTCAAGTCCTTCAGCCTTTCCTCCATACCAAGCAACATCCTAGTAAATCTCCTCTGAACCCTTTCCAAAGCTTCCACATCCTTCCTATAATGCTGTGACCAGAACTGTACACAATACGCTAAGTGCAGCCACACTAAAATTTTGTTCAGCTGCGGCATGACATTTTGGTTCCAAAACTCAATCCCTCTACTTATAAAACCTAACACCGTATGCCTTCTTAACAGCCTTATCAACCTGAATGGCAACTTTCAGGGATATACATGGAAACAGATCTCTGTTCATCTACTCTACCAAGAATCTTACCATTAGCCCAGAACTCTGCATTCCTGTTACTCTTTCCAAAGTGAATCACCTCCCACTTTTCCACATTAAACTCTAATTGCCACCGGTCAGCCCAGCTTTGCAGCTTATCGATGTCCCTCAGTAACCTATAACATTCTTCAGCACTATCCACAATTCAACAGACCTTAGTTTCATCTGCAAATTTACTAACCTATCCTTCTATGCCCTCATCCAGGTTGTTTATAAAAATGACAAACAGCAGTGGTCCCAAAACAGATCCCTGTGGCACACGACTAGTAACTGAACAACAGGATGAACCGTTCCCATCAACCACCACCCTCTGGCTTCTTTCCAATTTCTGATCCTAACTGCTAAATTCCCCTCAATCTCATGCCTTCTTATTTTGTGCAATAGCCTACCATGGGGAACCTTATCAAACATTTGCTGAAATCCATATACACCACATCAACCATTTTACCCGCATCCACCTTTTGGTCACCATCTCAAAAGAACTCAATAAGGCTTTGTGAGGTACGGCCTACCCTACACAAAACAATGTTGACTATCTTTAATCAACTTATTCCTTTCTAGATGATTGTAAATCCTATCTCTCGTAATCTTTTCCAACACTTTACCCACAACCGAAGTAAGGCTCACTGGTCTATAATTACCAGGCTTATCTCTACTCCCCTTCTTGAACAAGGGAACAACAGTTGCTATTCTCCAGTCTTCTGGCACTATTCCTGTAGACAATGATGACGAAAGATCAAAGCCAAAGGCTCAGCAATCTCCTCCCTGCTTCCCAGAGAATCAGAGGATAAATCCCACTTGGCCCAAGGTACTTCTCTTGTGAGCACCAATCTCACCTAGTCTAGGAGCCTAAATCTCAGTATTGTGATGCTCAGTATCCCGACAATATTGTCTTTTTCCAGTGTGAATACTGATGAAAAATATTAATTTAGAGCGTCCCCTATCTCCTCTGACTCCACACACAACTTCCCACTGCTGTCCTTGATTGGCCCTAATCTTACACTAGTCATTCTTTTATTCCTGATATCCCTACAGAAAGCCTTAGGGTTTTTCTTGATCCTATCTGCCAACGACTTCTCATGTCCCCTCCTGGCTCTTTGTAGCTTTCTCTTTTGGTCTTTCCTGGCCAACTTGTAACTCTCAATCGCTGTGAGTCTTCACAACTCATCCTAACATAAGCCACATTCTTCCTCTTGAAGAGAGATTCAACTTCCTTAGTAAAGCACGGCTTCTGCGCTCGACCTCTTCCTCCCTACCTGATCAGTACATACTTATCAAGGACACACAGTAGGTGATCCTTGAATAAGCTCCACATTTCAATTGTGCCCACCCCCTGCAGTTTCTTTCCCCATCCTATGCATTCTAAATCTTGCCTAATCACAGTCATTGCCTTTCCCCAGCTATAACTCTTATCCTGCATTATATACCTACTCATTTCCATTGCTAAAGTAAACATAACTGAATTGTGGTCATTATCACCAAAGTGCTCACATACTACCAAATCTAAACCTGGCCAGGTTCATTACCCAGTCCCAAATCTAATGTTGGCCTGTCTACAAACTGTGTCTGGAAACCCTCCTGCACACAATAGACAAAGATTGACCCATCTAAAATATTTGAACTATAGTATTCCCAGTAAATACTTGGAAAGTTAAAGTCCACCATAACAACTACCCCATCACTCTCACTCCTTTCAAGAATTATTTTTGCTATCCTATCATCGACATCTCTGGAACTGTTCGGAGGCCTACAGAAAATGCCCATAGGGTGACCTCTCCTTTCCTGTTTCTAACCTCAGTAGACGTGTCCTCAAACATCCTTTCTGCAACTCTAATACCTGTCCTTGACTAACAGTGCCACTTGTCCCCTCTTTTGCCATCTGTGTTCTTACCGGAACCTGCAACAACCATTCCTGTCCCCGCTCTACCATGTCTCTGAAATGGCAACAACATCGAATTCCCAGGTTCCAACCCCTGCTGCAAGTTCACCCACCTTACTCCAGATGCTCCTGGTGTTGAAGTAGACACACTTCAAACCAACTTCTTGCTTGCCAGTGCCATCTTGTAACCTTAAAACTTTATTTCTGACCTCACTACTCTCAATCTCCTGTATACTTGAATTACAATTTAAGTTCCTACCCCCCTGCTGAATTAGTTTAAACCCAAACAGCATTAGCAAATTTCACCCCCCCCTCAGATATTGGTACCCCTCTGGTTCAGGTGAAGACCATCCAGGTTGTAGAGGTCCCATCTACCCCAGAAAGAGCTCTAATTATTCAGGAATCCAAAACCCTCCCTTCTGCACCATTCCTGTAGCCATGCGTTAAACCCCTCTCTCTCCCTATTCCTCACCTCGCTAGCACGTGGCACAGGCAACAAACCAGAGATGATAACTCTTTGTTCTAGCTCTAGTTCCCTGAATTTCTGCCTTAGATCTTCACCTTTATCCTACCCATGTTGTTAGTGCTTATGTGGACCCCGATTTGGGGCTGCTCCTCCTCTCCCTCAAGGATCCTGAAAACATGATCAGAGGCATCACGAATTCTGGCACCTGGGAGGCAACACACCAACCGTGCGTCTCTCTCGTTCCCACAGAACCGCCTATCTGTATCCCTAACTATAGAGTCCCCAGTGACTAAAGCTCTGCTCCTCTTCCCCCTTCTTCTGGGCAACAGGGACAGACTCTGGACCAGAGACCTGTGTCCCATTGCTTACCCTGGTAAGATGTCCCCTCCAACAGTATCCAAAAAGATGTCCTTGTTGAAGAGAATGGCCACAGAGGATCCTTGCACGGCCTGCTGGTTCCCTTTCCATTCCTTGACGGGAACCCATTTACCTTCTTGTACCAGAGGTGGGACTACCTCTCTGTAACTCCTCTAAATAACCCACTCCGCCTCCCAAATGATCCAAAGTTAATCCAGATCCAGTTCACCAACGTGGTTTGAGGAGCTGGAGTTGGGTGCACTTCCCGCAGATGCAGTTAGCAGGGACACTAGTAGTGACCCTTACCTCCCACATTCTGCAGGAAGAGCATTCAACTGCCCTAATCTCCATTCCCATTATTCTAAATTCCCAATGAGACTACTGAAAAACAAAAACAAGTCACCTTCTCAATCCGGTGCACAGAGCCTTTTTTTTTAGTTAAAAGGAGGAGGATGGGTGGAGACACTACCAGAGTGGTGTTTTAGATAAAGCAACTGCCCAAATATAAAGCTTCAGTTACCCAGCAGTCCCGTGTCTGCTACTGTTCAGTGTGCGCTCTGCCTACACGGGAGATCAGTTTTTATCTTTTAAATTGACCTTCTTCTCGGGTCTCTGGTCCTCACTGTCACTCCTCCCACTGCATCTGATGAACACTTGAAGTAAGTCTTTATCTTTAAATTTAGGAACTTTCTTGGACACATTTGACAAATTCTACCCCATCCAAACCTTTTACACTCAGAATGGCCCAGTTAATACAGGGGAAATTAAAATCTCCAAACAGTATTACTCTATTATTCCTACAGGTATCTGCAATCTCTCTACACATCTACTCCTCTAATACCCACTGACTATTTGGGACTCTCTAATACAGTCCGAACAGAGTGACCATCCCCTTACTGTTTCTATGTTCTAACCATATGGCCTCATTTGATGAACCCTTAAGAATATCTGCTCTAAGCACTTGTGGGAGTTGTTTAAAAGGCCTACTGATCAGAGTACAGGACTGGGATGTTCCAGTAACGAGGAAGGACAAAGATGGCAAGGCAATGCACCCTTGGATAATAAGGGAGGTTGTGAATTTAGTCAAAAGGATAATAGAAGCATGTATAAGGTTTAAGAAGCTAAATTCCGACAGGGCCAATGAGGAATATAAAGAAAGTAGGAAAAAATTCAAGCAGGGAATTAGGGGAGCTAAAAGGAGCCATGAAATGACTTTGGCAAGTAGAGTTGGAGAGAATCACTGTACCTACATTAAAAAGAAGAGGTTAACCCAGGGAGAAACTCAAGGATAAAAGGAGAGAATCTTTCTGCTTGGAGGCAGAGGATGTGGGCAAGATCAGAAATGCAAACTTTATATCTTATTCTGGGTGAATACAGACACAGGATAATGAGATTAGTGTGGCGCATGCTAATACGCTGTGGCATTTTGAGATTAAGAAAGAAGTGGTGTTGGGTCTCTTGAACAGCATTAAAAAGGTGGATAAGTCCCCAGGGCATTATAGCTTCTGCTATGAGTCCAGAGGTGGGTGAGCCCATGGGTGTGCCGTGGATTTGTTCATATATTTGGTTGTTGAATGTGAAGTGTGTTGTGAGGCACAGGTCCAGTAGTTTGAGTATGCAGTCTTTGTTGATAGGTTCCCCGTCTTGTTGTCTGTTCTGTATGTCCAGCAGGTTGGCTATTGTTTCTATAGATGTTTCACCTCTATGGACAAAACCCTATCCAGAGAAACAATAGCCAACCTGCTGGACATACAGAACAGACAACAAGACAGGGAACCTATCAACAAAGACGGCATACTCAAACTACTGGACCTGTGCCTCACAACACACTTCACATTCAACAACCAAATAGATGAACAAATCAACGGCACACCCATGGGTGCACAGAATTTGAGATAGGCAAGCAACCAGTCATAATGTGTTAAGGAGCCACTTCCAGGGAGCTATGGACTTGAACCCCATGGCAGGACCCTGATGGCATGAGGGAAAGAAACTGTTGCACAGTCTGGCCGTGAGAGACAGAATGCTCCTGTATCTTCTGCCAGATGGCAGGAGGGAGACGAGTTTGAGTGAGGAGTGTGTGGAGTCTTCCACAATACTCTTAGCCTTTCGGATGCAGCATGTGGTGCAAATAACTAATTAGATTAGATTCACTACAGTATGGAAACAGGCTCTTCGGCCCAACAAGTCCACACCAACCGTCTGAACAGTAACCCACCCAGACCCATTCCCCTACCCTATATTTAGCCCTTACTAATTACCTAACACTACGGGTAACTTAGCATGGCCAATTCACCTGACCCGCACATCTTTGGATTGTGGGAGGAAACCGGAGCACCCAGAGGAAACTCACACAGACATGGGGAGAATGTCTGTGTGGAGTTTGCACAGTCGCCTGAGCCAGGAGTCGAACCTGGGTCCCTGGCATTGTGAGGCAGCAGTGATAACCACTGAGCTACCGTGCCACCCCTAATGGAGAGAAGGGAGACCCTGATGATCTCCTCAGCTGTCCTTACTATCCATTGTAGGATTAGTATGATCAGAGATGGTGCATTTCCCAAACTAGGCAGTAATGCAGCAGCTCAGGGTACTCTCAATGAACCCTCTGTAGAAGGTGGTGATGCTGCTGGGCTTTCTTGTATGGAGCTAATGTTGTTCCTATGTTCAAGAAGGGAAATAGGGATAAACCAGGAAACAGACAGGTGAATCTCAAATTGGTGGTTGGGAAGCGATTGGAGACAATTCTTAGAGATAGGATTTATGCACATTTGGAAAAGCATGGCCTAATTAGGGACAGTCATGCCTTGCCAACTTGATTGAATTTTTTTGAGGTGACCACAATAAGGGTAGAGCAGTGGGATATTGTCCACATGGATTTTAGTAAAGCTTTCGAAAAAGTTCCTCATGGTATGCTCATCCAGAAGATTAAGACGCATGGATCAACAGTGACTTGGCTACATGGATTCAGAAGGGTGATAGGTGTTTTTCTGGCTTAAAATTACTGGCTAATGATGTTCTGCAGGAATCCATACTGAGACCTCTACTGTTTGTTATATATATACACACACAAATGGTTTGGATGAAAATGTAGATAACTGGGTTAGTAAGTATGCACATGATGCAAAGATCAGTGGAAATGTCGATAGTTTAGGAGTTTATTAAAGGATACAATGGGATATAGATCAGTTGCAGATATGGGTGGAGAAATGGCAGATGGAGTTTAATCCAGGTAGGTGCCAGCTGCTGCACTTTGGGACATCAAATCATAGAATACCTACAGTGTGGAAACAGGCCCTTCAGCTCAACAACTCCACACTGACGCTCTGAAGAGCAACGCACTCGAACCCATTCTCTTACCCCATTATCCTATACTTACCCCTAACTAATGCAGCTAACTTACATATGCCTGAACACTATGGGAAATTTAGCTTGGCCAATTCACCTGACCTGTACATCTTTGGATTGTGGAGGAAACAGAGCACCCGAAGGAAACCCACACAGACATGGGGTGAATGTGCAAATTCCACACAGACAATTGCTAGAGGCTGGAATCAAACCCAGGTGCCTGACGCTGTGAGGCAGCAGTGCTAACCACTGAGCCACTGTGTTGTAGCTACAGGTTTAGCAAAAGTGTACAGTTCGTGGCAGGACCTTGATGGATAGCGAGATCTTGGGGTTCAAGTCCATAGCTTCCTGGAAGTTGCCATCCAAGTAGATAGGGTGGTAAAGAAAGTGTATGGTATGCTTACCTTTATTGGTAAAGCAATTGAGTACAAGAGTCAGGATATCATGTTGCAGCTTTATAGGACTTTGGTTAGGCCACATTTAGAGTACTGCATTCAATTCTGGTTGTCACATTACAGAAAGGATGTGAAGGCTTTGGAGAGAGTGCAGGTGAGGTTTATCAGGATGTTGCCTGGATTAGAGGGTATGAGCTCTAAGGAGAGGGTAGAAAAACTCTGGTTGTTTTCTTCAGAGCAGTGGAGGCTGAGGGGAGTCTTGATAGAAATCTATAAAAGTGTGTGTGATGTATAGATAAGGTTGACAGTCAGAATCTTTCTCCCAGAGTTGAAATAGCATGCATTTAAAGTGAGAGTGGGAAAGTTCAAAAGAGATGTAAGGGGCAAGTTTTCCACAAACAGTAGCAGGCGTCTGGAACTTGCTGCCATGGGTGGTGGTGGAGGCAGATACGATAGGGTCATTTAAGGGACTTTTAGATAAGCACATGAATATGCAAAGAATGGAGGGATATGATCAAGGCAGAAGGGATTAGTTTAGTTTGGCACATCATTGTGGGCTGAAGGGCCCGCTCCAATGCTGTACTGTTCTGTATGTTACTAAAAACAATACCATCTAAGGAGATTTCCAAGTCTAGAAATACTCACAAACCAGTTGCTATCCCAAACTCACATAACATTGTGGTCTGTAACATTACTGGACTACTGGTATCATTGTGAGATAGCCTCTTGATCCACATTTTTCATCTTTTCCCATTTACCTCACTCTGGAGACTACTTCTTGCCGTAAACAGTATTTAAAACACTTCTTCCTCCCTCTGCACTGAAATCCCACTTTGAACCAAACCTAGATATACTCACTTTATATCTCTCTCAAACAGGCAAAAGCTCCTTTGACTGACTGTGCTCTTTACTGACCTCCTTAAACATATATCCATAATACAACAATTAAGCCTGTGATGTAAAGGCTCCAATCCTGCGGGCGGGAGTCATGGGGGATGAGGAGTTGTCAGCAAGGGCGCGAGGGTGGCTGTCAGCAGAAGAAAGGCAGTTGGATGATGCCTTTACATTCTGGATTAGTGGTGCTGGAAGAGCACAGCAGTTCAGGCAGCATCCAAGTAGCTTCAAAATCAACGTTTCGGGCAAAAGTCCTTCATCAGGAATAAAGGTAGTGAGCCTGAAGCGTGGAGAGATAAGCTAGAGGAGGGTGGGGGTGGGGAGAAAGTAGCATAGAGTACAATGGGTGAGTGGGGGAGGGGATGAAGGTGATAGGTCAAGGAGGAGAGGGTGGAGTGGATAGGTGGAAAAGAAGATAGGCAGTAGGACAAGTCCGGACAAGTCATGGAGACAGTTACTGAGCTGGAAGTTTAGAACTAGGGTGAGGTGGGGAAGGGAAATGAGGAAACTGTTGAAGTCCACATTGATGCCCTGGGGTTGAAGTGTTCCGAGGCGGAAGATGAGGCGTTCTTCCTCCAGGCGTCTGGTGGTGAGGGAGCGGCGGTGAAGGAGGCCCAGGACCTCCATGTCCTCGGCAGAGTGGGAGGGGGAGTTGAAATGTTGGGCCACGGGGCGGTGTGGTTGATTGGTGCGGGTGTCCCGGAGATGTTCCCTAAAGCGCTCTGTTAGGAGGCGCCCAGTCTCCCCAATGTAGAGGAGACCGCATTGGGAGCAACGGATACAATAAATGATATTTGTGGATGTGCAAGTAAAACTTTGATGGATGTGGAAGGCTCCTTTAGGGCCTTGGATAGAGGTGAGGGAAGAGGTGTGGGCACAGGTTTTACAGTTCCTGCGGTGGCAGGGGAAAGTGCCAGGATTGGAGCCTTTACATCACAGGCTTAATTCCCAAACACTAAACTCCTGCCAGATTAAATGCTCCCCCAACAATAATCCTATCACAGAGACGGCATTAAATTCCACCCAAAGTACCACATTGCACCCAGTCTAATCAGTACTCATACTATTATTTGCTCGATGACACTGTGAAGTTAATTGCAACTGAGCAGTGTTGAGCAGGAACTCAGCAATGCTTTTCTTATCAGACAGATTTGCTTTGAACAGCATCTTCCTTTGGGCCCTGAGCAGTACTTGACCAGCAAGGATAGCACTGAGTGGAAACACCAATGATAGTGCATACCATCAGTTTAGTCCACTTCTCTTCATACTGCTTCTTCATAGTCTCCTTTACGTGTTTATTGCGATGTCTTATGCAGGACTGTTTCTGTTTTCCATCATATTCCAGCAGGTCGTTATCATCCTGTTTGAAACAAAAGAAGAATCAATTCTGTCCTCAATGCTGAGTGAGTATAATGTTGAATGTTTCTCTCACAGTCACTTACAGTTAAGTTCATTTCTTCATTAGTTAAACGGTAATCTCTGAAATAAGAAAATCAGAGCACATCAGTATCCAGGCATTAATAACTTGGCTAACATACTAGCTGTAGCTAAGTAGAAGAACCTCCCACTGAAGTCAGTAGTAAACAGTTGTTTTTCAGATCAGTGAGGCAGTAGCATTTTCCTGGGGTCACAATGAGGACAATGCTCTCTTTTGGTACGTGGATTTCAGAATTATTTCAAAGTGAACATGATCAATGACATGGAGCATGGAAACGTGATGAAAACAGGGTAAGATAGGGACAGACTTCAGGGGGACACAGACAAATGACAGAAGTGTGAAGTGATCAATTTCTGCTGGGAAGAATGAAAATGCAGTAAATGGGGCAATTTGAAAAGGAGCTACAAGAATAACCAGGCTTATTCACAGTAAACTGTAATATCGACAGAGAGGATGGAAAAGCTGTGATTATTCCCATTAGAGTGGAGAGGGGTAAAGGCAATTTAACAAAGACCCTCAAAATCATTAAGAGTCATTGACCTCCCAACCAAAGAGAAAAGATCCTTCCTGTCTGTGCCGCTCACAGCTCTATACATTTTAATCATATCTTCATTCAGTCTCCTTTGCTCTAAGGAAAGCAACCCCGGTTTATCTAACCTCTCTTCATAACTGAAACTCTCCAGTCCAATCAACATGCTGGTAAATCTCCTCCACACCCTCTCCAATGCTGTCACATCCTAGATTTTATAATCTGGATTCCAGAACTGCACAAAATACTCCAGCTATGGCTTAACCAATGTTTTATACAGTTCTAGCATAACCTCAGTGCTCTTAAACTCTATGCCTCAACTAATAAAGTATAACATATGCCTTCTTAAACACTTTATCCACTTGTCCTGTTACCTAAATAAGCCAGTGTACATGCACACCAAGGTCCTTCTGATCCTCACTGTTTCCCAGAGTCCTCCTGTTCATCATGTATTCTCTTGCTTTGTTCACCCTGCCCAACCTCATCATCTCACATTTATCCCAAATGAATTTCATTTGCCACTGATCAGTCTACCTGACCAAAAAAAGAATAAAGTACCACAGATGCTGGAGATCTGAAACTAAAAAAAAATGTAGGAGAATCCATGGAAAGAAAAACAAAATTAAGTCCAACCTGGACTTAATTCTGTATTCCAGTCCACAGATTTTGCCATACTTGCCAAGTTTCTCTAGCATTTTCTATTTTTGTTCCAGCTGAACTGACCAGCCCATCTATATCCTCCTATAAGGCTGTCTTCCTCACTACAATCACCCCACTAATTTTTGGGTCATCTATGAACTTACTAATCAACTTCCCACATTCAAGCCTACACCATTTATATAGGCCACAAACTGCAAGACCCCCAACACTAATCCCCAAGGAACCCCACTGGGCACAAGCTTCCAGTCACAAAAACATTATTTAACCATCACCTTCCTGCCACTCAGCCAATTGTGAATCCAATCTGGCAAATTTCCTTGGATTCATCTCATGGGTTCTTACCTTCACTATCAATCTCCCATGTGGGACCATTCCCAAAGCCATCAGGCTAGTCGTTGGGCATTTTCTAGACCTCGCGGGGCGGGGGTGGGGGGGGGGGGGGCGGAGCGGGGGGGGGAGAGGAGGAGATTGCAGGACATGTACAAAACATCTCTAAGTGTTTGGAACCAGGTGGATCTCATTGACTATAAGATCCTTGATTGGCCCAGGTTAACAACCCCAATCAGGAAGCCTTGGCTGACCACCATAAACAGGGATTAATGAGCCCTCTTGTGGTGCAGTGGTAGAGTCCCTACCTCTAGACAAGAAGGCCTGGGTTCAAGTTCACCTGTTCAAAAGGGATTTCATATCATCTTTGAACAGGTTAATTAGGAAAATAAGTTGATTTATAAAAAACAGGCAATTTAGAATATTCTCAGTTCAGGGGTCTGACTCTGAGTTGGCTGGCCACAGCCAGTGTACTGTGCACAAGTAAATAAAGGGGGACTTGGTGACGGGATACTGACCTCTGTGCAGTTATTTCAGTGGTAACAGGACAAAACATATATGCCTGGAGAATATTTGCTCACAACAGTCATCTTGGAGTTGGGGTAAGCATTTGTGGCCTCCTGCCTGTATTTGGAAAGTTTGACTCATTTGCTATCAAAGACTAGGCCCAGTATGTGGAAAGATTGTGATTTTTTTTTGTTTTTTCCTCAGGCATATGACACTGGGACAGATGAAAAACAATGAGTAATCCTTCTGACTGCTTGCTGACTTGCAGCATCTTTGATTATAAGGGGCTCAACTTTCCCAGAGACACCAGACACTAAAAACCCTCCAAGAGGTGACTGAATTGGTGAGGGAACACCCTCACCTGTCTGACTGAACTTGGGGAACACCACTTCAGTGTAGGCAATTGCACAGTCTCATGCAGGGGACATCCTGAGTAGAGAGATCCTAAACCAGCCCAGAGCAAAATCCCACAACAAATGAGCCTTGCCCTAGTGGCTAAAATGTTTTTCAGGATCTGTGCTGTCAAGCTATTGTAGTTGCCTGTATGCAGACTTGAGACAGCGAACAAGTCCAACAATGCCTGATTTGAGTAAGAAAACATGTAGTTTGATACCCTGGAGAGTGCACTCCCTGGAAAGGCCCCCTACATGTGGTTTGAAACAACTAAATTTCTTAGCGATGTTCAAATCAGAACCAATTAAAATTCATGTTTGCTTAAATGGTCACCCAGTTCCCATGGAGGTTGATATTGGTGTAAATGTATTTGTGCTTGCAGAACCTAACTTTAACAAGACTCACTGGGGCCTCTAACATTGCAGTTTGTGCAAGACCTCAGCCAGACTGAGAACAAACACTGGGGAACTGTTGCAAGGATACATCTGGTCTACTATTAGAAGCAGTTGATGCAGTTACCATTGATGGTAATAAGAGGCTTGGGCCCAAGTCTATTGGGGTGTAATTGATTGAGAAAGACTCACCTAAATTGCGTCATGCTTTTTCGATTAGAAAATGGCTGCCTTAGTAAAGTCCTAGTGAAACATCCAGGAGTTTTTCAGGAAAGGCTTGGGACTATCAAAGGGGCCAAAACTACTTTACACGGAGACCAGCAAACAATTCCACGACTTTGCAAGGCCCACCTGGTGCCACTTGCCTTATGGGCAAAAATAGAGGTGGAAATCAGGAGACTGGACAGTGAAGGAATCATTAAAGCAGTGCAGCTTGCAGAAGGGGCAGCATCAGTCGTACCGATTGTGAAGCCTGACAGCTCTGTTGGCCTTTTGTGAGGATTTTAAGCAAATGATAAACCTTTTCTTGCAGATTGACGAAGACCCAATCCATTGCATTGAGGACTTGTATGCAAAGTTGGCAGGAGGGCTGTCCTTTATGAAGGTAGACATGAGCCACGCTTACCTGCAATTGCGACTGGATGAGGAGTCCCAGAAGAATGCCACAATTAACACCAATAAGGATTTATACCAATGTACAAGACTGCTATTTGGGGTAGCAGCCTGTGCCCTTTCCCAGCAGGCCATGGACAACATTTTACAAGGACTACCCCAGGTTGCCTTTTATCTGGACAACACACTAATAAGAGGGAAGATCAATAGAGAGCACTAGAAAGACTCGGACATACTGCTTTAACATTTCTCCCAGATGGGCTTATGCCTTAGAAAGGAAAAAATATGTCTTCCAAGCTCCCCAAGTGACCTGCCTGGGTTACAGAGTCAACAAAACTGGGTTCCACCAGTTAGAACATCAAGTGAGGGTGATCAATGGAGCCCTGGCCCTCCTGTCTCTCCCTGACTTTTTAAGTCTTTCCTTGGGTTAATGAATTATTGCAGAAAATTCATACTTGGTCTCCATCTTGGTACCCTCACACCTGCTACTGAAAAAGGGGCATTCGCAAAGCATAGTGTTGGAAAAGCACAGCTGGTCAGGCAGCATCCGCAGAACAGGAGAGTCGATGTTTCGAGCATGGGCTCTTCATTCCTGATGAAGAGCTTATGGTCAACATTGACTCTCCTGCTCCTCGGATGCTGCCTGACCGGCTGTGCTTTCTCAACACCACACCTTTTTGATTCTGATCTCCAGCATCTGCAGTTCTCATTTTCTCCTGGGGGACTATCCAGTCCTGAGCAAAGGTTGTCACCAGAAACTGGCTGAACTCCACCAGGATCGTCCAGGGGTTTCCATGATGAAGACGCTAGCAAGACACTATGTAGTGGCCAGGGTTGGATGCCGACATAGCTGCATTGGTGAGGCAGTGCTTAGCTAACAAGGACAAGCAGCACCCTGACATTTATGGGAAAGGCTGGGTTAACCCATATCCACTATGTTCCTGGTTATCATGGACGTCCAATCAAAGTTCATTCAGCAAAGCTCAAGGATGACAGCTCCGAGATGGGAGCATCACTTGCGATATACAGCCTCCTGGACAGACAATAGGTTGTCATTTACCAGCAGGGAATTTGAGTATTTCCTAAAGTTGAATGGCATTTTGCACAGAAGGACAGCTCCATACATGTACCATCCAATGGTCTAGTGGAAAGAGCAGTCCACTCATTAAAGTCAGGCTAAAAGAAGCAGCCTACCGTGTCCCTTGATACCAAGCTGTCCCACTTCCTGTTCGATTCTAGGACCACCCTTCACACAACAACAAGGACTGGTCCAGCAGAGTTGCTGATGGGGAAAACTTTCCTGATATTCCAAAACCCCACCCCGGAGGTGGAGGTTTGGGACTGCAGCAGAAAGGCCAAGGCCAGCCACACACTTCATCTAAGGAAGAGAGCCCATTTAATTCAAGGGATGAAGTCTGGTGCCAGAACAATGGATATGGGCACAAGGCAAAATTGATGAGAGGTCAGGTCAGGTTTGATTTACAAAGGTTGAGTAGGTGAGACAGTCCTGAATAAACATGTGGATCATCTGAAAGCTGCCCTCACTAACAGGGCAGGAGCAAAGCACACCTGGCCCCTCAGTACAGCCACAAGAAACTGGAGGTTCTCCCGCCTCCATCTAGTGCCAAGGAAACCTTAGAGTCTGAGATGGATGCAGCCTCAATACAATTAACACCAGAAGAAAATGAGGAAACTCTCCCGAGGGACTCCAGACACAAGAGCCAGTATGGTGCAATATACTCTGGGGGGGGCACAAGAGCCAGTATGGTGCAATATACTCTGGGGGGGGGGGGGGGGGGGTAGAATGTCGCAGGAAAGACGACAAGAGAAAAATCAGGCCTACATCCCTGACATAGAGGTAAAGTTACATAGTGATTGGGACCCAGTGGATCTTGTTGACTAAGAGATTCTTGATTGAAGATGTTAAAGTGGGCCATTCAGGAAGTCCTGGCTGACTAATATCAACAGGAGAATCAGAAACTTCTTAGTGTAGGCAACTAACTCTGAGCTGACTGGCCACAGCCAGCATACTATACACCAGTCAATAAAGGGTAATTTGGTGACAGGATTTGTGCAGGTATTTTACATTTCTTGACAGTTCCCAGTCATCATCACCAATTGTTTATAGATTTCATAGTACTTCCTCCCAGCTTGAATCAGGAATACTTGAGTGGAATACATTGCCCAGTCTATTGACACACAACCTTAACCTTTAGATTCCAGAGGCCAGATTTTTCAATGTAAATCTCAAACTTACACCCAGATTTTTTACTAACGTATCTTTAAATCTCAATACCTTAATTGGCCAGCATATGAAACAAGCTCCCAGGAGGTGGGAGATGCTTGTCTGGCACCAGCCACAGATTCTGCAGCAGCCATTTTAGAGCCTGTTGCTGCCTTGCTGATTGGAACAGGTCATGGTCACAGAATGAGGCAGACAGGAGAATCGCAGGACAATGTAAGAACTTGTCCTCATATCAGAACGAGTCAGCTCCACATATTTGTTTCCCAGATAAAAGCAGAAATTATTTTGCTGTGGAGCAAATTCAACATGTGTTCTTAAATGCAATATCAAGATCTTGCTGGCAAAAATGTGAACGTTGCATTCAGGAACAAACTGGCCTCTTTTCAAAATTCTTAAGGAAGTAAAGGTCTACCAATTATTGCTTTGTGCATTTCCAATTCCTGTTAGCACTTTGAAAATTCAAAACAATCCCTGGGTTCTCTGGATTAACAGTCCAGAAATAATACCACTAGCTCATCGCCTCCCTAGAGTAAAAGCAGCGAAGTGTAGCTACAGCTGTCCAAGGGCCTCAGTTAGACTAAATCTGGAGTACTGTGCACAGTTCTTACCTCCTTACTTAGTGATAGAAGTAATTCAGTAAAGATTCACTTGGCTGATTCTTGGGATGAAGGAAGTGTCTGCTGAGGAAAGGATTGATTTGGCCAATACTCATCGGAACTTCATAGAATGAGAGATGATCTTGGTAAAAAGAAAAGGACCTGACAGGGCTGATGTTGAGGATTGACATGTTGAGTTGTGGTTCTGTTATGAAGAAGAGTCATTGGACCCAAAACATTAATTCTGCTTTCTCACCACAGATGCTGTTAAACCTGCTGAGGTTTGCAGTGGCTCAGTGATTAGCACTGCTGCCAGGTTTGATTCCAACCTCCGGCGACTGTTTGTGTGGAGTTTGCACATTCTTCCCCATGTCTGCATAGGTTTCCTTCAGGTGCTCTGTTTTCACCCACAATCCAAACAGGTGCAGATTAGTGTTCAGGAATGTGTAGGTTAGCTGCATTAGTTAGGGGAAATGTCGAGAAATAGGGTAGGAATTGGGTCTGGGTAGGTTACTCTTCGGAGGGTTGGTGTGGACTTGTTGGACCTAATGGCCTGTTTCCACACTGTAGGGATTCTGATTTTTCCAGCAATTTCTGGTTTTGTTTCTGATTTCCAGCATCTACAGTTCTTAGCTTTTGTTGGTGTTGCAGTGGATGTTAAGGATGTTTCCCTTGTGGGGGAACTTCGGGACTGGGGGCACAGTTTAAAAATGAGGGCCTCCCATTTAAAGTGGAGATGAACAGGAGTTTCTCCTCTCTCTCTGCTCTGAAATTATTACACAAAGGTGTATAGCACAGAAACAGAACAATCTGTCCAACTCGTCAACGCCGACCATATATTCTACATTAACCTAGTCCTATTTTCCAGCACTTGGCCCATATTCATCTAAACCTTCCTATTCATATACCCATCCTGATGCCTTTTAAAATGTTGTAATTGTACCACCCTCCACAACCATTCTGGCAGTTCATTCCATACACTCACCACCCTCTGCTTGTTTGCAGTAAAACAGGTGTGGATTTCTTTTTTAATGGTTGAACTCATGAACATAGAAACCTGTTCCCCAATCAATTAGAACATGGCGGTGATATACCCTCAACTCCATTTACCTATTTTTTTGTTCCACATCCTTTAGTATTTACAAAGACAAAGGCACTTTCTCCTAGTCCCAACATCTAGCCCAACTTGATCTCTGATAGGATGTAAACAAGCAATTCTTCCACATTCCCACATCGGAAGAAGCTCATAGTGAGCAGCCTTCCCGAATTACTGCAGTTTCTGAGCTCTTGGAACATCCACAGTGCTGTCCAGGAAGGAGTTACAGGATTTTGACCCAGTGACATTAAATGAACAGTGATATATTTCAAAATCAGGATGATGCATGGTGGAAGAACTTGCAAGGGGTGGTGTTCCCACGTGTGATCCTCTTGTCCTTCTACAAAGTAGCATGAGTTAAACAATGAGGGCATAATAATCTATGAGGGTAACTCAGCAAATTATATCGCAATGGTCAGCAAGGGCTTTCTTAAACATACAAAGAGGAAGGGAATAGCCAAAGTGAACAAAGGTCGCTTACAGAGCAAGGCTGAGGAAAGAATAAATGATGAACCAACAAATGACAAAATAGTTTGCAAGCATATTCACAATAGAGTTTTTGGATTTCCAAAACTGAAATGAAACAGGAAACTGTGGAAGAGATAAACAGAATAACTAACATGAGAGGAAAAGTAATTGTGGTTAAAGGTCAATAAGTCCCCTGCAACGTAGGATATTCAAGGTAGTGGCTGCAGAAATCCTTAGATTCTGGAAATGCCCCAATTAATTGGAAATGTGCCTATGTAACACCCTTATCCATAAAGACTACAGATTATTACAGATTACGTTACAGTGTGGAAACAGGCCCTTCGGCCCAACAAGTCCACACCGACCCACCGAAGCGCAACCCACCCATACCCCTAACCTAACACTATGGGCAATTTAGCATGGCCAATTCACCTAACCTGCACATCTTTGGGCTGTGGGAGGAAACCGGAGCACCCGGAGGAAACCCACGCAGATATGGGGAGAACGTGCAAACTCCACACAGTCAGTCGCCTGAGGCGGGAATTGAACCCTGGTCTCTGGCGTTGTGAGGCAGCAGTGCTAACCACTGTGCCACCGTGCCGCCCACAAAAGGGAGAGAAACAAAAAAAAGATAATGACAAGCCAACCATGAGTTGGATTTAACATTTTAAGCAGAGTCATCATGGCTTTGTCAAGAGAAATCGCTTCTGAAAAAGTTATTAGAATTCTTAGAAGAGGTAACAAGGAAGGTAGATAAAGATTGATAACAAGAAAGTAATAGTTATGCTTCTGATGAAAAGTGGGATAAGGGACTATGGGGACCTGGCAGGAGATTGGAGTTGAGACCAGGATAAAATTAACAATCATCATGTTAAATGGTAGATTGGCTCAAAGAACTGAATTGCCTATTCCTGCCCCAATTCCTATGTCCCTATAAAGAACAACTAGTAAATGTGATAGATTTGGATTTCTACAAGGCAATTGGTGAGGCAGCACACAGGTTGCCTCAAGACAATAAGAGTCCATGGTGTTGGGAAGCTTAGGAAAATAGAAGCAGGTGTAGGCCATTCAGCCTGTCCAGTCTGCACCACCATTCACTTATGACATGTCTGTTCATCTATCTCAATGTCACTTACCCACACTATCTCAATGTCCCTTGACGTCATTAGTTTCTGGAAACCTATTGACCTCCTGTCTTGATCATACTCATGACAGCGCAACCAAAACCCTCAAATTCCAAAGACTAACCACCCTGAGCGAAGAAATTCCTCCTCTCCCTTTGAAATAGCCTAGCCCTTATTCCAAGATTATGCCCCTTGATTTAGATTCAGCAGCCAGTAGAAATATCCCATCTACATCCACTCTGTCACATCCGGATGTGACAGAGAATGTTATGTTTGGATGAGAACGCCTTTCATTCCTCAAAACAGTTCTGTCAATCTGTCATCACAAAACAAACTGACTATCCCAGGGATTAGTTTGGTGAAACTCTGACATATGGTAATTATATCCCTCCTTAGCTATGGTGATCAAAATGATAGACAATTTTTAGATGGAGTGTCACTAAGACTCAATACAACTGTAGGAAGACATATCAACTTCTGTACTTCAATTCCCTTGCAATACGCTCTCTGCCTTTCTCATCGATTGTTGCAACTGCATGCTAGCTATTGGAGACCCAAGAACAAGGATACCTAATCCCTTTGGACTCCAAGTGTTCCTAGCCCATCACCACTTAAGCAGTAGTCTATCCTCTTTTGCCTATCTTCTTTTCCACCTATCCACTCCACCCTCTCCTCCTTGACCTATCACCTTCATCTCCTCCCCCACTCACCCATTGTACTCTATGCTACTCTCTCCCCACCCCCACCCTCCTCTAACTTATCTCTCCATGCTTCAGGCTCACTGCCTTTATTCCTGATGAAGGGCTTTTGCCCGAAACGTCGATTTCGCTGCTCGTTGGATGCTGCCTGAACTGCTGTGCTCTTCCAGCACCACTAATCCAGTATTTGGTTTTCAGCATCTGCAGTCATTGTTTTTATCCTCTTATTGGTCCTACCAAAGGGGATAACTTCCCACTTATTTAGATGATATTCCACCTGCCATGTCCTTTCCAATCATTTAGCTTCTCAAAGCCCACTTGAAACTTCGGTGTATAAGACCAGAAGCAGCAGTAGGCAATTCAACCTATTGAGTCCATCTGCCATTCAGTGAGATGATGACTGATCCGATCATCCTGCCTTTTCCTTTTTTTTATATTATTTTCATATTAGCATGGATAGAGGATTGACTAACTAACAGAAGACATATTGTGGTAAAAGGGACATTTTAAGGTTCACCCCTTTAAACTGGTGGAGTGCCACAGGGCCACAATTATTTACAAATGTTTGAGGAAAGTGAACATATCATAGACAAGTTTGCAAAAATAGACAGGCAGAGAAAAGGACATAACGAGTCTGCGATGGATATATAGACAGGTTAAGTGAGTGGACGATGAACTTGGCAGACAGAATATAAAATAGGAAAATGTGAGGTTATGCACTTTGGTGGGAAGAATAGAGGAGCCAAGTTTTACTTAATTGTAGAAAGCTGAAAGCTGCAGCACAGAGGGATTTGTGCTTGGGAGTCCTTGTGCATGAATCACAAAAAGCTACCAACTTGCCAAAATTACATAAGATACAGTCCACACCGAGAATACGTGAACAGTTTTGGTTGCCACATCTAAGGAAAGATATACTGGCATTGGAGACAGCCCAGAGAAGGTTCACTAGGCTGAGCCCAGATATGTGCGGGGCTTTCTTATGAGGAGAGGGTGAGTAGGTTGGGCCTGTATTCATTGGAGTTTTAGACAAATAAGAGGAGACCTTCATGAAACATTCAAGATTTTTGGGACTCATGACAGGGTGGATGTGGAGAAGCTGTTTCCTCTTGTGAAGGGTTGAGAACTCTCAGTCACTTAGTGAGGACAGAGATGAGAAGGAATTGTTCCTCTCAGAGGGTTTAACAGAAGGCTGTCAAGAATGTGTTATCAAGTATATTCAACATAGATTTTTAATCATTCAGGGAATTAAGGGGTATGGCAAAAAGGCAGGAATGTAGAGTAGAGGATGATAAGATCAGCCATAATTTCATTGAATGGCAGAACAGACTCAATGAGTCATACGGTCTATTTCTACTTCTTATAGTTTTAAAAGGTGCTGCTGAAGGAGATTTGGTGACTATTGATATGCACTGATACCACGAGTGAGAGGAGTGAATGCTGAAGGTGGTGGATTACATACTGTTCAAGCTTTGTACATGCCTTGTCCTGGTTGGGCTTTAGAAACAAAGGGATCATGGTCAGAGTTGTAGGGAATCAGAGATTGTGGGAACCAAAGCATGGAGATGGAAGGATTGAGAATAGAAAGGACTGGGATTGGATCTGGAATGACTGTAGGTCCCTCCTGGATTCAGATGCTGGGGAGTCATAATTTGGAAATCCTGTCACTTCCAGTGAAATTTAAGTCAAGGTATCCCTGATGTTATCAGACTGAGAGTCTGTTATGATATTAAGTTCCCCAACTGTCTTTTGCAGGGGGCTGTCAAGGTTTATTTCCTGTATACAAAAATGTAATAGGACAGTATTCCAGTAAAGTTGTTTGAATAAAATGTTTTATACCTCTTTGACACAGGAATTAAATTATATTTCTTGTTTCTGGAGCCTGTGATACACTATAAGTAGCACGACAGTGGGAGAGATGCTCCATTATCAGGGGATAGATGTAACTTTAACATCAGTATACTTTCAATTAGTGCACACAGACCTTGCATATTCTTGCTCTTCAATATCATCTGTCTTTGTACAGATAAAAGCAACATCATGACATCTTCCTCCATTTGTAGCAGATTTTATTGAAGTACCAAAAATCTCATGTACTATCTTTTCATTAACAGCCCTACAAATTGCTGACACAATCCATACAGATGAGCAGTTCATCAGATTCTGCAAAACACACATAAGATTGGGTGAAAGAAGCACAATTGTCAAAATCAATATTATCAACATCTATAGTCATAGGTTAAAAAAAATCATCAAAATGCTATAGACAATCCTGCAGTCTCTTTATAACCATGCACAATAACTGTATCAGTATCATCCTGTACACAGGATAGAATCTTCCACTTTCATCAAGTGTCTCCCTCATTTTCTGTAAAGCTGGTGAGGCACCACTCTCCAATTCTCAGAGGAAGGCCAGGGGTATTATGTCCCAATTAGTTCATAAGAAGGGCTGAACTGGGCTTTCCTCTGTTATCAAGCTCTGGAGCACAAGTCCCACTGCATGAAGCCAAACAACCAGAGGTGAATAGCAGTGCTGTGGAGAAGGCCACTTCTGCTGCCAGAAGGAAAAAACAAGGTCACAAAGACTAAGCTGTTGAGAAAATACTTTGTGGGGACTCTGGTCTTTTTCGGTTGGTGGGGTTGGGATACAGAGAAGTCTGAATCAAGGGAACAGCAGATGGGTTTCAGTGTCTAATCCTCATTCAATGTCAATGTCGATCTCACAGTTTAGTGTCAATTTGGGGATTGCCTATGCCCTGCCAACTGACAAACCAGTGTGAGAGGCCTGTCAGTCAGATGGACAGCTTCATTTTTGCCTGTACCTGAAACAGACATTTTAACCCAGGCATAACTAGGACCTTAGGTCATCTTTAACCATTTATTAATTGACAGGTTAAGAGGTGGTCTTTCTGACCAGAACCAAAATCAGGTGGAGGCAGGAAGCTGACAAGAGTCTTAAATGCCACTGTCTCATTATCCAGTTCATTTCTGTCTTGTTACCCAGTGGAAGATTCTGCCCACAGAACCTATATCAGGATGAAAAGACACACTGCAATTGTATCAGAGTGAATTGATGCAGAATAACTGCACCATTGG
Source organism: Chiloscyllium punctatum (assembly GCF_047496795.1). NCBI lineage: Eukaryota > Metazoa > Chordata > Chondrichthyes > Orectolobiformes > Hemiscylliidae > Chiloscyllium > Chiloscyllium punctatum. Next base: position 52,113,507 of record NC_092765.1, on the reverse strand, counting down.
CAATAGTTACGTAGGGTTGAGTTTAATACCCTCGCCTCCAAGAGGGGCACAAAGACCAAGACCGATCGTTTGGGCAGAATTTAATCGTTGCGATGCAGGAGAGCTAGTGACAAATGTGCCATGGTGATTTCAAGGTGCCTGTTGGGATCAAGTCTCCATGAGGAATCTTCCTGTCAGTGTATCTGGCTCCACTCAGGCAGCTCCCTGCTGGTCTTTAGTGCAGGGCAGAGCAGAATGCTGCATCTTCAAGATCTGCTGACCAATCACAGCCTGGCACTGTGCAGGTAGCTGTGGCCATTGCCACATGGCCAATCCACTCACCATGGGCTAGAGGCATTTAGTGACAATCCAAATCTTCATGGTGAGTATTAATATCATTACACAAAGTCTGTGGACTTCTGTATTTTATTAACTATACTGAAGGAAGAATATAGAAAGTTAGGCAGGATTTAAAAAGGAGGTCCTGGAGGGTAGTAATATCTAGATTATTCATGGTGCTACGAGCCATTGTGAAGGTAGGAATTCAAGGATAGAGCAGATGAATGAATGGCTGATGAGCTGGTACAGGAGAGGAGAGTTCACATTTTTGATCATTGGAAAATCTTCTGGGGTAGAAGTGACATGTATAAGGAGGATGGAAATGCACCTGCATTGGAATGGGACTAATATTCAAAGTTTGTGAGAAGATTTGTAGCTCGGGTGCTCGTTGTTGTGGTTCTGTTCGCCGAGCTGAGAATTTGTGTTGAAAACGTTTCGTCCCCTGTCTAGGTGACATCCTCAGTGCTTGGGAGCCTCCTGTGAAGCGCTTCTGTGATCTTTCCTCCGGTATTTGTAGTGGTTTGAATCTGCCGCTTCCGGTTGTCAGTTCCAGCTGTCTGCTGCAGTGGTTGGTATATTGGGTCCAGATCGATGTGCTTATTGATTGAATCTGTGGATGAGTGCCATGCCTCTAGGAATTCCTTGGCTGTTCTATGTTTGGCTTGTCCTATAATAGTAGTGTTGTCCTAGTTGAATTCATGTTGCTTGTCATCTGTGTGTGTGGCTACTAAGGATAGCTGGTCGTGTCGTTTTGTGGCTAGTTGGTGTTCATGGATGCGGATCGTTAGCTGTCTTCCTGTTTGTCCTATGTAGTGTTTTGTACAGTCCTTGCATGGAATTTTGTACACTATGTTAGTTTTGCTCATGCTGGGTATCAGGTCCTTTGTTCTGGTGAGTTGTTGTCTGAGAGTGGCTGATGGTTTGAGTGCTGTTCTGAGTCCTAGTGGTTGCAGTAGTCTGGCTGTCAGTTCGGAAATGCTCGTGATGTATGGTAGTGTGGCTAGTCCTTTGGGTTGTGGCATGTCCTCGTTCCGTTGTCTTTCCCTTAGGCACCTGTTGATGAAATTGCGGGGGTATCCGTTTTTGGCGAATACATTGTACAGGTGTTCTTCTTCCTCTTTTTGCAGTTCTGGTGTACTGCAGTGTGTTGTGGCCCTTTTGAACAGTGTCTTGATGCTACTTCTTTTGTGTGTGTTGGGGTGGTTGCTTTCGTAGTTCAGGACTTGGTCTGTGTGTGTGGTTTTCCTGTAAACCTTTGTGGTGAATTCTCCATTCGGTGTTCTCTGTACCATCACGTCTAGGAATGGGAGTTGATTATCCTTTTCTTCCTCTCTAGTGAATCGGATTCCTGTGAGTGTGGCATTGATCTGGTGTGTGTTCTCTATTTCTGTGTTTTTAATTATTACAAAGGTGTCATCCACATATCTGACCCAGAGTTTGGGTTGAATTTGCAGTAAGACTGTTTGTTCTAATCTTTGCATTACCGCTTCTGCTATGAGTCCAGAGATAGGTGAGCCCATGGGTGTGCCGTTGGTTTGTTCATATATTTGGTTGTTGAATGTGAAGTGTGTTGTGAGGCACAGGTCCAGTAGTTTGAGTATGCCGTCTTTGTTGATAGGTTCCCCGTCCTGTTGTCTGTTCTGTATGTCCAGCAGGTTGGCTATTGTTTCTCTGGCTAGGGTTTTGTCAATAGAGGTGAACAGTGCCGTTACATCGAATGAGACCATAGTTTCTTCCTTGTCTATGTGTATATTTCTGATGATGTCCAAGAATTCCTGTGTTGACTGTATTGAGTGTCTGGATCCGCTGATCAGGTGTTTCAGTTTCTGCTGTAGTTCTGCACAAACCAGACATCCCACTCCGACCCATAGTATCACTACCAGGGACACCATCACACAAACTGGCTAAAGAACTACAGCAGAAACTGAAACACTTGATCAGCAGATCCAGACACTCGATACAATCAACACAGGAATTCTTGGATATCATCAGAAATATACACAGACAAGGAAGAAACTATGGTCTCATTCGATGTAACGGCACTGTTCACCTCCATCGACAAAACCCTAGCCAGAGAAACAATAGCCAACCTACTGGACATACAGAACAGACAACAGGACGGTGAACCTATCAACAAAGACGGCATACTCAAACTACTGGACCTGGGCCTCACAACACACTTCACATTCAACAACCAAATATATGAACAAATCAACGGCACACCCATGGGCTCACCCATCACTGGACTCATAGCAGAAGCGGTAATGCAAAGATTAGAACAAACAGTCTTACTGCAAATTCAACCCAAACTCTAGGTCAGATATGTGGATGACACCATTGTAATAATTAAAAACACAGAAATAGAGAACACACACCGGATCATCAACGCCACACTCACAGGAATCCGATTCACTAGAGAGGAAGAAAAGGACAACCAACTCCCATTCCTAGACGTGATAGTACAGAGAACACCGAACAGAGAATTCACCACAAAGGTACACAGGAAAGCCACACACACAGACCAAGTCCTGAACTACGAAAGCAACCACCCCAACACACACAAAAGAAGTAGCATCAAGACACTATTCAAAAGAGCCACAACACACTGCAGTACACCAGAACTGCAAAAAGAGGAAGAAGAACACCTATACAATGTATTCACCAAAAACGGATACCCCCGCAATTTCATCGACAGATGCCTAAGGGAAAGACAACGGAACGAGGACATGTCACAACCCAAAGGACTAGCCACACTACCACACATCAAGAGCATTTCCGAACTGACAGCCAGACTACTGCAACCACTAGGACTCAGAACAGCACTCAAACCAACAGCTTGACAACAACTCACCAGAACGTAGGACCCGATACCCAGCATGAGCAAAACCAATGTAGTGTACAAAATCCAATGCAAGGACTGTACAAAACACTACATCGGACAAACAGGAAGACAGCTAACGATCCGTATCCATGAACACCAACTAGCCACGAAACGACACGACCAGCTATCCTTAGTAGCCACACACGCAGATGACAAGCAACATGAATTCAACTGGGACAACACTACTATTATAGGACAAACCAAACATAGAACAGCCAAGGAATTCCTAGAGGCATGGCACTCATCCACAGATTCAATCAATAAGCACATCGATCTGGACCCAATATACCGACCACTGCAGCAGACAGCTGGAACTGACAACTGGAAGCGGCAGATTCAAACCACTACAAATGCCGGAGGAAAGATCACAGAAGCGCTTCACAGGAGGCTCCCAAGCACTGAGGATGTCACCTAGACAGGGGACGAAACGTCTGCAACACAAATTCCCAGCTCGGCGAACAGAACCACAACAGGGGACTGTTGGCAGGGAGATTTGCTAGGAGAAAGTGAGGACTGCAGATGCTGGAGATCAGAGCTGAAAAATGTGTTGCTGGAAAAGCGCAGCAGGTCAGGCAGCATCCAAGGAACAGGAGAATCGATATTTCAGGCATAACCCCTTCTTCAGGAAAGAGAGGGTGTGCCAAGCTTAAGATAAAAGGTAGGGAGGCGGGACTTGGGGGAGGGATGTTGGGAATGCAATAGGTGGAAGGAGGTTAAGGTGAGGCTGATAGGCCGGAGAGGGGGGGTGGGGGCAGAGAGGTCGGGAAGAATATTGCAGGTCAAGAAAGTGGTGCTGAGTCTGAGGGTTGGAACTGAGATAAGTTGGGGGGAGGGGAAATGAAGAAGCTGGAGAAATCTGCATTGATCCCTTGTGGTTGGAGGGTTCCTAGGTGGAAGATGAGGCGCCCTTCCTCCAGGCGTCGTGTTGCCATGGTCTGGCGATGGAGGAGGCCAAGGACCTGCATGTCATTGGCGGAGTGGGAGGGGGAGTTAAAGTGTTCAGCCACAGGGCAGTTGGGTTGGTTGGTGCGGGTGTCCCAGAGGTGTTCTCTGAAACGTTCCGCAAGTAGGCGGCCTGTCTCTCCAATGTAGAGGAGGCCACATCGGGTGCAGCGGATGCAGTAAATGATGTATGTGGAGGTGCAGGTGAATTTGTGATGGATATGGAAGGATCCCTTGGGGCTTTGGAGGGAAGTGAGAGGGGAGGTGTGGGCGCAGGTTTTGCATTTCTTGCGGTTGCAGGGGAAGGTGCCAGGAGTGGAGGTTGGGTTGTGGGGGGGTGTGTACCTGACGAGGGAGTCGCGGAGGGATTGGTTTCTCCAGCGTCCTCATTTCCCCTCCCCCACCTTATCTCAGTCCCAACCCTCGGACTCAGCACCGCCTTTTGACCTGCAATCTTCTTCCTGACTTCTCCGCCCCCTCTTGGCACACACCCTCCTCATTCCTGAAGAAGGGCTTATGCCCGAAACGTCGATTCTCCTGCTCCTTGGATGCTGCCTGACCTGCTGCGCTTTTCCAGCAACACATTTTTCAGGGAGATTTGCTAGATTTGCTCGCAAGGATTCAAACTAGTAAGATGGGGAGGGTGGGACCCAGATAAATAATGAGGAAAGAGATCAGTCTGAGACTGGTACAGTTGGGAAAAGGAGCAAGTCAAAAAGTTCGGATAGGCAATGATAGAGCAAAGAACAAGGTACGACTGATCAATTAAACAGCATCTATTTCAATGCAAGAGACCTAACAGGGAAGGCAGGTGAACTCAGGGCATGGTTAGAAATGTGGCACTGGGATATCATTGCTATTACAAGACGTGGCTCAGGGATGGACAGGACAGGCAGTTTAATGCTCCAGGACATACATGCTCGAGGAAGGATGAAAAGGGAGGCAAGGGAAGAGGGGAAGTGGCATTTTTGATCAGGGATAGTGTTATGGCTGTATTTAGGGAGGAATTTCCTGGGATTGTACTATATACCCCCCAAGAGTCAGCGGAAAATTGAGAAACAAATTTATAAGGAGATCTTAGTTATCTGTAGGAATAGTATGGCAGTTATGGTAGGGGAGTTAATTTTCCAAACATAGACTGGGACTGCCATAGTGTTAAGGGTTGAGAGAGAGGAATTTAAGTGCGTACAAGAAAAATTTCAATTGAGTGAGTATGTGGATGTACCTACAAGAGAAGGTGCAAAACTTGACCTACTCTTGGAAAATAAAACAGGGCAGGTGACTGAGGTGTCAGTGGGGGAGCACTTTGGGGCCAGTGGCCATAATTCTATTAGTTTTCAAATGGTGATGGAAAAGGATAGATTGGAACTAAAAGTTAAAGTTGTAAATTGGGGGAAGGCCAATTTTGACGGATTTGGCAAGAATTGTCAAAAGCTGATTGGGGGGCGGGCAGATGTTTGCAGGTAAATTGACGGCTGGAAAATGGGAAGCATTCAAAAATGAGATAACGAGAGTCCAGAGACAATATGTTCCTGTTAGAGTGAAATGGTGGGTGTAGGGAATGCTGAATGACTAGAGAAATTGACGGTTTTGTCAAGAGAAGGAAGGGATACACTGCAGAGATCGAGTGAATCCTTAGCGTGTAAAGGCAGTAGGAGTATACTTAAGAGGGAAATCAGGAGGGCAAAACGGGGACATGAGATCGCTTTGGTAAATTGGGTTAAGAAGAATCCAAAGGGATTTTATAAATATATTAAAAAGAAAATGTTAACATGGGAGAGAATAGGGCCCCTCAAAGATCAGCAAGGCGGCCTACGTATGGAACCACAGGATAGGGAGATACTAAATATGAAGGTATGGAAGGTGGGGTAATGAACGATTACATCTTGAAAAATGCCCACATTACAAAGGAGGTGGTGCTGCATGTCTTAAAATGCAAAGTGGATAAATTCACAGAATCTGATCAGATGTATCCTAGAACTCTGTGGGAAGCTAAGAAAGTGATTGCTGGCCCCTTGCTGAGATACTTATAATATCGATAGTCACAGGTCAGCTGCCAGAAGACTGGATGTTGGAAAATGTGGTGCCACTATAAGAAAGGTGGTAAGGAAAAGCCAGGGAACTGTAGACCGGTGAACCTGACATCAGTGGTGGGCAAGTTGTTGGAGGAAATCCTGAGGGAAAGGATTTACAAGTATTTGGAAAGCAAGGACTGATTAGGGATAATCAACATAGCTTTGTGTTGTGAGAAATCATGTCTCAGTGACTTCATTGAGTTTTTTGAAGAAGTAATAAAGAGGATTGATGAGGGCAGATTGATGGACGTGATCTATGTGGACTTCACTAAGGTGTTAGACAAGGTTCCTCATGGTAGGCGAGTTAACAAGGTTAGATCATGTGGAATACAGAGAGAACTAGCTATTTGGTACAGAATTTGCTGGAAGATAGAAGACAGAGAGTAATGGTGGAGGGTTGCTTTTCAGACTAAAGGCGTGTGATCAGACTTGTGCCACAAGGATCGGTTTGGCTTATCTTCATTTATATAAATGACAACATAAGAGGTACAGTTAGTAAGTTTGCAGATGACATCAAAATTGGAGGTGTCATGGACAGTGAAGAAGGTTACCTCAGATTACTATGGGATCTTGAGCAGATGGGCCAATTGGCCGAGGAGTGGCAGATGGAGTTGAATTTAGATAAACGTGAGGTGCTGCATTTTGGAAAGGCCAATCAGGCCAGGACTTATACACTTAATGGTAAGGTCCTGGGGAGTGTTGCTGAACAATGAGACCTTGGAGTGTAAGTTTATCGCTCCTTGAAAGTGGAGTTGCAAGTAGATAGGATAGTGAGGGCGGCATTTGGTACAGAGTCATAGAGATGTACAGCATGGAAACAGACCCTTCGGTCCATATCTGCTTTCTTTTATTGGTCAGAGCATAGCGTATAGGAGTTGGGAGGTCATGTTGCAGCTGTACAGGATGTTGGCTACACCACTTTTGGAATATTGCGTGCAATTCTGGTTTCCTTCCTGTCGGAAGAATATTGTGAAACTTGAAAGGGTTCAGAAAAGATTTACAAGGATTTTGCCAGGGTTTGAGGATTTGAGCTACAGAGAGAGAATGAATAGACTGGGGCTGTTTTCCTTGGAGCATCGGTATAAAATCATGAGGGGTATGGATCGGATAAAACTAAAAGGTGATGATTAGATTACTTACAATGCGGAAACAAGTCCACACCGACCTGCCAAAGCGCACCTACCCAGATCTAACACCTAACACCACGGGCAATTTAGCATGGCCAATTCACCTAACCTGCACATCTTTGGACTGTGGGAGGAAACCGGAGCACCCGGAGGAAACCCACGCAGACACGGGGAGAATGTGCAAACTCCACACAGTCAGTCGCCTGAGGCGGGAATTGAACCCGGGTCTCTGGCGCTGTGAGGCAGCAGTGCTAACCACTGTGCCACCGTGCCGCCCACAGGTCTTTTCCCTGGGGTGGGGTGGTCCAGAACTAGAACGCAGAGGTTTAGGGTGTGAGGGGAAAGATATAAGAGGGACCTAAGGGGCAACGTTTTCAAGCGGAATGGTGGTGCAGGTATGGAATAAGCTGCCAGAGCAAGTGGTGGTGGCTGGTACAATGACTGCATTTACAAGGCATCTGGACGGGGATTTGAATAGGAAGGGTTTAGAGGGATATAGGTCAAGTGCTGGCAAATGGGACGAGATTAATTTAGGATATCTGGTTGGCATGGAGGACTTGGACCGAAGGATCTGTTTCTATACCGTAAGTGTAATTTCATCAGTTATACAGTCAACGATGCTGAATGGAACATCTACTTACCGTTTTCCACATTTCAGATCTTGTTTTGTTGCTGTCGCCTAATCCTGGAAAGTCAATAAGAACTACTCCTTCGGGCAGTATTTGACAGTAGGGGATATAAACCGAGATCGATTTCACAATTGGCCAGTATATTTTGGATGTTTGACAGGGTTGGCTCCGAATATAAGGGTCTAACTTTCTGGATAACTCTTCTGCCTAGTAGAGAACCAAACATGTGATCACAAAATGAAACAATAGGATCTGTGCATTTATTAATTTATTAAACTGCTGGTAATGGGCCTGAGGGTGCAGGACTGTGGGTGGGAGCAATGGGCAAGTCAAGTGTAGGTGTGAAAACACTGGCAGTTTTAACAGACAGCCTTATTACAGTCAGGCAGGTGATGTAAAAGCCAGCAAGACTCAGGGTGTGCCAAGATGAGCTGTACTACACAAGGTTATTTCAGGTGTTTGGAAAGGATGTGGCTAGCACAGACTTGTACGGTTTAACAGGTTGACACATGTCATGTATCAGACAGATTGAAAACGAGACATTGAAGTCGTGGTAATGTCACTGTATTGCTGACCCAGAGACCCAGCTAATAGTTTGGGGACATGAGTTCAAATCCCACTATGGCAGGTGGTGAAACCTGAATTCAGATAATAAATCTGGAATTAAAAACAATCCTAATAGTGATCATGAAATCATGATCAACTGTCGTAAGTACTCCCCTAGTTCACTAATGTCCTTGAGAGAAGGAAACCTCCCTTTCTGACATGGTCTGGCCAACAGTAGTGTGGCTGACTCTGAACTTCCCTCAGAAGTGGCCGAGAGAGCCAATCAATTCAAGGGTAATCAGACTAGATAAAAAAATGCTGCCCTTGCCAGTGAGGTTCATGACCCATGGAAGAATTAAGCAGCCTATTCTGACAGTTAAGATGGCACATTACATGAAGATCAGGAAACCCAGCCAGAGTTAGTCTCAAACAGCGAACACACAGGAAGGTTTGGAATCTCAGCTGACCACAATCTGTTATTGTGGGGAACAACTGAACATCTCTAACACAAGAATGAACAGTTCTGGAAAACTCAGTAGGTCCGGCAGCATCTGTGGAGAGAAAGCAAAGTTAATGTTTGGGACCCGTGACCCTTTTTCGGAACTGCTCATAACTAGGAAAATCATAGAAGCCCTACCAGTTGGAAGCAGGCCAAACATCATCTTACCCAGAAACCCTGCATTTCCCATGGCTAATGCACCTAGCCTCCATGTCCCTGGACACTATGTGGGAGGAAACCCATGCGCAGGCACGGGGAGAAAGTACGAACTCCACACAAACAGTTGCCCAAGGCTGGAATTAAACCTGGGTCCCTGATACTGTGAGGCAGCAGTGCTAACCACCGAGTCACTGTGCTGCCCCAAAGATTGATATGAATGCTCAAGGTAGGGTAGAGTAAATGATTAGTGGAAATGGAGCCCAGAGAGAGAGAGAGAATAACAGTTGGGTAAACAAAGGAATAAATAAAAAGTCAGGTAGGATAATCAATAGATACTAATGGGGACCATTAGTGGCTGACAATGGGTTGTTGTGGTAGTAGCCCATGTGAGGACAAGGTCTGGTGTATGGGGGTTGGGATAAGGACATGGTGGAAGGTGCTGTGGCCCTAAATTTATGGAACTTGATATTGAGTCCCGAAGGCTGTAGAGTCCCCAAGCGTTCTTCTTTTGAACATTTCTAAATTTGCTCATGACCCAAGGCACAAGAAGGTTTCAAACATACTTGGATCAGCTAAGTAAATGGACAAAAACATAATAGAAGGAATTTAATGTGAAGTTAAGCACTTTGGTAAGGAAAAAGAACAGAAATACAGAGTATTTCTTCATTGAGAGATTGGGAAGTGTTGGTGTCTAAAAGGGGTCCAGGTGCCCTTGTTCATAAGTGACTGAAAGCGATGTGAAGGTGCAGCAAGCAATTTGGTATGCGAATGGCAATTTGAATACAGGAGTAAAAGTATCTTGCTGCAATTATATGGACACTTGGTGAGTCCACATCTGGGAGTATTTAACACTTTTGGTCTCCTTTCCTAAGGAGGGACATAATTATATTACAATGTCAAAAGAGTGTATACTTGAATTAGAAAGTGTCTTCTGAATTTTAAAATTAATTGAAAGTACAGCCACTGTGGGCTGTTCCAAAATAGATACATGCAACAATTGGCTGTTAAATGGATACCTGAGTTTTAGTTGCTGTTTTGATAACAATTCAAATTTAACCAATTAGTTTAGTTATGCCAAGGATACTAAAACCAAATTAAGTTTGAATTTATTGTATAGACAACATTGGACCAATGAGGGGAAATGACGTTGGGGGTACAAAAACATGGGCATTTTTGAAAATTGGTCAGAACAATTGCCACCGAACAGCCTAGCAACAGCCACAGAGCTAGAGAGCTAACTTCCCATCAAACATCTTGCTCTCAAAGCAATAAGAAGGCACTCTCTACATCAAAAGGTACCTTTTTCCTGGAAAAACTACTTGCAGTAAAAAGAAAGATGATGACCCAGGGAAATCAGCAGATGGAAGATTGAAGACAGTGGAGAAGACAGAGACTGTGTGATTTGAGATTAAGTTAATGTAATGATTAATAATTGAGTGATGGGAACATTATGTTAATAGAATTGTGTTCAGTTGGGGAAAGAGTGTTCAGCTTGTTAAAAGTTTTTTTTAAATGTTCTGTTACGAAAATAAATTATTTTTCTTTAAATTGTGGAAATTAGGAGTTCTCTTTCACTCCCTCACACTTTTAACAGATTTTAAAGCAAGGCGATCTTTTCTGGGTGTTTGTTTTTAATTAACAGAAGGTTTCAACCTCTGCATCATAATACTTACTATAGAAGGGGTGCAATGGGTGTTCACCAGATTGATTCCTGAAATGGTGGGATTGTTGAATGAGGAGAGACTGAAGGAACAGTGCATGTATTCTCTGGAGTTTCAAAGACTGAGAGGTGACTTGATAGAAACTTAGCCATTCCTTCAAGGAGACAGTAGATATAAATAGGTGATTCCCTTGTCTGGTGAGTCTAATATCGAGCCCATCATTCTTTTCAATGTTTCCAAATAGTTGTTCTGAAACCATGCAGCTTGCACTGGATCATATCCCCTACACCTTTCAGTAGATTGTCACCTCTGTGGTGGAGAGGCTTGAATTTTTTTTGATCCTGAGAGCAAAACCGTTAGGAGTTCTCAACTCATGGCATGGTCATCCCTAGTTGGAGGGGACTAACCAGACAAAGTTCAATTCAAAACAATTCCTCAATGGTGATTCAGGTGGAAGATAATTGTATGTTATCAACAGGTGCAGTGGCAAGTGAAGGCGACAGCAGTAGGAAGACCTCCAGTTGTCAAGGTTTCCTTGCCACTGGGAATAAATCTACCTTCAGTCATGGACCTGCTGATCTGCGCGCACACACACACACACACACACACACACACACACACAGTTGTGATGAAAGGACAGGACGGTGAGATCCTAGCTCCAGACTGGTGGGTAGGCAGTGGTTGCACTCAGTTGTTTTACTCTTGGAACAAAAGCAGTTAAGTTTTTTACAGCTTTTGTGATGACTGAGTTGCCTTCTTCAGGATCTACTTTGCTCACCCAACATAGGAAAGAAAAAGCACATTGAAAAGTAGCACGTTCCATCACCAGCCTGACTGAAAAACTACTTCTATAGTGGGGTTATTTCTACCTGTGATCTAATGAAACGTAATCTCAGAACCTGGAGTATATGAACCCACTCAGATAACGGGCAAAAGAATCATGTGGAACAAAGAACTGGCCTTGTTGTCTGTGAGCTCAAGCACTTCAACATTGATATAACTGCCCATGAGGAAACTCAAAGGGCAGCAAAAGGAACAAGATGGTGGTTATACCTTCTACTGGGTGAAGAAAACACAAGGATCAATCTAGGGTGCATGGAATGAGATTTGCTGTAAGATCGAACTCATGGATCAACTGTTGGAGCTCACTGTTGGCATCAACAGTCACCTTGTGACTTTCTGTCACCAACTTGCCAGAACTAGCAGGCAATGGTCATGAGTGGCTATGCTTTAGCCCTTGATGCCACAATTGAGTCCAAAGAAAGATTTTACTTCACCCTGGACACCATACTCACCAACATACCTAAGGAAGATAAAATTATTCTCCTTGGCTACTTCAGCGCCAGGTTGGAGAGGAAGCTCAACTCTGGAAAGGAACAAGTCAAGAATTACAACTCCAGTGGAATTCTCCTGCTCGCCAAATGTACAGAATACTACCTAGTCATCACCATCACACTGTTCCACTAAAAGGACAAGTTCAAGACATCTTGGAGGCATCCACAATCAAAGCACAGGCACTTGATCGACAATATCATCATTCAATCCTGAGAGTGAAAGGATGTCCTCATTATCAAAGAGATGTCCAATGCAGACAACTGCTGGACAAACCACTAGCTCATCCATTCCTCTCTGTCCATCAAGTGCCACCAGAAACAGCTAAAGATTAGATTACTTACAGTGTGGAAACAGGCCCTTCGGCCCAACAAGTCCACACCAACCTGCCGAAGCGCAACCCACCTCGACCCATTCCCCGACATTTACCCCTTCACCTAACACTACGAGCCATTTAGCATGGCCAATTCACCTAACCTGCACATTTTTGGACTGGGGGAGGAAACTGGGGCACCCGGAGGAAACCCACGCGGACACGGGGAGAATGTGCAAACTCCACACAGTCAGTCGTCTGAGGTGGGAATTGAACCCGGGTCTCTGGCGCTGTGAGGCAGCAGTGCTAACCACTGTGCCACTGTGCTGCCCACAAGATGAAGGAACGGTTCAGAAAAGAGCCAACATTGAATGCTTCAAGACCAGCAGACGGTAAATGTCCAATAATGTCTTCACCAAAATCTCCAAAGGGTTCATTTTAATGGAGTGGAGGAAATCTGGAAACAGCTGAAGACAGCCATCATCTCATGCTGTGAAAATATCATCACAGCAAGACGAAACTGATTGGACAAGATGACCACTTCATCCAAGATCTCATCAACAGGAGGAAAGCTGTCCATGCTTGTCAAAATAATATCACCAGCAAGACAAGGAGACTTCAAACAACAAAGGTGAAGTTACAAAGATGAACTACGGAAATCATCATGAATGGTGGACAGAGAAAGCTGTAAATCTTTGCTTATAAGCGCAACACCTGGGTTTTTCTCAGTGCCAAAGCAATGTATGGACCCAACACCATTCGCCTCAAGCATGCATGGTATAAGGATGGCATCCTTTTGAAAAACAGCATCCGATGGAGAGAACACTTCAAACAACTCCTAAACTGCAATACAATCATCAATGAGGACAAGTTTGAGGAAATCTCCACAACTTATCATAGATGATCTTGGACTCTCATCAAGTGGGGCAGAAGTTGAAGCCTCCATTAGACACATAAAGAATGGAAAAGCTGCATGAATGGACGGGATTCTGGCATCACCCTCTTCAAGAAAGGAGACAAAGTGGACTGTGGAAACTCCCCAGGAATTTCCCTATTTTCCACAGCTCGGGAGATCATTGCCCCAATCCTCAGTAGGCATTGTCTCCCAGTCTCCGAGGAAATCCTTCCTGAAAGCAAATATGGCTATCGACCAGGCCTTGGAGCTATGAACATGATTTTCATTGATCGACAACTCCAAGAGAAATGCCAGGGAAAATATCGGCCACTCTTCATGACCTTCATCAATCTGACCAAGGCTTTTGGATCAGTCAATTGTTAAGTGATATGGAAGACCTAGTCAAAGGCCACCTGTCCAAATTCAACAACATCCTTCATTTCCTCCACAAAAAGATATTGGCAATGATCATCACTAGCAGTAACGATCAGGTTAGGGGTCACTGCCTCTACACTTATCTCTATCTTCATCTTGTCAAGAACAAACTTCCTAGTAGTGTGAACATTGTCTACAGGATAGATAGAAATCTTTTTGACCAGCTGTCTGAAATCCAAGAAGAAAACAACACGACTGCTTTTTCTGAACTTCAGTTATGTGGATAACAATGTCATCTTTGTTCTCTCAGAAGAAAATCTTCATGCCTCCATTAATACCTTTGTGGAAGCATACTGAAGAAATCATCTTATTCTCAAACCCAAGAAGACTATCAACCTGTCCCAGGTCAAATTGCAGTCCATCCCTCCATTAATATCAATGGAGAAATCCTCCCAAACATTAAACATTTAACCTACTTGAGAAGCTACCTCTTTCTAAGTCTGACATCGATGCAGAGATTCAACATAACATCCAATTTGTGAACGCCAATCTTCAAATGCCTCAGGATGACAATCTTTGATGACTGTGACATCTGTGCTAATACCAAGACCCTTGCGTACAAAACAACCATTCTTCAGACTCTTCTATGTAGCTCTGAAACTTGGACTACATACAGATGACACCTCCAAGACTTTTGAGTAGTACATCAATGTTGTCTGACATGGATTCTCTACAACAGAAGGGAGGACAGATGGACAAAATCAGTAGCTAACAGCACCAGCACCGAGGCCATGATCACCCGAAACCAGCTTCTCTGGGTCGGCCACGTGTTTGGATACTCTCGGTCTGACTGCCAAAGCAAATCTTTGAAGAGCTCAAGGAAGTCACCCAAATGAGAGGTGGACCAAAGACTCTACAAAGACTCCCTGAAGAAGTACTTCAAGAAATGCAACACAAACTTCAATGCCTGGAAGATCCTTGTTCAGAAGAAATCAATGCAGAGGAACCTCCTGTATGAAGGGATGAATTTCTTTGAGAACACCCATTGGCAAGAGGAAAAGTAACTGGAGAAAGACATGTCAATGATCAAGGCCAACGACCAACTCCAATGACCAGAAACACCTACCAAGAGAGATGCAGCTCCAGGATTGGGCTCATCAACTGTGAAAGGACCCACAGGAGTTATGACCAGTGACAATGGAATTTCCTAGGTAAGTAATTACGTGGTTAGCAAGTGATTGCTGATGAAAGTGATCCCTGAGAGATTGTCTGCATCAAATTTAGGTCAATGGAGATGCTGCACTCACATCCAACAGCTCCATATTCACATTTGTCCACTGAGATCTGAAAACTAAATCTATCAGCTGTCAAGTCTTTCTGCGAGGAAGAGGAGTAAACAGGATTTCCTTGAGTATAAGGAATGTAAAGAATGAAGTGAGTTGATTTTATAGCTAAGGCTGGCACAGCACAAACAGCCAGCTAAACCCATTTGGGCTGACAAGTGATTTAAACCAGGGCTGTGGTTCTCCTCACCAAACTACTGAATTCTATCCAGAGAATTCTTAATTGAGTTGAAAGGTCTACCCACATTCCAGGCTAGCAAGCTCTGTATTTTTAGCTAGTTTCTCCCCCTTTGTAACCAAAACACAACCAAAGATCAGAGAATGGGACAGCAAGCCCAGCTAATAAAAACTAACAACCATAAAACAAATCTGAATGTGAAGCTGATGACCCATGAAAATAACAAGTAATAGTGACTTCAACATGGAGCACAGTCACCTGGGCTGACAAGTGACAAGTAACCTTCCAGCCACACACATACCAGGTCAACTGCCTGTTGACATTCAATGGTGTTACCATCACTTTATCCTCCACCAACAATATCTTTGGGGTTACCACTGACCAAAAGCTCAACTTGACTCGCCATGGAGGCTACAAGAACAGGTTAGAGGCTAGGAATACTGCGATGGGTAACTCATCTCCTGACTCCACAAAGCTTGTCCACCACCTATAAAGTGCAGGACAATGGAATACTCCCTAGTTGCCTAGACGGGTGAAGCTTCAACAACACAAGAAGCTTGAAACCATCCAGGACAAAGCAACCTTCTTGACTGGCACCACAAGCATCCACTTCCTCCATCACACTCAGTAGCTTCAGTGTGTATTATCTACAAGATGCACTGCAGAAATTCACCACAGATCCTTAGACAAACTTTCCAAATCCACAATCACTTCCATCAAGAAGGACAAGGATTTCAGAACACCACCACCTGAAAGTTCCTGTGTGAGCAAATCATCCTATATATCACCAATCCTTCACTGTTGCTGGGTCAAAATCTTGGAACCCCCTCTCAAATGGTCTTTTAGGAATACCTATAGCAAATTGACTGCAGTGATTCAAGAAAGCAGCTTACCACCACCTTCTCAAGGGCAACTAGGGATGTGGAATAAATGCTTTCCAGCCAGCAATGCCCATATACCATAACTGAATTTTTAAAAGTTGCCTCAATTCCGGTGCCATTGGCTCCTTCAAGGACACTGATGTTAGTATGCCTGTCCTCTCAACTCATACAGACAACCCATTTCAAATGGTGTTGATGGTACTTCTCCAGGACCTCCAGGTTACATCTGTACAAAGTCAAAGTGTTGGAGCCATGTAAAGAGTCAGAAGGATCTTGGTGTCCGCTTGGATTGAAGATTGTCATCCTGGGTGCTGAAGACAGCACTCACAGATTAGATGTAATGTTAGATCGCAGCACTAATATCAGCTTTAGATGAGAGGGTCTCTCCAGGTAAGGGAAGTGTTTCACATCTGGGAGGATTTCTCCATTGATCTTAATGTAGGGATAGTGTGGAGCATGTCTTAGGATAGGTTAGTAAAGGACTTGAATCCTCTTCAGGTTGAGGCCAAGACCAGTTCTTTGGTTTGTTTCTGCAAATATGTTAAGCAAGACTTAACTTATAACTTCCCTTAATAAAAAGATCTCTTGAGAATAGTGATCATAATTTTATTGGAATTTTGTATTGTTTGAAAGTCATTTTGTCAAGTACAAAACTAGGTTCTGACATCTAAGCAAGGAAGCTACATGGATATGATGGCAACATAGGCTATGCCTGTTTAGAAAACTACATTTAATTGTAGACAAACAATAATATGCTCTTAAATAATAAATAAACACAATTTGCAATGAATACACAGTCCTTTCAATCAACAATCCCACAAAAATGATGGGGAATTGTTTCTAACAAGACGCATTTTAAAATGGCGTTAAATCAAAGCAACAGTCTTATGACGTTACCAAAAAAAATGATTGCCTAAGAATGGGAAAGATTTTAGAATTTAGTAATGAAGGACTAAGGAATAGGTCAGGAAACATAAGAGACAATAAGAACAAATTGGCACAATAACATAGACACAGATCATTGCTCCGGAGCACAGAAATCGAGAAACAATTAAAATAAAAAATGATTGTTGAAGTTTTTCATCTTGCACACAACTGGGCAGAATTGGAAGAATATCGAACCTGAAAGGGAACAACAATTTGTACTGCTTTAAAAGAGGGTTCTGACCGGTTGGCAAATGGACTCTGACTGATAGAGGTCTTGTGATGGAGACAGTGATTTAAGAACTGGTTAACTGCCAGGCTTTTGTTTAAATTCAAATCAGACAGGTATGTTCAGATTGTTCAAGACGGGGCAATACCCAAAAAAAAAAGGCATTTGTTCAGCTGAGGATGGTCCGTGCATGGATATGTTCTTTCCATTTGTAAAGGGGAAGGGATGTTATACATGAGCATACGTGACTACTAACACAGTCATGATTCATACTCTAAATTTAAAATTGATTAATAATGAATTATTAAGAACTGAAATGTACTTCCTGGAGGATGATGGATACAGATTCAATTGTGGCTTTCAAAGGGGAATTAGCTAAGCCCCCAAAGGTAAAACAAAATGCTAAGAAATGAAAATAAGGGCTGTGATCTCAGCAGATTGGAAATGAGTAAATTTAACATTGTTATTCACAAAGGAGTGAAAGATAAAAACAAACAGAAAACTGCAGGTCAGTTAGTGCGACATGAGTCTTCGAGAAAATGTTGGAATCTGCCAAAGAAGTCTTTAACAATGCACGTTTGTTTCATGAAATAAAAGTCACGCAAGTCAAACATAATGAGGATGTAATTAATAGCATAGATGGTTTTGGGGGGGTGGGGGGGGGGAGGGTGGTAGAATGGGCATTGTGTACATAGTACACGGTGGCTCACAGAGCCAGGGAGTCCAGCCTTAGGCGACTGTGTGGAGTTGGCACATTCTCCTCATGTCAGCGTGGGTTTCCTCCGGATGCTCCGGTTTACTCCCATAGTCCAAGGGTATGCAGGTTAGGTGAATTGGCCGTGCTAAACTGCTCATAATGTTCAGGGATGTATAGGTTAGGTGCCTTCATCAGGGGAAATGTAGAGTAAGATGGTTACTCTTTGGAGGGTCAGTGTGTACGTGTTGGAACAAAAGGCCTGTTTCCACACTGTAGGGATTCTATGAATTTCCAAAAGGTATCAAATAAGGTGCCACACCTTGGCCAGTATCTGGCACAGAGCAGGGTACCCATGCAACATTAATAGAAAATTGTTTGTGCCACAACAAGTCGAGTAAATATTGAAGGCCATTAACTTGCTTTTGGTTTAGAATAAACAAGAACTGAATTTTGCTTAGAAAGCACAGAGATTGAGAGCTTTAGTCAATTTAAGGAGACCTGACGAGTCAGAACCACATATAAATTCGCCCCCAGAAAGGAATATAAAAACAGTTCAGGGAAAGCAGTTACTGCATGGAAACGTCAAGTTTGTGAAACTTCCATACTGAAAGTGTTTGGTTAGAAATATGGAGGTGATGAGAAAAGCTAAGCTCAACGCTCAGATTTACAAGTATTCATGAAAGAAGGTTTTGCAATTCTCAGAAAAGAAACTTGGTGAATCAGCAAAGGTGAATTTAAAGATTCGACATAAAGGGACAATTTCTCTGGATGAGTCTCTGGGAACTAGCCTGAGCCTCTCACTTACTGTGTGGTTTAAGATGTTTCAAACTATATATTTTTTATTTTCTTCTTTCAAATACTAAACTGATCTGTTGTTACAGAAACTGCACAGGCCCATGTTACTCTGTATCGGTGATTGATCACCATGTTAACTAAAAAAGAATCAAGCCAGATTTCATTCTGGGGTCTGACTCGTTCAGTGTTATCATCAGTTGTGATCATAACATCTCAAAAAATTATAGAATACAAAAAACCCGCAAACCCACAGATATTGGTGCTGTAAAATAAAAATGAATCCTCAGCATAAGCGCAAAGAGAGGTGGGCTAATGCTGCAAGGGATAACTCAAACATTTCAAAAGAGCAAATACAATTAAAAAGTAACAGAACATTATTAATAGAACACTAGGTTACTGCCATTATCTGATGGCATTAAAGGGCTAGATCATAAACAGGATATCATGTAACTCAAACAAGAAACTGAGAATTCCATTATCACAAACAAATAACTCCAATTACAGCCACCATTCATTCCTGTCAAGAAAAACATTTACATTCTCATCAACTTTGAAGCCAGGAATTCCTCACCACTGAGTGAAGGAGGCATGGTTTTCTACTGTGATCCTTTGTAGCTCAGGCCATGGAATAAACTGAAGGCAAAGGGGCACTATACATTGTGGAATTCAACAGGATTTCAACAGGAAATGTGATTGTGATATTGTGGCATAACTCAAAGTAAAGGGAGGACAAAATCAAGGAACTTTACTCCAATTAGAAGAAGGGTGAAGTTCGATCAGCCTGACCAGGCTGCAATAAAACTGTGCTGGAGATTGTAGGCATTCAGGTATTTTGTGGTGGTATTGTAAAGATGTGGGCAGAAAATTTAGCCTCAAGTATAGGAAGGTATGAATAAGTCTAGTGCCTGTTTACTGGGATCGTGGTCAAATCACAGAAGTGTTCAACTGGAGAAGTCCTTTATGGCTCACTAAGTGCAATGCTCAAATGAAAATAAAAAATGTATAAAAGAACTTATTGTTTCCTTTTGAATTCCATATCTCAGTTAAGTACTCACATTGTCCTCACGTAAAATCTTTTTGCCACTTTTGGGGATGTTTTGATAAATGTTCATCTTTACTAACTCCTCATAGCTTTTCTCTGGTCCAGAAGATCCGTAAACAGTTTGCAGTTTGTTCTTTGCCGTTTCAACCTCCATATCATCTTCATCGTCAACTTCATCATCACTGTCCTCCTTCCCACAAAGCTCAACAAGAAGCTTCAGTTCATCATTCCAATTCTGTAATATGAATCATTTCTAGTTCAGATTTCCATGTTAAATTTCAATTAGCCTCATGTATAAAATATTTTCCAAACCTGGACCTTTCAGACAGGATCACAAACTTTATAATTGGCAAAAGAAAATGTCTGACCCTTCAAAGAATATCCAAGTGCCAACCAGTAACATCTAACCAAGGTTTATCTAACTCCATCATACCAAAACTATTCAATAGCTGGATATCAACAGTTGATTACATACTTCCAAGATCTAACTACAAAGCCTAATAATAAAAGAATGAAATAAAAGTTGACATTATTTGTATAAAAGCTGATTACGGATTTCTGTAAGATTAACCAACACATGTTTTAATTTAGACACACTTTATCACCTCGAATAGAGAACTCAGTTTTCCTTTCATGCCTTTATTACCTGAAACAACCATGGGAATGTATATCCCCAAGACACACAGGTGAGGGGCATAAGGGAATGGGGCGAATATTTCAAAAAACAGATGTCCAACCCCAAACAGCCTTCAAAATGCCACTTTAACAGAATCAGAATGAGACTGGGAGACAAAATAACAAAACAAAGTAATTAAAAATGTTACCTCTCCAATAATATGCGAGTCATTTAAATGATTTAACTGTGAGTCATAAATTTAACAAGCTTTATATCTATTGACTGTGAGGTTAGTTTCCCAGGTCTCAGAAAACCCAGCAGACTGGGGAGGGACAGAGTGCAAGTAAGTGTCTTTTCAGTCCTAGCAATGGAGAAGAGAGGAGGAGCAGGACGACTTCACCCCAATCTTCCCAGTAAACCAGCTGCAATCAACACCACTCTATTCTTTTTACTCACCAAACACAATCTCCAACTCAAGAGTGTTCCCTAACCCTCCTAATCCCAATACTTATTTCCAATTTTCAAACATTCGCCCAATATACAATCCCTCATTGACCTCTGATGTCTCTCCAAAATCTTAATCTCTCTCTGTTCTCGGCTCTCTGAACTCACCCCAATTCCTGATCACATCCACATCCCCTGATCTCCCCTGTCTGCAAGCTCCAAACAACCCCACTTCCAAAAATAACCCTCGCGTCACCAATATCCCTTGGTCCCCTGTACTTTATTCGACCATAATCACATTTTAAGTAAACTTGATATTTGTTTCTTTCACACTTTGTTCCTTCAGTATGCTTTAAACACAATGCTGAAAGAGAAACAGAAGGACTGCAGCCAACTTCTATGATTTACTTTAATTAATATTTCACGGAATGTGGACTATACTGGTTAGCATTCTCCCTAGTTGGAGATAATAGATATTCTGATTTGTTCCTTGTCAATGGTGGACAGACTTTGAGAAGACAAAAGGTGGGTTACTCGAGACAGAATTCTGAGCATGTAACCTGTTGGTGCAGCAATATTTTATCAGCAGATCTAGTTCAATGTGTGGTAACCCCTAGAGTGTTGATACGGAGGTTAACAGTGATGAGCAATTGTTAGATTCTCTTTTGTTAAAGATGATCATTACCTGGCACTTCAGCTATATGAATATTACCAATCTCACTCTGTCCACACCTATTCTCATCCAACCCACTGTGTTAGAGAGGGGCAATTGAATGGATAGCAACACTGAAATCTGACAAGAAATAAAAGCAGAACAGGAAGCAGAAGTGGGTCACTCTAGGTCATGCTCATTTGATTATTATTACCTGCTCGCTGAGGAATTCAATCTCTGCTTTAAACTTGCGACCTTCGTAAGATTGCACTTTTATTATGGCTGATGTGCAGGCTCCTGATGATGATGTGGGCAACAGAGACTTCTCCTTGAAAACTGCATTCAGGAGTGTACTTTTCCCAGCCCCTGTCTGTCCAAAGACTCCAACATAAATGTTCTCCTGAAGACATTTCTCCTTTAACTGTTGCATCTTTTTTCTGAAAAGAATCTTTTTTAGCTTGATTCAAAAATCACAAAGGAAATATGCATGACAGATTTATATACTTCAATACAAATCCCAGACATGTTCGATGCATCCCAATAATGCTCTGAATATAGTCCTCATGATTTGCCTAGCAGAGTTGCTAAGTGAGGAACTGACACTTGAAAGCTGAAAAAGCTGAACAACAAAGTAAAATATAGAAACATTTGTGGGAGTGGGGTGTTCTTCAGAGGGTCAGTGCAGACCCATAGGGCCAAATGGCCTTGTTCCACACTTGAGAGATTTGATAATCCAAAATATGTTGAACTCCTCTGACATTTCGTTGTTCACCATCACAATCTCCTCAGATTAATTTTCTTCCGGGCTTTGTCATCTCTCTTCCTTTTTATGTTTCAACAGAAACAAATCAACCACAATACCTTCTCCAATGCCTCAACTGAACCTACCTCCAGCGCAGTTTCAAGGCTGTGCATTCCAGACCAGAACCGCTCATAAAGTGAATACGTTTTTCTCACTTTGTATGTGGTTCAGGCAGTAGGAAGCATTTTGTACAACACAAAATTCGTACAAAACTCAAAATGCAGAAGCTCCACTTGTGTAATTAGATTAGAAGAAGAATACATAGAAGAATACAGCGCAGTACAGGCCCTTCAGCCCTCGATGTTGCGCCGATCAAAGCCCACCTAACCTACACTAACCCACTATCCTCCATATACCTATCCAATGCCCGCTTAAATACCCATAAAGAGGGAGAGTCCACTACTGCTACTGGCAGGGCATTCCATGAACTTACGACTCGCTGAGTGAAGAACCTACCCCTAACATCAGTCCTATATCTACCCCCCCTTAATTTAAAGCTATGCCCCCTTGTAGATTCCCTACAGTACGGAAACAGGCCCTTCAGCCCAACAAGTCCACACCGACCCTCTGAAGAGTAACCCACCCAGACCCATTTCCCCTACTCGTGCACCTATCACTATCGGCAATTTAGCATGGCCAATTCACCTGACCTGCACATCTTTGGACTGTGGGAGGAAACCGGAGGAAATCCACACAGACATAGGGAAAAAGTGCAAACTCATTGCAGACAGTCGCTCGAGGCTGGAATCGAACCAGGGTCCCTGGCGCTGCGAGGCAGCAGTGTTAATCACTGAGCAACTGTGCTAATTAAGTAGCTATACTAAAAAGACAGTAAGAGTATGAAGTTTTGTGGGAGATTAGAAATGTTGTTTTTGCAGATGGGTGAGGGGGTGTAGTGGGGGAAGGGAAGGGAACATTATACAAATGGTCGCAGAATTCTTGTAGCATGTAGCATACTTAAGGCTAAGACTTTAATGAATATAAAGGGTCTTTTAAAGAAAATAGTTTTCAGCTAAGAAATAACTATGAAGGGTTGTAGCTGACCACAAAAAGAAGCAACAAGGGCATTACACAATAAAGCTTATAGTATGATAAGAGAAACTGGACAAAAGAACAAGATGTAACAAACAAGGAAAAAAGAATGTAGACAAGGACAGCAGGATGGCCAGATAAGAAAATAACTAACAAGTGAGGTAATCGGCTTATGATAGGATGGGAAAAGGGAGGCGTGATTCCGCAACTTGTAAACTGAATAAGAAAGCTAATATACACTGTTTTTGCGCGCATTTCTGCTTGATTGCAGAAGCGTCCGGTTCTTGCAAGGCTGTAATAAATTGTTCTTGTTTTCAACGCTTTGTCTCAGGCTGATTGATTTGTGAGTGAGTTCTGTTTCTCACAAGATTTCTAAAAATGAAAGGGTAAATGGAAATCCAGCAGACTGAGAGTGCCATTGAAAAAAATTTCAAGAAAGTAATGAGGTACAAAAAGAGAATGTGAAAGAATCATACATGGGTTGTAAATATATAAAGAAAGATTGCCTGGAAATCTGATAATGTCCAAAATTAGGCACTACCTGACAACTTTCTTCAATCATATGCAGAACGAATTTTGTTATGCTCACCAGTTTCAGGGGGAATGTGTGGAAGTGTGCCACCAGAATAAATAAAAACAATAAATAAACAAACAAATTGAGTTATTTTGCGAAAATGACTGTAGGAATGGTTTTTGGTAAGAATCACACCTCCATTGGTGACACAATAACAGATTAATTCTCAAATTATAAGATTCAATTTTATACTGATGGTGGCATTTGAATTTCTAACCTCTAGATTTTTAAGATCAGTAACAGACCATAACATCATACATGAGAGAAGCATTTATTAGTGTTTATATTGTAGTTTGTATTTTAGTCATTTGACAGACAAAAAAGATGAATTAGTGCAAATGGCTCAAGACAAAAATCTCTGGTTTCAATTTGCCAAGCTCAAAACAAAGAGTTATAAGAACCAAACATTTTTTTTTTGAGATGTGGGCTTGGAATTCAAACTTTTCACAAATTGTCCAGAAATGCCCTTATGATTTTAATGTGCCGAACGCTTGCAGTCAATCTTCCTTTAAGAATTCTATAGAACCAACTGCAACAGAGTGACTAAATCACTAGTATTAACTGGCCTCAGATTTCTCTAACTAATTCTTAATGACCCAGTAACTCTTTCAACTCACCTCCAGCTTGTCACTTTCAACTTTGCCAACCATTTCTTCCACTCACTGTTTCTATCACCCTTATAGTGAGCAAGGGCTTGAGAGAGAAGGAGGAGTGGAGTGAGATGGATGATGATGGAAAAGTTAGGGAGTGAAGTGGTGGTCAGGAAGGTTATGAAAAGAAATGCAGGGTAATGGAGCCTGAGAGAGAATGTGTGCAGAGGGAGAACAGTAAGATTTCAGAACACTCCAATTAATGGTTTGGAGTGGGAGCTGGACTCTTCAGCTTGCTGGCTGTTTACTTTCAGAGCATCAGGTGATACATTAATCAGGTTGAGTGTTGACTTCATGTTCCAAGAACTGAAGAGTGACATTCAACTCATAATTCCATTTAAGCGATCATGCCAGACTGAGTTAATTTCTTGTTACGAGAAAGTCCACCAGCTGTTTGTTGACAGGCAAAAGAAACAGCAAACCTCGAGTGACCATCATGGTGTGTACAGCTGTTATAATTAGGTGCATTACACTTGGACAGTTGTGTGGTCACACAGGTGCCCTAACATGCCTCTATTTATGAAATTATCTTTTAACATTTACAAGGTTATCAAACACTGATGCTTATGCATGATAAGTTTAGTCTGGGAGCAGACTGCATCATTACTAAGAGGTATCCTGCACCTCTTAAAGAAGTATATTGAGACTGCAGGCACTCCACGAAGCTGACTGAACTAATGCCTGAAGGAGAGAGTGAGGAGGCCAATAAAACACAGGAACAGAATTAGGCCTTTTGACCCATGTAGTCTGCTTCATTATTCAATCATGGATGATGTGTTTCTCAACTACATTCACCTGTCTTCTCCCCAAAATCTTTGATTCCCTGACTAATCAAGAACCCATTTATCTTAAATATCTTGGCTTCTATGACTTTCTGTCACAAGTTCCACAGATTCACCACTCTCTGGCTTAAGAAATTTCTCCTCATCTCAGTTCTGAACTGTCGTCCCTTCATTCTGAGGCTGTGCCCTTGGGTCCTCGTCTATCATACCCATGGAAACAACTTCCCTATGTCCACTCTATCCAGCACCAACGTTTCCCAGTGTGGAACTGCCAAATGAAACCTGACTGAATTTTTAAGAAGTAGATTAAAACACTTGTGTTGGACAGATAAGAGCAGCTTTGAATACTGTGTTGCTTTCTGTTGATATCGAGTGTTGTAGTATACATACTTGAGGGTGAGTAGCAGATCCTCTTCATTTGGTTTGTTTGAGTTGGAGTCCTCCAGCTTCTTTAGCACTGCTTCAACAATTTTCTTCGTTTCTGCTTCCCATTTGTCATCTAATAAATTAAAATACTTGAGAACACAAATCAATGCAGCCAACAGCAAGCAACAGACTTCTCAGACAGTGGAAATATTTTTCCACATAATCACCTTAGTGTGGGAATCTACCCTTTACAATTTACCCTCTTACTTTCTGTGGTGGATCCCCTTTAGTGCTGTTGTATAGGGTGTGGAAAGGGTTGATCAGGAGTAGGAATAGGGTGGTGCTGCAAGATAAGGACTGACATTTTAACGAGATAGAAAAGGATTTGAAGAGGCTGCTCACTGCTCTTTCAAATATTGAGCTACTTAAACAAAAGTTATACATCCATACACACTGTAAAGATCATGCCTCTACAGTTTTCTGTAGTTTTAATTGTGGACCAAGGATTGTCGAAGAAATTCTTGCACTTTTAAGAAGCAAATTACCAAAAATCATTGCAAATTGTGTTTACACTGCTATTTTGTTCTTGCAGTGGCTGTTTGTATACAGGCTAGCATCAGAGGATGTATATAAAGTAAGATTCAGCCAACAACAGATTGCTGATTAGTTTGTGAAGTTATGACCAGTTGCGGATGACAATGGCCCTCAATCTTGATAATAACTGTCTCATTGGCACCTGAACAGCTGAACAGCTTGTGAGTGTGCATAATATTAGCTTCAGATCACATGTGCCACAAAACCTGTCCCAACAATTCAGGATCTAAAGCTCTCCCATCTGCAACAATTCTCCAGCTGATCCATCTTCCTAAATTCTGCACTCACAAGCATTGGGAATAGTCTGAATATTATTATTTTTGAGTTCATTTGCAGTGAATAATTGGAAAGTGGTGGGTGAACTCACCTTAGATTTTGAGAAGCCATCAGATGAAGTGTTACATTAAAGGTTATTGCAAAAAACAAAAGCTTACACTGTTATCGCATTGACATGGATAGAGGATTGGCTGGATAACATTCTACAAGTATCATTCTTCAATCAGGGTGGTAGGCATAAACCTGGAAACTAAGTCTGAATTAGGGAAACTATTAGAAAACATTTTAAGGCACAGAATTAATTTCACTTGGAAAGGCAAGGATTACTCAAAGATCATAGCTTTGTAGGTAGGAGGGAGATCATACCTAACTAAATTATTCAAGAAGATGATGAGGTTTGGAGATAAGGGTAATGCAGTTGACGTGGTCGATATGGACTTCAGTAAGGCATTTAATAATTTCTTTCATGGCAGACTGGTTAAGAAGGCAAGAGTCCATAGAATCCAGGACAAATTTGATCCAAAATTGGCTTAGTGAAAGCAAGCAGAGAGTAATGGTCAAATAGTGCTTTTCTGTCTGGAAGCCCGTGTCCAGTTGCAGTCTACAGAATTTGGTGCAGTATCCACTGTTCTTTTTTTGTGTATATTAATGACCTAGACACAAATATAAGAGGTTTGATTAGTTGGTTCACAGATGACACGAAAACTGATGTTATGGGAAATAGATTAGATTACTTACAGTGTGGAAACAGGCCCTTCGGCCCAACAAGTCCACACCGCCCCGCTGAAGCGCAACCCACCCATACCCCTACATCTACCCCTTACCTAACACTACGGGCAATTTAGCATGGCCAATTCACCTGACCTGCACATCTTTGGACTGTGGGAGGAAACCGGAGCACCCGGAGGAAACCCACGCAGACATGGGGAGAATGTGCAAACTCCACACAGAGAGTCGCCTGAGGCGGGAATTGAACCCGGGTCTCTGGCGCTGTGAGGCAGCAGTGCTAACCACTGTGCCACCGTGCCGCCCTTAGCAAGTGAGGATAAACCTAACTGAGCTCAGGGATAGTGGCCTAGTCTGCAGGGAGCAGTTGGAGGGTGCAGCAAAGGCACAGAGTAAGTATAAAACTAATTGAGCTCAGGGCACATTGTAACTGTGGGAAAAATGCAAGGACAGGTCATGTTTAACTGATTTACTGGAATTGTTTGGAGACATTAAGAATGCAGTGACCCAGTAGGTGTGATCTATCTAGATTTCCAAATGGCATTCAACAAGGCACCACCCGAAAGGCTGCTCCATAAGATAAAGTGCAGGGACCCGGGTTCAATTCCAGCCTTGGGCGACTGTCTGTGTGGACTTTGCACATTCTCCCCATGTCTGCATGGGTTATCTCTGGGTGCTCCAGTTTCCTTCCACAATCCAGATATGTGCAGGTTAGGTGAATTGGGCATGGGAAATTGACCATAGTGTTCATGGATGTGTAGGTTAGGTGTATTAGCCAGGGGTGAATGTAGAGTAAGAGGGTAGGGGAAATGGGTCTGCGTGGGTTACTCTTTGGAGGGTCGGTGTGGACTTGTTGGGCTGAAGGGCCTGTTTCTACACTGTAGAGATTCCATCATCTGTATTTCTAGTTGATACACAATAGACAGGACTGGATCAGTGGTGAGAATTTTCTCATCTAGGATGAGGGCTCAATAATCAGGAGGCACATGTTTAAGGAAAGAAAGACATTTAGAGGGGATTTGAGGAAAACCTTTTCATCCACAGGGTCAAGGATATCTGGAACTCGTGCCTAAAGGGGAACCCATAAGGCATGTAAGAACTATTTAGATGAACATTTGAAATGTTTTAGCATATAAGGCAAAGTGCCAAGTGTTGAAAAATGGGATTAATATAGATGGATATTTGATGATAAGCATGGAAATGATGAGCCATTGGGTTTCTTTCCATGCTGAAAAAAAAGTCGTCCGAAAAGAAAGCAGCGCAGTGACATAAATAAATCTTTTTCAGGTTGGCAAGTTTAATAAGTTGTGCGCTTCAGGGATCAGTGCTGGGAACTCAATTTAAGTAAAATGAATTGCGTGAGGGAATGAAAGGTATAGTTGCAAAATTTGCTGACAACAAAAATATTGGATGGAACGTAAATTGTGGAGAGAAAACAAGAAGGTTACAAATAGTTTGAGGGTCAAAGATATAGCAAATGAAACTATTTATGGGAAAATGTAAAATTGTCCATTTTGCAGGAAGGATTTTGAAAAGCATGTTATTGTGAGAGGAATTGAATGCAAAAATGTTGTGCTTCAGTGAAAAAGGCACTGGTGAGAACACATCTGGAGTACAGTACAGAGTATTCATCACCTTCTTTAAAGATAGATGTAAAGATGTTGTAGGCAGTTCAGGGAAGGTCTATTTGATTAATACCTGAAATAGAGTGTTATCTTAGGAGGATAACTTGGACAGGCTAGGCCTGTGTCAACTGAAGTTAGAAAATAAGATGTGACTTGATTGAAATACAAGATCCTAAAGAGATTTGACAAGTTGTGGAGAGAATATTTCCTCCTGTGGTAGAATCAAGAATTATGGGGTCACTGGCTACTTTAATTAATGACCAAATAGGCTCAAGAAGTTGAGTGGCCTACACCTCCACCTGAATCATATTCAGAACTTACAGATGGAATATAGAGGACTATATGAAGTGAAGGGGGGATATAGGTCACAGTAATCAAACAAAATTGAGAAAAGAACTAGTACACTGGAAACAACAGCAAATAAGGTCAGGTGGCTTGAGTATCAAGGGGGTCAAGGGTTACAGGGAAAAAGTCGGAGAATGGGGTTGAGAAACTTATCAGCCATGATCGAATGGCGGAGCAGACTCAATGGGCTGAATGGCCTAATTTCTGCTCTGATGTCTTATGGTCTCATAGCTTGAACAGAGGAACAAAATGTAACCTTCAAATTCACTATTTTCTCAGGAAGAAAGTTTCACAGACTAACAACCCTCAAAAACATTAACCATTCAAATACCTCTTCTGTCATGATTTCACACTTAAGACTTTTCCCAAAACAAGGCCAATCAAGTCTGAGCCACAGACTGGACTGAACTGGTCAGCTGTGTTCGATGCTGCTATTTTGCTCAAGGAACTCCTCTTCCCACTCTTTTTGTTTTAAAAATTCACTCATAGGATGAGGGTGTTGCTGCTTAAGCCAACATGGATTGCCAATCCCTAACTGCCCAAAGAGCAATTGAGAGTCAACCTATTTCTGTGGGTCAAACCAAATAGGGACGGTAGACTGCCCTCTCTAAAGGACATGAGTGAACTAGATTTTTTTCCTGACAATCGACAATGTGGTCATCATTAGAGTCTTAATTCCAGATTCTTTTCTAATGAATTCAAATTCAACCATCTGCCATGGCAAGATTTTAGCCCAGGTCTCAAGAATATTAGCTGGGTTTCTGGATTACTATTCTAACAATAATACCACTAGGCCATCATCTCTTCTATATTTTATCTACCCTTCTCAGGATCTTATACATTTCAAACAGACTGTTAATATTTTCCAGTAGCATTGATAGGGTAGACTTCAAAAAGGTGACAGCTTGGTGGTGGTATATGCATGAGAGTGGGTTGTTCTGAGTTCTCTGCACTAACTTTGGTCTCCACGAAGTCTCACAGCATCAGATCAACCACAGGCAGGGAAAGCTCCTGCTGTTTACATCCTCCAGGTTTGGAGCTTGAGCATCAGCTGGAGTATTTATGAGAATGAGGTGTTTATGGATAGCATATTTCACCCCACAGCCTCTGAAAGTGCAGGCAAAGTGGTTAACCGCAGATAGGGGGAGAAAAAAGGACCAGGCAGGTAGTGAGAGAATCTCTCTAAATGCATCTGGCTCACAGCCTTATTTCAGCCTTGCAAAACAATGAGAGTGAAGGCCTCTCTAAAGGTACCAGATCCCCTGAGCCAAGGCCATAACTCTGTATGTAATCCAGCTGCTCAAGCAGCTGTTTTGGTGGGGAG
This sequence comes from Chiloscyllium punctatum, assembly GCF_047496795.1. Classification (NCBI taxonomy): domain Eukaryota; kingdom Metazoa; phylum Chordata; class Chondrichthyes; order Orectolobiformes; family Hemiscylliidae; genus Chiloscyllium; species Chiloscyllium punctatum. The sequence goes on along the minus strand of NC_092765.1, from coordinate 52,082,858 downwards.
GAGTTGTTGCTGTGTAAAATGTCATTCACACCACAAGCGGAATACTGATCTCATTGTAGGAAGAGTATGATCGCACTAGAGAATGTTTTGAGGAGTTTTGCAGGATTCTACATGGGGTGGAGTGTCTGAACTGAGACAACATTGCATAGGCATGAGTTGGTTTCCTTGGGGGAGCTAAGGTTTGACGGGACTTGCTAACTTGTACAAGAACATCAGGACATAGAGAGGGTGGATGTTGTAACTTTGGCTGGGAAATCTAGAACAAGGGGATTTCAAAGGCTGTCAGCAAGTGCTATATATGAAACAAAGGAGTTTCCACAAAATAAAGTGTATGGAAACAATATATGGAAAATTAGTTTAAGAACAAAGTAGAGATAAATGTGTCATTATCAAGTTGGCAGAGTTTACCAGTGGATTGTTATGAGGATTAGTTTTGGAGCTACAGATATTTACAATCTACATTAGTGAGTTAGATAAGAGTGTAGGCTGTGAGAAAAATACAAAGAGGCTGCAAAATATAAAGATTGGTTCGATGAACAGGCAGCAAATTGGCAGATCGAATGTAATATAATGAAGTGTCAGATTATTCACTTTGGTTGGAAGATTACAAAGACAGACAAGACTTGCCTTTCATAAAACCATGTAGACTCTGCCTAATCATTATGATTTCAAAGCTTCCTGTTAACACCTCTTAATATCCAAGCTGCTGGCACCATTCTGGAATATAATGAATTTTCAAAGATCACAGCCAATGCATCCAATATCTCTGCAGTCACCTCTTTTAGAAACCTAGGGTGTGGGGCTACATCACTGCAATAATGTAATGCTAAAAGAGTCTTTAATTGAGGCTATCCAGGTAGAACTCAGAAATCTGAAAAAAAGGGCTAATTCCTTTGCTGGGATTACACTACATCCCTTCCAATAGCCAGAAGGAGAAAGAACAAATCAGAGGACTGTATGAGAAAACAGGGTTTTAGTTGGAGGGAGAAAGTGAGGACTGCAGATGCTGAAGATCAGAGTCGAAGACTATGGTGCTGGAAAAGCACAACCAGTCAGGCAGCATCCGAGGAGCAGAAGAATCAATGTTTCAAGCATAAGCTCTTCATCATTCCTTCATCATTCATCATCATGTGCTTTTCCAATACCACACTTTTTAAGCCCAAGGAATAAGCTAGTTATTTGATTGAAGTTTCAGTGAGCAAGTGTTTTGGAGATAGTGACCATAACTGTGTACATTTCAAAGTAATTATGAAAAGGGATAAGGTTAGGTGTCTAAATTGGGGGGGGGGGGGGGGGGAGAGATCAATTTCAATGTCATTGGACAAACATATCTGGCTAACATACTGGAAGTGGCTACTTTAAGTTAAGTCTCCAAATGGAAGTGGAAGTCTTTTAAAAGTAATATAGTGAGAATTCAGGGTGAACATCTTCCTCTAAAAGTGAAGGGCAATGGCAGCAAGTCTAGAGAAACCTGGATAACCAGGGATAACGAGAGTTTGATTAAGAAAAAGGAGGAAGTGTATGTTAAATACAGAGCATAAAAACAGGAAAGGTTCTTCAAAGGTATACAGAGTGTCAGGGGTTGCTTAAAAAGGAAAATTAGGAGTGCAAAGCAGGGCTACAGAGTATCTGGCAGATAGGATCACGGAAAAGACTAAGATATCTTTTCAGTATATTAAGAGAAAGAGGATTACTACAGAAAGAGACCAATGGGGTAACCTCTGCATGGACCCAAAGGATGTAGTTGAGGTCTTCAGTCAATATTTCTCATCTGTATTCAGAGGAGAAAGACATTGTAGCTAAGACATTTCAGTTGAAATGATGAGCTTCTTGAACATGTTAAGATTAAAAAGGAGCAGCATTAAATGTTTCAGTAGGCATAAGAGCCTGATGAGATGCATCTCAGGCTGCCAATGGGAGGCAAGGGAGGAGACTGTTATGCCCTGGAGGAGATATTTAGTAGTTGGCTGGCCTCAGGTGAAGTGTTAGATAACTAGAGGATAGCTAATGTTGTTTAAGAAGGACAGAAGGGATAGGACAGGTAATTAGAGACCAGCTAGTCTGACATCAGTGGAAGGGAAATTGGAAAAAACTTCTGAGGGACAGGATTATCAACACTTGGAAAGGCAGGGATTGATCACGCATAGTCAGCATCGAATTGTTGAAAGGAAGTTCTGAGAAGTTAATCTACTTGAGGTTTTGTAAAGGTGATTAAATATATTGATGAGGGTACTGCAGTTGATGTTGTTTACATGAGTTTCAGGAAAGTCCCACATAGAAGACTGATCCAAAACGTAAGAGCCCATGGAATCTCAAATCTGAACTAGCTTGCAAATAGGGGGCTGATGGTGGTGGAATTTTTGTGTATTCTGTTTGGAAGTCTTTGACCAGTGAAGTACCATAGGAATCAGTTCGGAGACTCTTGCTGTCTATTAATGACTTGGATGTGAATGTGGAAGGTATCACTGACAAGTTTGCAGATGCAATGAAAATTGGTGTTGTTGTTATTGAGGAGAATGGTCTCAGCCTAGTCATTACATTATCGGAAGGACATGAGTGCACTGGAGAGGGTGCCGAAGAGATTCACCAGGTTGTTGCCTGGGTTAAAAAGTCTCAGTTCTGAGGAGAGACTGATAAGCTGGGTTTGTTTTCCTTAGAACAGAGGAGGAAAGGGGTGGAGGGACAGAACTGATGGAGGTATGCAAACTTATGAGGCATAAACAGAGTACTTCACGAGAATCTTTTCCCCATGTCAGAAGCATTTAAAACCAGAGCACACAAATTTAAAATGAAGAGTTAGTGCTTTAGAGGAGATCGAAAAAAATAATTTTCATCCAGAAGATGGTAAAAATATGGAAGGTGCTGCCTGAGAGGGTGGTGGAGGCAGATATTCTTGCAACATTTAAGAAGCATCTGAGTAAGCACTTAAAGTGTCATGGCATATTAGCCAAGGACCAAAAGCAGGAAAATCGGATTAGTGCAGTTTGGTGTTTATTGTGTCAGCATAGATATGATGAGCTGAGGGGTTTGTTTGTATCTGCATGCCTCTGACACTCTCGATACTATACCCAAGGAATTTGTTGGATTTTACGCCCTTTTTTTTTAAGTTGTTGTCTTCTAATGCTATTCATTTTAAAAACTTATTCTCATTATCCCATGACTTCTGCCTATGCATATGAAAAGAAAATAGCTTTATTGAAATAAAATAAAAAGCCAGCAATTTGTGGAAATGACTTTGAGACATCCAAGATGAGTCGGAACAACATATCATTCACAATTTTTACAAGTTTTCGAATACATGAATAAAGAGGGCTTTGCTGTGATCATGTGGAGCCCTGGGTACACAGTTTTGATGTCCATATCAAAGAAAATGAAATTCTTGCTTTGGGAGGAGATGCAATAGCTCTTTGGTGCATTGATTCCAAGGGTTAGATAATTTTTCCTCATAGGACAAATTAAGTAAACTGGACATATATACTATGGAGTTTCAAACAATCAGATGACCTCATGGAAAGATAAGATTTTCAAAGAGCTGAGAGAGACTGCTTGTCCTTGCTGGTCAGTCTCAAACTCAAGAACATGGCTTTCTCTTAAGGGATCAGCAACATTTGGAATTTTTACCTTAGACAGCTATGGATGTTTAATCATTGAAAATACTCGAACCTATAATCAGCACACTTTTTAGGCTCCACAGGAATCATGTTAAGTGGAGACTGAGCAAGAAAATAGAGTTGTGGCTAAAGATCAACCATAATCTTAGTGAATGGAGAAGCAAATTTAGGGGGTCCTGTTGCCTCCTTTTGCTCTTATTTTTATGTTCTTACATCTAATATTCTGATTTGTCTGATTCTTTAATAAAATTAGAACTCACCACCTCATAAGAGGATAGCTATCCTTGTTCCCAGCTAAAAGATCCCAAATTTTACACTTACAATTCTTCCACAATTCATAATCTTCTGCTGTGATAGAAGGGTCTTTGAGTTTTCGTTTTCGTTGCTTCCTTCCCGTTGGTGTTTCAGGAGTCTGGTTTCTTCTGACATCTTGGAAGAGTAATGTATTTTAAAACTACAATGTCACAATCAACAATTGTTCTCATCATCTATTAAGCATAGCATGATATGGTATATGCTTACTTAAAATCCTTCACGATTTTGAAAGCTCCTATCAAATCTGCCCTTAGTCTTCTTGACTTGTTAAAGTAGAAGTGCAGCTTCTTCAGTCTTGCTACTCAACAACAGTCCCTTACCACTGTTATCACTCAAGTAAATCTTACCTGCATCCCCTTGATTAACTTCACACATCTCAAAGTACAGTGTCCTGAATTGAACACAGCAGTCTTAGCATTCCTCCCCGGGACACCACTGTATCCCTTCTTGCTTTGGAGATGCCAGTGTTGGACTGGGGTGTACAAAGTTAAAAATCGCACAACACCAGGTTAAAGTCCAACAGGTTTAATTGGAAGCACAATAGCTTTCCCTCTGTCATCCTAATCATACTTCATTAGTAGCTTCGCATGATCAGGAAGGAGAGATCCCATCCTCAGTGAGATACAGCTTGAGTGAGTATACAGGTCTGGGAATTTGGTGGCAACTTGGAAATTTAGTGCAGAGGGGAAAGAAACGCTATTGCTTGCTTTTCTTGGATCATGGTTTGTAAGGTTTGTTTAACAGGATAACTGAAGTGCAGGATTAGGGGCCAAGAACAAAAGAATGACATGACAGGAAAACTAAGTTCATTGGTTAGTGACAGCTACCAATTTGACAATCTATTGTAAGTTACTTTCAGAGTGAAGGTAAATAAGGCAAATAACAGATTACAGATGATTCTAAAAATCAAATTTAAGATGAAATAATAAGAATAGAGATTCCAGGCCAGGCAATATGTTGTAACTGCATGATGTGGGAGCCAGTGGACCGTACTGTGGCTCATTGTAACCACATATGTAGCAAGTGTTGGTTGTTTGATGAACTCTGGCTCAGAGTTGATGCGCTGGAGTCAGTTTTAAACACTGTGACACAGCACGGGTGACTCAGTGAATAGCACTGCTGCCTCACAGCACCAGGATCCCAGGTTCAACTCCAGCCTTCGGTGGCCGTGTGGAGCTTGCACATTCTCCCTGTGTCTGCGTGGGTTTCCTCCGGGTACTCCGGTTTCCTCCCACATTCCAAAGATGTGCAGGTCAGGTGAATTGGCCATGCCAAATTGTCCATAGTTGTTAGGTGCCTTAGTCAGAGGAGGGGTGGGTTACTCTTCAGAGGGTCGCTGTGGACTTGTTGGGCCGAAGGACCTGTTTCCACACTGTAGAGAATCGAATCGAATCAAATCAAGGAGGAAGAGTTAAATGGATGCTGTGTTTCAGGAGGCAGTCACAACTCTTAGATCATCCACCACAAACTTGGTAAGTGGTCAGGGACAGGAGGGTATGAATATGAGTGAGGCAGGTAAAGGGGTTCAGGAGGTAGTGCTGAAGGAGCCTCAGCCTTTGAGTGTGTCCAACAGGTCTGACTCCCTGTGCGGATGAGAGTGGGGTTCTGGGAAGGATGGGCAATCTGACCATGGTACAGGGTGCCACCCAAGACTAGGGAGAAAAGAGAAATGTAGTTGTAATCAGGGATAGTATAGTCAGGAGAATGGACACTGTTCTGCTGGATTGAAGGACAAGGTTGTCTGGCGCACTGACCTCTACACTGCTGAAGCCAAATGCCAACTTGAGGACACCTCTACTTACCGCCCCCTCGACCATGACCCCACCCCCCATCACCAAACCATCATCTCCCATACCATAAGGTTTGGGAGATCACCTCAGGAGATCTCCCACCCACAGCTTCCAACCTCATAGTCCAGGAACCCCACACTGCCCAGTTCTACATCCTTCCCAAGATCCACAAGCCTGACCACCCTGGCTGACCCATTGTCTCAGCATGCTCCTGCCCCACTGAACTCATTCCTACCTACCTCGACACCCTAGTCCAGGTACTCCCCACATACGTTTGAGACACCACCTCTTCCAAGACTTCCGTTTCCCCAGCCCCCAAAACCTCATCTTCACCATGGATATCCAGTCTCTCTACATCTCCATCTGCCATGACCATGGCCTCCAAGCCCTCAGTTTCTTCCTCTCCCACCGTCCCCAAAAGTACCCTTCCACCAACACTCTCATTCATTTGGCCGAACTGGTCCTCACCCTTAACAATTTGTCCTTCGAATCCTCCCACTTCCTCCAGACCAAAGGGGTAGCCATGGGCACCCGTATGGGCTCCAGCTATGCCTGTCTCTTTGTTAGCGACGAAGAACAGTCCATCTTCTGTAATTACACTGGCACCACTCCCCATCTCTTCCTCCGCTACATTGATGACTGCATTGGCGCCACCTCGTGCTCCCGCGAGGAGGTTGAGCAATTCATTAATTTGACCAACACATTCCACCCTGACCTTAAATTTACCTGGACTATCTCTGACACCTCCCTCCCCTTCCTGGACCTCTCCATCTCCATTAGTGCCAACCGACTTGACACCGACATTTTTTACAAACCCACCGGCTCCCACAGCTACCTGGATTACATCTCTTCCACCCTACCTCCTGCAAAAATGCCATCCAATATTCCCAATTCCTCTGCTGTACCTGCTCCCAGGAGGACCAGTTCCACCACAGAACACACCAGATGACCTCCTTCTTTAGAGACCGCAATTTCCCTTCCCACGTAGTTAAAGATGTCCTCCAACGCATCTCGTCCACATCCCACACCTCCGCCCTCAGACCCCACCCCTCCAACAGTAACAAGGACAGAACGCCCCTGGTGCTCACCTTCCACCCTACCAACCTTCGCATAAACCAAATCATCCGCCGACATTTCCACCATCTCCAAACAGACCCCACAACCAGGGATATATTTCCCTTCCCACCCCTTTCCACCTTCCGCAAAGACCGTTCCCTCCGTGACTACCTGGTCAGGTCCACGCCCCCCTACAATCCACTCTCCCATCCTGGCACCTTCCCCTGCCACCGCAGGAATTGCAAAACCTGCACCCACACCTCCTCCCTCACCTCCATCCAAGGCCCTAAAGGAGCCGTCCACATCCATCAAAGTTTTACCTGCACATCCACCAATATCATTTATTGTATCCGTTGCTCCCGATGCGGTCTCCTCTACATTGGGGAGACTGGACGCCTCCTAGCAGAGCGCATTAGGGAACATCTCCGGGACACCCGCACCAATCAACCACACCGCCCTGTGGCCCAACATTTCAACTTCCCCTCCCATTCTGCCGAGGACATGGAGGTCCTGGGCCTCCTTCACCGCTGCTCCCTCACCACCAGACGCCTGGAGGAAGAACGCCTCATCTTCCGCCTCGGAACACCTCAACCCCAGGGCATCAAGGTAGACTTCAACAGTTTCCTCATTTCCCCTTCCCCCACCTCACCCCAGTTCCAAACTTCCAGCTCAGCACTGTCCCTATGACTTGTCCTACCTGCCTATTTTCTTTTCAACCTTTCCACTCCACCCTCCCCCCTGACCTATCACCTTCATCCCCTCCCCCACTCACCTATTGTACTCTATGCTACTTTCGCCCCACTCCCACCCTCCTCTCATTTATCTCTCCTGAAACGTCAATTTCCTGTTCCTCGGATGCTGCCTGAACTGCTATGCTTTTCCAGCACCACTCTAATCGTGACTCTGGTTTCCAGCATCTGCAGTCATTGTTTTTAACTGGACTGAAGGGTAAGGCTGGTAGGAATAGGGAACAAAGGATGAATAAAGAAATTGAGGCTCTGGTCAAGGATAAGAATGAGGCATGTGCCAGGTATAAGCAACTGGGATTGAGTGAATCTCTTGAAGAGTATAAGGGGAGGAGGGACAGGATTAAGAGAGAAATCAAGAGGGCCAAGGAATCCTAAAAAATTTCTACAATTTTACATCAAAAATCTGGAGCACAGAGAACAGAGAACATTACAGTGCAGTAGAGACTCTTCAGCCCTCAATGTTGCACTGACCTGTGGAACCAATCTGAAGCCTATCAAACCTACACTATTCCATTCTCGTCCATATGCCCATTCAATGACCATTTAAGTGCCCTTAAATTTGTCCTTATTTAGATCAACAGCCAAGGATAATCCAAAAAAAATCTAAAATTTTACATAGATGATCTGAAGCAAGGTATAGGTGGTCTGATTAGCAAGCTTGCAGATGACACTAAGATTGGTAGAGTCACAGATAGTGAAGGGGACTGTCAGAGAATGCAGAAGCATAGATAGATTGAAGACATGGGCAGAGAAATGGCAGATGGAGTTTAATCTGTGAAAACGTAAGGTGATGCATTTTGGAAGATCCAATTCAAGAGTAAACTTCACAGCAAATGGGAAAGACCTGGGGAACATTGATCTACAGAGAGATCTTGATGTTCAGGTCCATTGTACCCTGAAGGTGACAACGCAGGTCGATAGAATGGTCAAGGCGGCATACAGTGTACTTTCTTTCATTGGACAGGGTATTGAGTATAAGAGTTGGCAGGTCATGTTACAGTTGTATAGGACTTTGGTTCAGCCACATTTGGAATACTGCGTACAGTTCTGGTCGCCACATTACCAAAAGGATGTGGATGTTTTGGAGAGGGTGCAAAGGAGGTTCACCAGGATGTTGCCTGGTATGGAGGGCACTAGCTATGAAGAGAGATTGTGTAGATTAGGATTATTTTCATTAGAAAGGTGGAGGTTGAGGCCTACAAAATCATGAATGGTATGGACAGGTGGATAGCAAGAAGCTTTTTCCCCAGAGTGGGGTCTCAATTACTAGGGTCACGAGTTCAAGATGAGAGGGGAAATGTTTAAGGGAGATATGTGTGGAAGGATCTTTACGCAGGGAATGGTGGTGACTTGGAACTCATTGCCAGCGGAGGTGATCGAGGCGGGCATGATAGCACCATTTAAGATGTATCTAGACAGAGACATGAATAGGCAGGGAGCACAAGGATACAGACCCTTAGAAAATAGGCGACAGGTTTAGATAAGAGGATCTGGATCAACGCAGGCTTGGAGGGTCAAAGGGCCTGTCCCTGTGCTGTAATTTTCTTTGTAATTTGTTCTTTAAGTACATTAAGAGCAAAAGAGCAACCATGGAGAGAATAGGGTCCCTTAAAGATCAACAAAATCACCTATGTATGGAACCACATAAGAATGGAGTGATACTTAATGAATATTTTGCATCAGGATTTACTGTGGAGAAAGACAAGGAAACTAAGGAACTTGGAAAAATAAATATTTATGTCTTGAAATAGTCCATATTACAGAAAAGGATGTGCTGGACATCTTAAAAAACATAAAGGTGGACAAATCTCTGAGGCCTGATCAGGTGTATCTGAGGATGTTGTGGGAAACTAGGGAAGAAATTGCGGGTCCCCTAGCAAAGTATCATCTGCCACAGGTGAAGTGCTGGAGGATTTCAGGATGGTTAATGTTTAAGAAAGGCTGCAAGGAGAAGCCCGGGAACTATAGACATCAATGGTAGGCAAGTTGTTGGAGGGGATTTTGAAAGATAAGATTTAGATGCATTTGGAGAGGCAAGGACTAATTAAGGATAGTCAACATGGCTTTGTGCATGAGAAATCTTATCTCACAAACTTGATTTGAGGTTTTTTTTGAGGAAAAGACCAAGAAATAGATACGGGCAGAGCAGTGGATGTTATCTATATCAACTTTCGTAAAGCCTTTGACAAGGTTCCACATGGTAGACTGGTTAGTGAAGTTAGATCACATGGGATTCAGGGAGAGCTTGCCAATTAGCTATAAAATTGGCATGATAGAACATAGAACATAGAAGAATACAGCGCAGTACAGGCCCTTTGGCCCTCGATGTTGCGCCGATCCAAGCCCACCTAACCTACACTAGCCCACTATCCTCCATATGCCTATCCAATGCCCGTTTAAATGCCCATAAAGAGGGAGAGTCCACCACTGCTACTGGCAGGGCATTCCATGAACTCACAACTCGCTGAGTAAAGAATCTATCCCTAACATCTGTCCTATACACACCACCCCTTAATTTAAAGCAATGCCCCCTCGTAATAGCTGACTCCATACGTGGAAAAAGGTTCTCATGGTCAACCCTATCTAAACCCCTAATCATCTTGTACACCTCTATCAAGTCAGAGACAGAAGGTGACAGTGGAGGGCTGTCTAAAGGACTGGAGGCCTGAGCGCAGCAGTGTTCCACAGTGATCAGTGCTGGGTCCACTGTTGTTTGTCATTTATATAAACAATTTGATTTAGAATTTAGGAAGCATAGTTAGTAAGTTTGTGGATGACACCACCATTGGTGGTATACTGGACAATGAAAAAAAAATCTAAGATTACAAAGGGATCTTGATCAATTCCGCCAATGGGCTGAGGAATGACAGATGGTTTTAATTTGGATAAATGGATTGCATTTTTTAAAAATGAACAAGGGCAGATTGTACTGTGGATAGTAGCACCCTTGGCAGTGTTATTAATCAGAGAGGTTCAGGTACATTGTTCTTTGAAAGTTGCATCACAAACAGACAGAAGGCAGTTGGGACGCTTGCTGCCATAGGTCAGGCCATTGCATTTAGGAATTGGGACGCACGTTACAGTTATACAGAACATTGGTGATGCCATGTTTGAAGTACTGTACAGTTCTGGTGTCCAGCTATCGGAATGATATTATTAAATTGGAGAGGGTCAGCAGAAAAGATTTACAAAGGATATTACTAGAACTGGAGAGTTTCAGTTTTAAAGAGAGACTGGGATTTTTTTCACTCGAGGGTAGGAGGTTGAGGGTGACCTTACAGGAAGTTTATAAAATCATGAGGGGCATGGATCAGGTGAATAGAAAAGTCTTTTCCCTAGGTTAGGGGAGTTCAAAACTAGAAGGCATATTTTTAAGGTGAGAGGAGAAAGATTTAAAAGGAACCTGAGGGGCAACATTTTCACAAGGGTGGTTCACATTTTTTTTAGAACATTACAGCGCAGTACAGGCCCTTAAGCCCTCAATGTTGCGCCAACCTGTGAAACCAATCTGAAGCCCATCTAACTTACACTATTCTATTTTCATCCATATGATTATCCAATGACCATTTAAGATTATATCATATTAGATTAGATTAGATTCCCTACAGTGTGGAAACAGGCCCTTCAGCCCAACAAGTCCACACCGCTCCTCTGAAGAGTAACCCACCCAGACCCATTTTCCCTCTGACTAATGCACCTAACACTATGGGCAATTTAGCATGGCCAATTCACCTGACCTGCACATCTTCGGACTATGGGAGGAAACCGGAGCACCCGGAGGAAGCCCATGCAGATATGGGGAGAATGTACAAACTCCACACAGATAGTCGCCCGAGGCTGGAATCGAATCTAGGACCCTGATGCTGTGAGGCAGCAATGCTAACCACTGAGCCACCGTGCTGCCCCTTAAATGCACTTAAAGCAGGTGAGTCTACTGCTGTTGCAGGCAGGGCATCCATTCCAAACCCCTACTACTCTCTGAATGAAGAAACAACCTCTGACATCTGTCCTATATCTGTCATCCCTCAATTTAAAGCTATGTCCCCTCATGCTAGCCTTCACCATCCAAGGAAAAAGGCTCTCACTGTCCACCCTATCTAACCCTCATGTGGAAAGAACTGCCAGAAGAAGTCATAGATAGGTACAGTTACAACATTTAAAAGACATTTGGACAGGCATATAAATAGGAGAGGTTTACATATGGGCCAAATGTAGGTAAATGGTATGAGTTTAGTTTGAGAAACTTAGCATGAGTGACTTGGAACGAAGGGTGTGTTTCCATTGTGTATGACTGTTGTTGTGGTTCTGTTCGCCAAGAACAGAACCACAACAACGAGCACCCGAGCTACAAATCTTTTCACAAATTATGTATGACTCTATGGCTCTGTGGCTAGGTTTATGAATCCTGAAGGCTATGTTGTCTGCCTGGTGTCTGCATTCAGGATATCTCATCTGGGCTGCAGAGGAATTTGGAGTGGGAGGGGAAAGCTCCAAATCATGGTCCAAATAGCTAACAACAATATAGGTAAAAAAAAGAAAGAGGGAATAGCTCGGAGCTAAATTAGAAAGCAGAACCAAAAAGGTAATAATCTCTGCATTACTATTGAGCCACCAACGAATTGCCACAATATCCACAAGATTAAAGAGGTAAACATGTGGGGCTCAAAGACTGGTGTGCAAGAAACAGGTTGAAATCCATGGGACATTGGCAGCAGGCAGGAGCTGTTCCGATGGGACGGGCTTTATCTGAATCTTGTTGGGACCAGGGTCCTTGCGAATTGCTTAACTAGGGCTGTGCATAGGGCTTTAACTAAATAGTGGAGAGATGGGTTCAGTTGTGTGGAAAACAATTAAAGGGGGGCACACAGCAGAAGTTAAAGTTTCCAGAATAAGTAATAGGACAGAATATGGAAAGGGTCAGGAATCCAACGACAGGCACACCAGGCAAAGGGACAACTATGAGAAGGGGGTCAGTCAACACAGGTCTTGGAGTGTTATACTTAAATACACTGAATAAGGTAATGAGCTTGTAATGCAGGTTGAAATTGGGAGGTACCATGTTGTGGTGTCCAAAACGTGGTACAAGGTGATTGAGATGAGAACTGAATATCTAAGGATACACATCCCGTTGAAAGGACAGGCAGATGAGGAGGGATTGACTAAATAAAGTATATGAAAGGGATAGCAAAAATAATATAGAGTAGGAAGGTGTAAAATCTCTGTGAGTAAAGATGAAGAATTGCAAAGAAAAAGGTCCCTGATGGGAGTTTTTACAGGTTTCCTAGCAATAGACAGGATGGGGTGTCAGTAATCAGGGAAGAAAATAAAATAAGGAGATTAAAAAACACACGTAATCAAGACACTATTAGAATAATCACTGGGGACTCCAATACTCGCAGAGATCATAATACAATAGAAGTCACCCTGCAGTTTGAGATGGAGATGGTTGAATCAGGTGCAAGGCTATTACAATTGAGTAAAGGTAACTACAAAGACATGAGGGAGGAGCTGACCAGAGTTGATTGGAAGGGGAGCTTAGCCAGGAAGGCAGTGGAGCAAAAACAGAACGAGTTTGTGGAGTTTAATTTGAGAAGCACAGCAGAAATTCATTGAAAGGAAGAAGAAACACGTTAAGGGGATTATGAGACAACCATGCCTGACCAGGGAACTCAAGGACAGTATAAAAACAAAAGAAAAAGCACACAGTACAGTGAATATTGGTGGGAAGGCAGAGGATTTGGAAACATTTGAAAACTAGCAGAGGATAATTTAAGAAGCAATAAGTTGGGAGAAGACAAAATGATCGAAAGCTTGCGAGTAATAAGATTTGAAGAGTGTTTTTTAAGATGTCTAAAAAAATGAGAGGCAAGAATGGACATTAGATGCTAGAAAATGAGGCCAGAGAAATAGTAATAAAGAAATGGCAGAAGAACTGAATAGGTATTCAGCTATAATGGAAAACACCAGCAGCACACCAGAACTTCAAGAGTCAGGGGCAGAGATGAGTGTAGAGGTCATCACTAAGGAGAAAGCACTGGGGAAGCAGAAAGTTCTGAGGGTGAATAAATCACTTGGAAGTGGGTTACACCCCAGGTTCTGAAGGCGTTTGTAGGCAAGTGGGCAAAATGGCAGATAGAATAAAATGTGATAAAATGTGAGCTAGTGCAATTTGGAAGGAAGAACAGAGGCATATACTCTTTTCGAAACAGGGAAAAGGCATTGGAAATATGAAGTACTAAGGGACTTGGGAGTCCTAATTCAGGATTCTCTTCAGATTAACATGCAGGTTCAGTGATGGTGAGGAAAGCAAAACTATGTTGGTATTCATTTCAAGACGGCTAGAATACAAGAGCAGAGATGTACTGCTGAGGCTGAATAAGACTCTGGTCAGACCATAGTTATAACATAGAAAGCAGTTTTGGGTCGCATATCCAAAGAATGAAGTGCTGGCATTGGAGGAGAACCAGAAAAGGTTTACAAGAATGATGCTGGAGATGAAGAGCTTGTCATATAAGGAGCAGTAAAGGAGTCTGGGTTGTACACTGTGGAGTTTAGAAGGATGAGGGAAGATCTGATTCAAAATTATAGAATATTGAGATGCCTGGACAGCGTGGACATGGAGGAGATGTTTCCATTAGTAGAAAAGACGAACACCAAAGGACATAGCCTTACAGTGATGGGACGACACTTTTGAACTGAGATAACAGGAATTTCTTCAAGCAAAGCATGGTGAATCTGTCCTTCAACAGCTGTCCTTCAATCTTATGGCAACTCTTCAATATGTGCAGAGGACTTGAAAGTTAGAAAGTTAAAGTCAGAGCCCTCCCTTGCTGTGCACAGCAGTCTTGGATATATCTCATCTGCCACATTACCAAAAGGATGTGCATGCTTTGGAGAGGGTGCAGATGAGGTTCACTAGGATGTTGCATGGTATGGAGGTAGATAGCTATGAAGAGAGATTGAGTAGGTTAGGATTATTTTCATTAGAAAGACCGAGGTTAAGTGGGGACTTGATTGAAGTCAACAAAATCATAAGAGGTGGATAGCAAGAAGCTTTTTCCCAGAGTCGGGGGGGGGGCTCAATTACTAGGGGTCACGAGTTCAAGGTGAGAGGGGAAAAGTTTAAGGGAGATATGTGTGGAAAGTTCTTTGTGCAGAAGGTGGCGGGTGCCTGGAACACGTTGCCAGTGGAAGTGGTAGGGGTGGACACGATAGCATCATTTAAGATGTATCTACACGGATACATGAATGGGCATGGAGCAGAGAGACACAGACCCTTAGAAAAATAGGTGACGGGTTTCGATAGGGGATCTGTTCTATTGCAGGCTTGGATGGCCGAAGGGCCTGTTCCTGTGCTGTAGTTTTATTTGTTCTTTGTAAATCCTGTCCCTCAAGATTCCCTCCAACAATGTGCCCACCACAGATGTCAGGCTCACCACCTATAGTTCACTGGCTTTTCCTTACCACCTTTCTTAAATAGTGGCACCACATTAACCAATCTCCAGTCTTCCAGCACCTCACCTGTGACTATCAATGATACAAATATCTCAGCAAAGGGCCCAGCAATCCTTTCACTAGCTTCCCACAGACTTCTCCAGTACACCTGATCAGGTCTTGGGAATGTATCCATTTTTATCTGTTTCAAAACACCCAGAATCTCGTCTTCTCTAATATGGACACTTTTCAAGATGGCACCATCTATGTCCCCATATTCTATACCTTCCAACTCCTTCTCCACAGTAAACACTGATGCAAAATACAGAGGAACCTTGATTATCCGAATATAAATTATCCAAAAATCGGATAATCCGAAGGAGATCTCCAGGTCCCGACAGAAACTTCACATCAAAGACGTGTGTCCAACACTGATTGCGTATTTTGTTTACAGTGATTAAAAGTGCTGCCGAGAACAGTCCTGGACTGATGGGAGCACAAGCACCATCTCTAAATGACTGACCTCCCACCCCTCTCCCTCTTCCCACACTTTCCCTGGAGTTCAACACAGACGTGTACCCTGGACCCCCCCCCCCACTTCCCCAGATAATCTCTCTAACATTATTGTCTACAGGGCAGAGGTGGAACCTGTCAAAACGTTGCAGTAAAAAGTTTTGTGTGTGTGTGTGCTCACTCCCCCCCAAAAGGCAGTGGCAGTAGTAGCAGCAGTCTTGTTGTTTGGGTCCAGTTCAGCTGCCCTGGAGAGGGGGTGGGGGCGTGTGAGGATGGGGGTGGGGGCGGGGTGGGGACTGTGTTGGACAGGATTTAGGGGGGTGGGTGGGGGTGCGGTGTTGGATGGGATTGGGGTCGGGTGGGGGTGTGGTGTTGGACAGGGTTGGGGGGCAGGGGCTCATTTGCTGTGCTGCTGCTAGTCTCTTGAACAGAGAGCAGACTTAATAGAAAACTCCAAGCCCCAGAGGAAAGACATTGAATCGATTAACCGAATAATCAATTATCCAAACAAAATAGTGCTCACCCATCTCCTTCGGATAATCAAGGTTCCTCTGCACTCGTTTCATATCTCGCCCATCTACTGTACCTCCACACAAAGGTTGACTTATTGATATGTGAGGGGCGCTATTCTCTCCCTAGTTACCCTTTTGTCCTTAATGTATTTATTAAAACCCTTTGGATTCTCCTTAACCCTATTTGCCAAAGCTTTCCCCTTTTTGCACTCCTGATTTCCCTCTTTAGTATACTCCTACTGCCTTTATACTCATCTAAGTATTCATTCG
Source organism: Chiloscyllium punctatum (assembly GCF_047496795.1). Lineage (NCBI taxonomy): Eukaryota > Metazoa > Chordata > Chondrichthyes > Orectolobiformes > Hemiscylliidae > Chiloscyllium > Chiloscyllium punctatum. The sequence continues at coordinate 52,066,608 of NC_092765.1, read as the reverse complement.
ATCATTACTGTCTAAACCTGACATTTGCTTCCTTCTTTTCCTTAACCAAACCCTCAATTTCTCTCGTCATCCAACATTCCTATACATACAAGCCTTGCCTTTCACCCTAACAGGAATATACTGTCTTTGGACTCACGTTACCTCATTTCTGAAGGCTTCTCATTTTCCAGCCATCCCTTTACCTGCAAACATCTCCCCCCAATCAACTTTTGAAAGTTCTTGCCTAAAACCATCAAAAGTAGCCTTTCTCCAATGTAGAACTTCAACTTTTAGATTTGGTCTATCCTTTTCCATCACAATTTTGAAACTAATAGAATTATGGTCACTGATCCCAAAATGCTCCCCCGCTGACACCTCAGTCACCTGCCTTGCCTTATTTCCCAAGTGTAGGTCAGGTCACCTTCTCTAGTAGGTACATCTAAAAACTGAATCAGACAATTTTCTTGTACACACTTAACAAATTCCTCTCCACCTAAATCCTTAACACTATGGCAGTCCCAGTCTATGTTTGGAAAGTTAAAATCCCCTACCATAACCACCCTATTTTTCTTACAGATAACTGAAATCTCTTTACAAACTTGTTTCTCATTTTCCCACGGGTTGCTAGGGGGTCTATAATACAATCCCAATAAGGTGATCATCCCTTTCTTATTTTTCAGTTCCACCCAAATAAATTCCCTGGATGTATTCCTAGGACTATCCTCCCTAAGTAGCAGTAATGCTATCCCTTTCCAAAAATGCCACTCCCTCTCCTCTCCTGGCATCCTTACTATCCTTCCGAAAGCATTTGTATCCTTGATTGTTAAGCTTAACATTCCAGGATAGAAATTAGCCAAATCTCTGTAATTGCTATGAAATCCCAGTCCCATGTTCCTAACTGTGCCCTGAGTTCATGTGCCTTCCTCATTATGCCTCTTGATTGAAGTAAATGCAGTTTAATTTATCAGTTCTACCTTGTTAGAACATAGAACATAGAACAATACAGCACAGAACAGGCCCTTCGGCCCACGATGTTGTGCCGAACTTCTATCCTAGATTAAGCACCCATCCATGTACCTATCCAAATGCCGCTTAAAGGTCGCCAATGAATCTGACTCTACCACTCCCTCGGGCAGCGCATTCCATGCCCCCACCACTCTCTGGGTAAAGAACCCACCCCTGACATCTCCCCTATACCTTCCACCCTTCACCTTAAATTTATGTCCCCTTGTAACACTCTGTTGTACCCGGGGAAAAAGTTTCTGACTGTCTACTCTATCTATTCCGCTGATCATCTTATAAACCTCTATCAAGTCACCCCTCATCCTTCGCCGTTCCAACGAGAAAAGGCCGAGAACTCTCAACCTATCCTCGTACGACCTACTCTCCATTCCAGGCAACATCCTGGTAAATCTTCTCTGCACCCTCTCCAAAGCTTCCACATCTTTCCTAAAGTGAGGCGACCAGAACTGCACACAGTACTCCAAATGTGGCCTAACCAAAGTCCTGTACAGCTGCAACATCACCTCACGACTCTTGAATTCAATCCCTCTGCTAATGAACGATAATACTCCATAGGCCTTCTTACAAACTCTATCCACCTGAGTGGCAACCTTCAAAGATCTATGTACATAGACCCCAAGATCCCTCTGTTCCTCCACCTGACCAAGAACCCTACCATTAACCCTGTATTCCGCATTCTTATTTGTTCTTCCAAAATGGACAACCTCACACTTGGCAGGGTTGAACTCCATCTGCCACTCCTCAGCCCAGCTCTGCATCCTATCTAAGTCCCTCTGCAGCCGACAACAGCCCTCCTCACTGTCCACAACTCCACCTATCTTTGTATCATCTGCAAATTTACTGACCCACCCTTCGACTCCCTCCTCTAAGTCATTAATAAAAATTACAAACAGCAGAGGACCCAGAACTGATCCCTGCGGAACTCCACTTGTAACTGGACTCCATGCTGAATATTTACCATCTACCACCACTCTCTGACTTCTACCGGTTAGCCAGTTTTCTATCCAAGTGGCCAAATTTCCCTCTATCCCATGCCTCCTGACTTTCCGCATAAGCCTACCATGGGGAACCTTATCAAATGCCTTACTAAAATCCATGTACACTACATCCACTGCTCTACCCTCATCCACATGCTTAGTCACCTCCTCGAAGAATTCAATAAGACTTGTAAGGCAAGACCTACCCTTCACAAATCCGTGCTGGCTGTCCCTAATCAAGCAGTGTCTTTCCAGATACTCGTAAATCCTATCCCTCAGTACCCTTTCCATTACTTTGCCTGCCACAGAAGTAAGACTAACTGGCCTGTAATTCCCGGGGTTATCCCTATTCCCTTTTTTGAACAGGGGCACAACATTCGCTACTCTCCAGTCCCCTGGTACCACCCCAGTTGCCAGTGAAGACGAGAAGATCATTGCCAACGGTACTGCAATTTCCTCTCTTGCTTCCCACATAATCCTAGGATATATCCCGTCAGGCCCGGGGGACTTGTCTATCCTCAAGTTGTTCAAAATGTCCAACACATCTTCCTTCCTAACAGGTATCTCTTCTAGCTTATCAGTCCGTTTCACACTCTCCTCTTCAACAATACGGTCCCTCTCGTTCGTAAATACTGAAGAGAAGTACTTGTTCAAGACCTCTCCTATCTCTTCCGACTCAATACACAGTCTCCCACCACTGTCCTTGATCGGACCTACCCTCGTTCTCGTCATTCTCAGGTTTCTCACATATGCATAGAATGCCTTGGGGTTATCCTTGATCCTATCCGCCAGGGATTTTTCATGCCCTCTCTTAGCTCTCCTAATCCCTTTCTTCAGGTCCCTTCTGGCTATCCTGTATCCCTCCACTGCTCTGTCTGAACCTTGTTTCCTCAACCTTATGTAAGCCTCCTTCTTCCTCTTTACTAGACATTCAACCTCCCTCGTCAACCAAGGCTCCCTCACACGACCATTTCTTTCCTGCCTGATCGGTACATACATATCAAGGACACGTCGTATCTGCTCCTTGAAAAAGTCCCACATTTCCACCACATCCTTCCCTAACAGCCTATGCTCCCAACGTATGCTCCTCAAATCCTGTCTTACAGCATCGTAATTTCCCTTCCCCCAATTGTAAAATCTACCTTGTTGTGCGCACCTATCTCTCTCCATAACCAAGGTGAAAGTCACAGAATTGTGGTCGCCATCACCAAAATGTTCACCCACCAACAAGCCCACCACTTGTCCCGGTTCGTTACCGAGTACCAAATCAAATATGGCCTCCCCTCTGGTTGGACAATCTACATACTGCGTTAGAAAAGCTTCCTGGACACACTGCACAAACACCACCCCATCCAATCTACTTGATCGAAAGAGCTTCCAATCAATATTTGGGAAGTTGAAGTCGCCCATGACTACGACCCTGTGGCTTCTGCACCTTTCCAAAATCTGTTTCCCAATCTGTTTCTCCACATCTCTGCTGCTATTGGGGGGCCTATAATAAACACCCAACAAGGTGACTGCACCTTTCCTATTTCTGACTTCAGCCCATACTACCTCCAGAGGCAGATCCCCCTCAAACTTCCTTTCTGCAGCCGTTATACCATTTCTAATTAGCAATGCCACCCCCCCTCCTTTTTTACCACCCTCCCTAATCTTACTGAAACATCTGTAACCAGGAACCTCCAACAGCCATTCCTGTCCCTCATCTATCCATGTTTCCGTGATGGCCACAACATCGTAGTCCCAGGTACCGATCCACGCCTTAAGTTCACCCACCTTATTTCTGATACTCCTTGCATTGAAGTATACGCACTTGAGCCCATCTCTGTGTCCGCAAGTAGTCCCTGTCAGTGCTACCTTCTCCACAGCCTCCCTACAGTCTTGGACATCCTGACACACAGCTAGCTTACTTGCTGGACTACAAGTCCGGATCCCATCCCCCTGCCAAATTAGTTTAAACCCCCCCGAAGAGTGCTAGCAAACCTACCCCCCAGGATATTGGTGCCCTTCTGGTTCAGGTGCAACCCGTCCTGTTTATACAGGTCCCACCTTCCCCAGAATGCAGTCCAATTGTCCAAATATCTGAAGCCCTCCCTCCTACACCATCCTTGCAGCCACGTGTTCAACTGCACTCTCTCCCTATTCTTTGCCTCTCTGTCACGTGGCACCGGCAACAACCCAGAGATGACGACTCTGTCTGTCCTAGCTTTTAGCTTCCAGCCTAACTCCTTGAGCTCTTGAATGACCTCCCCACCCCTCTTCCTACCTATGTCGTTGGTGCCAATGTGTACCACGACTTCTGGCTGCACACCCTCCCCCTTAAGGATTCTGAAGACACGGTCCGAGACGTCTCGGACCCTAGCACCCGGGAGGCAACAAACCAGCCGAGAGTCTCCCTCATGTCCACAGAACCGCCTGTCCGTCCCTCTAACTAGAGAGTCCCCTATAACTAGCGCTCTCCTCTTCTCCCCCTTTCCCTTCTGAATCTCAGAGCCACAGACCCCTTCACTGCAGCTTACACCTGCAAGGCTGTCCCCCCCAACAGTTTCCAAAGCTGCATACTTATTTTTTAGGGGAACGACCACAGGGGAACCCTGCACTGCCTGTTTCTTCCCCTTCCCACCTCTAACTGTTACCCAGCTACCTCTGTTCTCTGGCGTAAGTATGTCCCTGTAGCTTCTATCGATCACCCTCTCAGCCTCTCGAATAATCCTCAGCTCATCCAACTCCAGTTCCAGTTCCCTAACTCGTTCGGTGAGGATCAGGATCTGACTGCATTTCCTGCACACGAAGTCGGCCGGAGTATCGGTGGTCACCCCTACCTCAAACATCCTGCAGGAGGAACATTCCACCGCCTGCGCTGCCATGACTGTACACTTTGTCTCCAAAAACAAGAACACTGACTCAATAACCTGGGGTCTGCTTTGTTCCTTCCTACCCTGACTGTTTGACTCGCTCCCTTTCCCAACTGTTCCAGTCTCAATATGATGTCTTCCCTCACTATTTCCCTGGATCCTACACCACCACCAACCCCCACACCTCCTCTGGCTGCCCACATTCAGTGTGTACTGCTACTGTTGGTTTCTGTTTATTTTGGAGGAAACCTGATTCCTGAACTGGCTGAATTATATAGCCAATGTGTTAACTGGTATTCCTTTTTTATTGAGGACTGATTTTTAAATTGCCTGATCTACACAGTCAATGTGTTTCAGTTCTCATTAGGAAACAACTGTTTGACTGGCTGGTTATAGCCTGTGTGTTACTCTTTGCTTTTACTTTGGGAAAAGGACAGTGCTGATTTTGTGGCAGGGCTTAGCCCTTGCAACCTGACTTTCTTTTTTTTTTGTATGTGTCTTCACCTTTTTTTGGTGTTTGGGCTGAGTCCCTATAAGAAAATGCACCTTTTCAGATGAGCTGTTCCTGTGGGTAGGCCTGGCCTTTTGTCGGTGAACTAGGTCTCTGTAAAGACTGAACACCTGTGTGAGTGCTGGGAGGTGAGCATTTGCTGCATCCCGGAGTTTAGGAGTGGTCTCTGTCTTCGGGAGTGGAACAAATCCCTGTGAGTTAACTGCACCTTCACAATGTGTTCGAGAGTGGACCTGGTTCTCTCTGGATGGGCCAGGCTTTTATGGAGACTGAACACTGGTGTAGTTACTGTGGGGTGTGCGTTTGCTGCTTTCAGGAGTGGATTCTGCTCTTGGTTATGCATTGTTTCTGGCAATGAACTCTGCAGACTGGAGTGGACTCTATTTCTGACAATGCACTTTGTATACTGGAGAGGACTCTGTTCCGGGCAATGGACTCTACATTTTGAAGAGCACTGTTTATGGTAATAGTTGCTGGGGGGTTCTGTATTCTATGCACTGTTTCTTATCCAATTGGACTGTCTTGTATGTATGTGTTACAGCTGCTTCTATGATGACTGAAAGTGGGATTTGAGGTTTGTCCTCATTTCCCTGAAAACTGGTTGAATGGTAGGGTTTGGGGTCTGGCTTTGCCACTCCTCTCCCTTGTAAATTTCTGTTTCCCTGTACACAGCTTTTAATGTTAATTATTTGTAAACTGTACCGTTTAATAAAATAATAAAAACTGGATCAGTGTTGAGGTCTATCCATGTGTAAATAAGGTGTGATTTGATGACGTGATACAAGTCTCCGTGGAGTTATTCTGTGGCAAGAAGTGACCGGAAATAAAAAGTCATTTCCCTAAACAGGGCACTTTCATTTTCTCAGGGCTGAGGGAGTCAGGCTGGTTTTGAAGAAGAGCCATACTGGGTCCAAAGTCTTCACTCTGTTTTGGAATAAATTGGTTCTTTTGAGAGTGGCAGGCAGTGACGAGTGGGGTACTGCAAGGTTCAGTGCTGTGACCCTAGCTGTTCACAATATACATTAACAATTTAGACAAGGGAATTAAATGCAATATCTTCAAATTCACAGATGATACTAAGCTGGGTGGCAGTTTGTGCTGTGAGGAGGATGCTAAGAGGCTGCAGAATGATTTGGACAGGCTGGCTGAGTGGGCAATACTTAGCAAATGCAATATAATGTGGATAAATGTGAGGTTATTCACACAGGTGACAAAACAAGGAAGGCAGAATACCTGAACGGTGGCAGATAAGGGAAAGGTGAAGTGTAATGAGTCTGAGTGTCATGGTAGAACAGTCACTGAGGGTTCCACTGAGGTCCAGCAGGGAGTGAGGAAAGGTAATGGCATACTAGTCTTCAATGCGAGACGATAGATGTATAGGAGTAGGGATGTCCTGCTTCAGTCCTACAGGACCTTGGTGATGCCACTCCCTGAGTATCACGTGCAGTTTTGGTCTCCTAGTCTGAGGAAGGATATTCATACTATTGAAGGAATCCAATGAAGATTCACCAGACTGATTCCCGGGTTGGCAGAATTGGCAAATGCACATTGACTGGGCTTGACTCATTGAAATTTAGAAGAATGAGGAGGTCTCTCATTGAGACATATAAAATCACAGAACATAGAACATACAGCGCAGTACATGCCCTTCGGCTCTCGCTCGATGTTGCACCGACCTGTGAAACCAATCCGAAACCCATCTAACCTACACTATTCCATTGTTGTCCATATGTCTCTGCAATGACCATTTAAATGTCCTTAAAGTTGGCGGGTCTACTACTGTTGCAGGCAGTACCGTTAAGAGACTAGATGGGACTGAGGTTCTTGTGGAGGGGGTGTTAGCAATTCTGGAAAGTGTGAAAATAGATAAGTCCCCTGGGCCGGATGAGATTTATCCTCGGATCCTCTGGGAAGCCAGGGAGGAGACTGTCAAGCCTTTGGCTTTGATCTTTATGTTGTCATTGTCTACAGGAACTGTGCCAGAAGACGGGAGGATAGCTGTTCCCTTGTTCAAGAAGGGAAGTCGAGACAACCCTGGTAATTATAGACAATGAGCCTTACTTCGGTTGTGGGTAAAGGTTGGAAAAGGTTATGAGAGAGAGGATTTATAATCATTTGGAAAGGAATAAGTTGATTAGGGATAGTCAACACGGTTTTGTGATGGGTAGGTCATGCCTCACAAACCTTATTGAGCTCTTTGAGATGATGACCAAACAAGTGGATGAGGATAAAGCAGTTGATGTGGTGTGTATGGATTTCAGTAAGGTGTTTGATAAGGCTCCCCATGATAGACTATTGCACAAAATATGGAAGCATGGGATTGAAGGTGATTTAGCGGTTTGGATCAGAAATTGGCTAGTCAAAGAAGATAGAGGGTGGTGGTTGATGGAAAATGTTCATCCAGGAGTTTAATTACCAATAGTGTACCACAAGGATCTGTTTTGGGTCCATGGTAGTTGGTAATTTTTATAAATGATTTGGATGAAACCGTAGAAGGGTGGGTTAGTAAATTTGTAGATGACACTAAGATTGGTAGAGTTGTGGATAGTGCCGAAGGAATTTGTAGGTGACACAGGGACATAGATAAGCTGCAGAGCTGGGCTGAGAAGTGGCAAATGGAGTTTAATGCAGAAAAGTGTAAGGTAGTTCATTTTGAAAGGAATAAAATGAATGCAGAGGACCACATTATAGGAAGGATGTGAAAGCTTTGGAAAAGGCTCCGAGGAGATTTACTGGGTGTTGTTTGGTATAGAACGAACGTCTTACGAGGAAAGGAAAAGGGACATGAGGCTGTTTTCGTTAGACAGCATAAGGTTGAGAGTTGACTTAATTGAGACATTTAAGATAATCACAGGGTTAGATAAGGTGGAGAATGAGAGCCCTGTTCCTCCGATGGTGATGGCTAGCACAAGGGGACATAGCTTTAAACTGAGGAGTAGAGATATAAGACAGATATCAGAGGTAGTTGTTTTACTCAGAGTGTAGTATTAATTCCTGATGAGACTGGACAGATTAGGTGCAGGAAGAATGTTCCTAATGTTGGGGAAGTTGAGAGCTAGGGGTCACAGTCTAGGAATAAGGGGGTAAGCCATTCAGGACTGAGATGAGGAAATATTTCTTCACTCAGAGTTGTGAACCTAAGCAATGCTCAACCACAGAAAGCTATTGGGGTCAGTTTGTTTGATATATTCAAGAGTGAGCAAATCTTGTAAAGGAGGACTAAACAGATTGAGAGAAAAAAACTCAGGACAAATTCGTAAGTTATATAAAGATTGACAATAAGAACTTCATGAAATATGTAACGACAGAGACAGAACAAAGTGAGCATAAGCCCCTTAAAAAATGAATCTGGGAAGATGGTCTTGGAAAACAAAGAAATGACAGAGGAGTTAAACAGATATTTTGCATCAGTCTTTAATGTGGAGTAATTAAGTAGTTACCATCATTGAAGGTGCAGTATTACATAGATTGATGGGGCTAATGGCAGGTAGGTCCCTGGCCTTTATATCTGAGGATCCTAAAAGAGATGGCGGTGCACATGGATTCTGAACAAGAACTGGAGGACTGGAAAACTGTCCATGTGCCATCCCTACCCAAGATAGGGAGGGAGACAATATGCAAATAACTATAAGCTGATTAGCCTAAAGTGGAGAAGACGATGGAATCATTCGAGTAAGTAATAGCAGCATATCTTGAAAATCATAATGTAATCAAGCAGAGTCAGCGTGGCTTCATAAAACGATAATAGAGCCTGGCTAATTCATTATAGCTTTGAGGAAGTCCCAACCAGAGTGGTTCGAGGGAAACCAGTAGATGCTTTGTATTTGGACTTCTGTTCGACAAGGCACCTTTCAAAAACAAAGAAAAAGAGAACCGCAGATGCTGGAAATCAAACAAAAACAGAAATTGTTCGGAAAACTCAGGGTCTGCAGCAAGTGCTTATTTTTGTTCAATCAAGATCAGAAATAGAATTTGAAAAAAGCTAGGCCATAAGACTCCAAATTTTTTTCAAATGTTTGGAATTTTTTTTAAAAAGTCAGTTATTGTTATTTTTCTCCAGCTGTTGAGATGAGCCTGAGGAGTTACCATTAAAGAATTTACACTGCATGGCTGATTACTATCTAACATTCTCACAGTGGGCTGTCTTCAACTGAACACTTTGATTGACAATCAGTGGTTATATAATAAGTTTGCTTTCATAAGATTGTGTACTTGAGTGAAATGTTGCTTTCACAGATGATTAATTGAAGGAATTACAACGTACTGATTTTCTTTAAATAAACTGTATCTTTTAAAATAACAAAATCATTAACAGACTGAGAACTTTATTTTATCACAGGAAGTAATGAGAAATCAGCCATGCCACACTTCAATCTCAGTTCCATTGGCCTCTCCAGTGGGGACGACACTCAGCTCCCAGCAAAGTGAGGGATGTAGTCTTTCAATAAGGAACATAGAACTCAATTTTCTGAATGAAAAAAATAAAAAGCTCAACATTATGACACAATGAGCTGTACCTGAGGAAGTGCTGTTGGCTCCCTCTGAATCTTCGAACTCCATTGTACAGACCAGATCTGAAAGGAAAGCATTTCTATTAATAGCCAAAGATATTCTTCAGTGTGAAGTTGATTCTAGAATTACCATAAACAAAGTGATCCTGATTGTAGATGCCAACCGCTTTTTATGAATTGAACATTTCTCAGGTCTCCAATCCATTTCAAAACCTCTAGATTATAGGGAGAGTCTATCCTTGAGAAACCTGTTATTTTGTCGAGTGCTGTCATTACAAACGTATCACTACAGGAAATGGACTAATACTTACAAATATGTACAAAGTTAAAAATCACACAACACCAGGTTATAGTCCATCAGATTTATATGAAAGCACTCGTTTTCGGAATGCTGCTCCTTCATCAGCTGGTTGTGGAGTATAAGATCATAAGACAGAATTTATTGCAAAAGTTTACAGTGTGATGCAACTGAAATTATATATTGAAAAAGATCTGGATTGCTCATTAAGTCTCTCATCTTTTAGAATGATCATGTTGGTTTCAGTTCTTCAGTTTCAGTAAATCCCAGAACTTTTTTTTAAAGTTACATTCTCAGATGAACTTTAACAATAGGTGCCATGTTGTCTCAGATAATGCATTGAAGTTCTGAGGTGCCCTGTGTGAGGCTGTCTGTGCACTAATGTTCAGTCTGATTCTATTTCTAAAAAAGGGATTTAGAGAATCTTAATGGATTCCATGCAGTTTTTGAGCAAAATAAAATACAATTCTGCAAGTACAAATTCACCCCACAAAGTTATGTGTGTCTGTGTGTGTGTGGTCATTACGGTTTCTTGAAAGTACTCAAGGATGGCCTCATAAGAACGAGGAACGATGCTCAACTCATCGACCGCTTGTTCCAACGTGCCACAGTGAGAAACCGTAATGACCTCCTCAGGAGACGGACACGGGCTGCAACTGACAGGGTACCCTTTGTTGTCCAGTACTTCCCAGGAACCGAAAAACTACACCATGTTCTTCACAGCCTGCAACATATCATCAATGGGGATTAGCGTCTTGCCAAGACCTTCGCCACCCCTCCACTTCTTGCCTTTAAACAACCAGCAAACCTCAAACAGATCATTGTTTGCAGCAACTGCCCCGCTTTCAGGACAACACCAGACAACCCTGTCATGGCAGATGTTGCAAGGCGTGTCAGAATGTTGACACAGGTACCATCATTACACATGGGGACACCTCCCACCATGTATGCAGCAGATACTCATGAGACTCAGCCAACGCTATCTATCTCATACGCTGCAGGCATGGTACATTGGTGAGACTGAGCAGAGGCTACAGCAATGGGTGAATGGACACTGCACACCAATCAACAGACATTTGGCCTCGGACCTTCGGGTGACTGCCCTCCAAGGCAGACTTTGGGACAGGCAACAACGAAAAGTGGCCAAGCAGAGGATTTCTCTCTCTCCCCCCACCCACCCTATCTCACATACACACACACACACACTCGTACAGACCCACTCACACAGAGTCTCTCTCATATGCTTACATATACACACCCACACTCTCACCCTCTCACAGATTTATACCCCTTTAGACTCACACACAAACACATATTCTCTCACAGACACTCATACCCTTACCCCCCCCCCCCCCCCCCCCCCCCACAGACGCACATGACTGTGGGGTGAATTTGTACTTTATTTTATTTTGCTCAAAAACTGCATGAATCCATTAAGATTCTCTAAATCCCTGTTTTTAGAAACAGAATCAGTCTGAACATTGGCGCACAGACAGCCTCACACAGGGCACCTCACACATGGCACCTATTGTTAAAGTTCACTTGAGAATGTAACTTCAAAAAAAAGTTCTGGGATTTACATAAGGAAGAATTGAAACCAACACGATCATTCTAAAAGATGAAAGACTTAACAAACAATCCAGATCTTTTTCAATATATAATTTCAGTTGCATCACACTGTAAACTTTTGCAATAAATTCTGTGTCTTACGATCTTATACTCCACAAACAGCTGAAGGAGCAGCACTCCAAAAGCTAGTGCTTCCAAATAAACCTGTTAGACTATTACCTATTGTTGTGTGATTTTTAACTTTGTACACACCAGTCAAACACCAGCACCTCCAAATCAGGACAAATATGCACGTTACATTTCTGTATTATTTTTCCAACGATGTGATTGGAGCAGGGCTGTGGTTAAGGAAGAGTGAGACTTCAAGATGAAGGGGAAAAGAGAGAGGGAGGTAAGTGGTAAAATACTGCAAATACTAGAACTTTTCACAAAATTATTTGCAATATTCTGCAGGTTAAGCATGGCTATAGAGAAAAAGAGTCAACACTTCAGGGATGGTCTTTCTAATCAGACTGAAAACATCAGGACAGGAAAAGAGGAAGTGGGAATGGAGAACAAAACAAAATGATGAATGCAAATCAGAAGAGATTAAATGGCATGAGAACCAAAAGAAGATGGACTGAAAACAGGCAAAGAAACAAAAGTTGGGTCTGAGGAATCGAAATGACGGCAGGAGAATTAATTGCAGAGAAAGTTGTACAAGACAGTGCAAATCCAGAACTATTGAATCATTCAGATGCAAGCATTTAGCGGGCTTTGGGAGGTCTGGGTGAGGAAGGCCAACTCGAACCCCGGAAGTCCTTAACAATTAATCACGTCTGAGTAATGAAACTTCTACGCCTTCAATTAATCCTGCTCAATAATTATATCTCACATCCTCACTTTTCCAACCTAAATCTTTCCAATCTTGCCCTGTGCCCTACACTGGACCAGTGCGCTCTGGATTTGATTCGGGAGCTGGTCCGGTTCTGGCATCAGGTTCGGATCGCGATAGGAAAGTTTGAGGAGGATGAGGACGTCAGTTTCTATTACTCTTCTAAACTCGATGGTTCTTCAATATTTCGTGACGTGACTTTCGTTTCCTGTTTTTCGTTCAAATTTCTGACATCCTTTGTTCTTGCTCAAACCGCCAACCCCTACCAAATAAGTGCTGCATTAAATGGTGGCTCAACACACACCCATCTTAGTTACAAACAACATCGGAGTCAGACACAAAACAAACAGCTGGCTCCTCCGGGGATACTTTTTTAGATTAGATTACTTACAGTGTGGAAACAGGCCCTTCGGCCCAACAAGTCCACACCGCCCCGCCGAAGCGTAACTCACCCATACCCCTACATCTACATCTACCCCTTACCTAACACTATAGGCAATTTAGCATGGCCAATTCACCTGACCTGCACATCTTTGGACTGTGGGAGGAAACCAGAGCACCCGGAGGAAACCCACGCAGACACAGGGAGAACATGCAAACTCCACACAGTCAGTCGCCTGAGGCGGGAATTGAACCCGGGTCTCTGGAGCTGTGAGGCAGCAGTGCTAACCACTGCACATTTCATACAGCTGCACATTTCATCCTGTTCACAATGGCCTTCTCACACAAATCCTCATTCACACATAAGTGACACTCCGCTACCTCCACTCTCAGTAATTTCCACACTCACTAACTAGTTACACTAATTTCCACACTTACGAAACAAAGATGTGGACGTACTGGGGTGAACAAAATTAAAAATTACCCAATACCGCGTTATAGTCCGACAGGTTTGGCAGTGCTTCCAAATAAACTTCATGGTCTATATCCTGGTGTTGAGTGACTTTTAATTCACTAAACAACAGTGCAGCAAATTCCACACTTACTAACTTCCAGATTCTGTAACCCCAGGACATTAATAGCCACACTTACCAGGCGAGAGACGTGAGCACCTCTTGCTGGGTTCAATGCACTTCTAACTTACCTGTTTCACTTTCAGCCCAGGGGGAAAGTCTCTGCACCAATCAGTGTCTATGACTGAAGATGTGCAGAATTTTACAGGAAATGAAAAGTGAAACTCATTTTATATGTTGCATAACCTGTTATAACTTAGATGGATGTGTGTTTGCCTAGCTTTTCAGAACTTTATTGAAGTAACGTTTCTCCAGATAGCGGAGCTGGCTAATGTATTCAATGTATTATAACCAGCAGGCAGGCTTTGGCTAAACTGGCGCCATTTCATACAGTGCTTGTTTGAGGGGATCTGCCTGTTTGAAGAGACAAAGTCAGAGGTCATACGACACCGTTTTATAGTCCAACAGGTTTATTTGAAATCACGGATTCGAAAGCTTGTGATTTTGAATAAATCTGTTGGACTGTAAACTGGTATCATGTGATTTCTGACTTTGTCCACCCAGTCTCCACATGGTGTTTGAGCAGGGACAGAGAATGCCAGAAATCTGAACAAAAAGCAGGAAATGCAAGTCACGTTAGGACATGTGGAAGAACCATCGAGTCTAGAAGGGTATTCGAAGTTGATAATCCTTTTCAATTTTCTGTAATGTGATCCTCACCTGGTCCTAGAGCTGGACCAGCACCCAGTCTCAATCCCAGAACTTGGTCTAAATTCCTAAAAGTCCCAGTCTCAATCTCAGACCAAATAAAAACAAAAAACATCGTGGATACTGTAAATCAGAAACAAAAACAGAAGTTGTTGGAAAAGCTCAGCAAGTATGGCAGCATCTATGCAGAGAAAACAGAGTCAACATTTTGGGTCTGGTGACGCTCAGAACTGATGATAGCTGGGAAAATGTAAGTTAATATGCAGAAGATAGTATGGGGGGGAAGGATAAGGAGTAAACAATAGGTGAGGATAGAGCCCAAAGAGAGAGAAGAACAGGCCCAGCCAGTCCCCCTCCATTGATACTCTCATTCACCTAGCAGAATTGATCTTCACCTTCAACAATTTTTCCTTTAATTCTTCTCACTTCCTATAAACGAAAGGGGTGGCCAGAGGCACCTGCATGGGCCCAAGCTACACTTGCCTCTTTGTATGATTCCTGATACAGTCCATCTTTACAACTACACTGGCACCATCCTTCACCTCTTCCTCCATTACATTGACGACTGCATCTGTGCTGCCTCATACTCCCACAAGGAGCTTGAATAGTTCATCAACTTTGCCAACACTTTCCACCCTGCCCCTAAATTCACGTGAACCATTTCTGACACTCCCCTCCCCTTCCTGGACCTCACTGTCAATGTCTCTGGAAACTGACTTACCAATGATATCCATTTCAAACCCACCAACTCCCACAACTACCTTGACTACAATTCCTCTCTCTCCTGCTCCTCAGATGCTGCCTGAGCTGCTGTGGTTTTCCAGCTGCAGACTCTCGACTCTGATCCTCAGCATCTGCAGTCCTCACTTTCTCCTACAATTCTTCTCACCCACCCTCTTTTAAAAATGCTATCCCATACTCCCAATTCCTACACCTCTGCTGCATCTGCCCCCAGGATGAGACATTCCACTTCAGGACATAAGAACTAGGAGCAAGAGTAGGTCGTCCGGCCCTTCGAGTCTGTTCTGCCACTCAATAAGATCGTGGCTAATCTTTTCATTGACTCAGCTCCACTTACCTACGTTTTCACCATATCCTTTAATTCCTTTATTTTTCAAAAAAGTATCTAGCTTAGCTTTAAAAGCAATTACTGAAGTAGCGGCACACCACTTCCCTGGGCAAGGAAATCCATGGATTAACAACCCTCTGGATGAAGAAGTTCCTTCTCAGTTCAGTTCTAAACTTGCTTCTTTTATGGTCTTGACGCCATGCCCTCTTGTCCTGGTTTCACCTACTAGTGGAACATCCTATCTATTTCTATTTTATCGATTCCCTTCATAATTTTATGTTTCTATAAGATACCTGAAGATATACCTATAAGATAATCTTCTGAATTCTGATTATATGAATATAATCCCAGGTTACCCCTCATAAACCAACCCCATCAACTCTGGAATCAACCTAGTGAACCTCCTCTGCACCCCTCCAGTGCCAGTACATCTTTTCTTAACTAATGAGATCAAATCTGCACACAGTGTTCCAGGTTTAGCCTCACCAGTGTGGGATATAGGTAAATTAATGTTACTTCTGCAATTCTGCAATTCCATTTTACAAAGTAAAATGGGCTCACACCAGTGTGTAATTGTTTTAGCCAAGAGCTGAGTCAACAAGAATGGAAACGATATGGAGGAAATACATAATTGTTTTTGTATTAGCTAAAACTGTATGTCAGAATGAGACGTGACAGCAAAACAATGGTAGATATTATGGGCAAATAGATAAGATGTTGTGAGGGGATGAAGTTAAGCTAGATACACCTGTACAAACAGTAGGTATAAACATGTTTCCCACTTTTACAGAGACAGAGGAACAAACCCCAATTAAAAGGGTCATAGGGATCAGAACGGCCTCGGGAAAGGCACAGATGAAGGGGGTAGATAATGATGAAGAAAGAATATTCCTAACAATGACCTACAGCAGGATGAGGTCAAACGGCCTTGTGAGGCCAGAAACAAGCATTTTGTCACAGACAAGGCCGGATAAGGCAAGAGATAAACAGGGGTAATGGGGGCCGGTCTTAGGGAAGTGGAGGATGTAAACAGGGGAGGGAGCAGTGTAAAACAATAGAAATCAAATCATATAAATGTTGTGTATGAATTGAATTTGGTGTATGTATGTCCTCTGCCTTATAGACACTGGACATCACACCCACTTGCAAGTGTAAAATAAATGGCACTACTGATTCAGATCTTGTCTCGGACTGAAATTATTGAAGTGAGTTGGCTTTGTTTCTCACACCAGCATCCTCTACAACTGCTACATAACCTCCCTGCTTTTAAACTCAATCCCTTTAGCAGTGAAGGACAAAATTCCATTTACTTTTTATATCTGCAGACCAACCTTCTTTGATTCATGCACAAGGCCACCAAGGTCCCTCTGTAAATCAGCATGCTGCAACTTTTTACCATTCAAACAATAATGTATTTTGCTGTTACTCCTACTAAAATGTATGACTTCACATTTACGAACATTGTATTCCATCTGCCAGAACTTTGTCCACTCACTCAATGTATGTATGTTCCTCTGCAGTTTCACAGCCCTCTGCACACCTTTTCTCTTAGTGTCACCGGCAAATTTTGACATTGTACATGTGGTCCCCATCTCCAAATCATCTATATAGATTGTAAACAATTGTGGTCCCAACACCGATCCCTGAGGCACACCACTAGTCACTGATTGCCAGTCAGAATAGGACTCATTTATCCCCACTCTTTACTTCATGTCAGTCAATCAATTCTCTATCCACGCTAATACCCTACCCCAAACACCATGCATTCTTATCTTATGCAGCAGCCTCATGTGCGGCACCTTGTCAAAGACCTTTTGGAAATCTAGGTACACCACATCCACTGGGTCCCCATTGTCCAACTTGCTTGAAATGTCTTCATAGAATTCCAAAAGATTTGTGAAGCATGACGTGCCCGTCATGAACCTGTGCTCCATCTATACAATAAGACAATTTCTTTCGAGATGCCCTGCTATTTCTTCCTTAATAATAGACTTAAGCATCTTCCCCATTACAGAGGTCAAGCTCACTGGTCTATAATTTCCCATCTTTTGTCTACTACCCTTTTTAAACAGTGGCGTCACATTTGCTATTTTTCAATCTGTTGGGACTGCTCCAGAGTCAGTGAATGTTGGAAAATTACTGCCTGTCCAGCTAGTATTTCTCCCACCACCTCTTTAAGTACCCTGGGATGGATTCCATCAGGAGGTTGATCTATCCTTCGCTCCCTTAGCTTACCCAACACTAGCTCTTCCGTAATAATAATTGATTCCAGGTCCTCACCTACCTTCATCTCTTCAACATTACTGGCATGTTATTAGTATCCTCCACTGTGAAGACCAATGCAAAGTCCCTGTTCAAAGCCTCAGCCATTTCATCATATCCCATAATTAACTGTCCCTTCTCATCCTCTATAGGATCAACATTTACTTTAGCCACTCATCTTTGTTTTATATATTTATAGAAACTTTTGCTATTTGTCTTTATAGTCTGTGCTAATTTTTTCTCATACTCTACCTTATTTTTCTTTATAGCTCTTTTTGTGGCTTTCTGTTGACCTTAAAAGTTTTCCCAATCTTCCAGATTCCTGCTGTTTTTGGCTACTTTATATGCCTTCTCTTTCACTTTGATAGCCTGCCTTATTTCCTGAGACACCCATGGCAGGTTACCCCTCCTCTTACCAGAATATACTCACCAGAATATACTTTTGTTGAGCATTTTGAAAAATTTCTTTGATCGTTCATCAACGGTCGCACCATAAAGTCTCTGTTTCCAGTCTGCATCCCAGAAATCCTCCTACTTTAGGGTCCATAGTTTCCCATCCCTGGTAATCAAAGATGCCGCCCACCATCTCCTGCACTTCTGGCCTCAAAACCCCTCCCCAATAACAATAGGGATAGAGTCGCCTTAGTCCTCACATACCGTCCCACCAACCTCTGAACCCCAATGCATCATCCTCCAATATTTCTGCCACCTACAATAAGACTCCACCACCAAAAAGATATTTCCATCCCTTCCCCTGTCTGCTTTTTGCATGGACAATTCATTCTGTGACTCCCTCATCAACTCCACACCCACCACCAACCTCTCGACTACAGCAGATAACTCCTCCTGCAACCACAAGAGATGTAACACCTGCCCCCTTCACCTTCCCTCTCACCTCCGACCAAGGCCCGGAACAATCCTTCCAGATCCAGCAGAGATTCACCTGCACTTCATTCAACTTCATTTGTTGCATCCATGCTCCTAATGTAGCCTCCTGTATATTGGGAAGACCAAACACAGACGAGGGGACGAGTATCAACCACCTGACCCTCCAGTAGCCATCCACTTCAATTCCTGCTCTCACTCCCTGATGATGTGTCCATCCTTGGCCTCTTCCATTGTCAAAACAAGGCCACACATAAACTGGAGGAACAACACTTCATATTTTGGCTTTAAAATCCCTCCAGCCTAACCCCATGTCCAGCCCTCCTCCTCTTCCTTGCCTCCTTGACCTGACCTCACCTGTCTACCTTCCGTCTCATCTATCGGCTCCAATCACAACGACCCCTGACCTATATCCCACCTACCCTTCCCTAGCTCAACCCACTCCCTCTATTTACTTCTGGGCTCCCCTCCCCGTCCTCACTTCTGATGAAGGGTTTCGACCTGAAACATTGACTTTCCTGCTCCTCAGATGCTGTCTGGCCTGCTGTGTTTTCCCAACGTCACATCTATTCACCCCAGACAAATGAACAGTTGGACAGACAAAGAAGTTACAGAATCATAGGGATGTACAGCACGGAAACAGACCCTTTAGTCCTACTCATCCATGCCAACCAGATATCCCAACCCAAGCTAGTCCCACCTGCCAGCACACAGCCTATATCCCACCAAACCCTTCCTATTCATATACCCATCTGGATGCCTTTTAAATGTTGCAATTGTACTACCCTCCACCACTTCCTCTGGCAGCTCATTCCATACACGTACCTCCAGTCTGAAAAACAACCCTCCACCATCACCCTCTAACTCCTACCTTTGAACCAGTTTTGTATCCAAATGGCGAGTACTTCCCGTATTCCATGAGATCTAACCTTGCTAACCAGTCTTCCATGGGGAACCTTGTCAAATGCCTTACTGAAGTCCATATAGATCATGTCTACTGCTCTTCCCTCATCAATCCTCTTCGTTACTTCTTCAAAAAACTCAATCAGGTTTGTGAGACATGATTTCCCACGCACAAAGCAATGTTGACTATCCCAAATCAGTCCTTGCCTTTCCAAGAACACGTACATCCTGTCCCCCAGGATTCCCTCCAACAACTTGCACACCACCAACATCACACTCACTGATCAACAGTTCCCTGACTTGTCCTTACCACCGTTCTTAAACAGTGGCACCATGTTAGCCAACCTCCAGTCTTCCGGCACCTCACCTGTGACTATTGATGATACAAATATCTCAGCAAGAGGCCCAGCAATCACTTCTCTAGCTTCCCACAGAGTTCTAAGGTACACCTGATCAGGTCCTGGGGATTTATCCACTTTCATGCATTTCAAGGCACCCAGCTCTTCCTCCTCTGCAATATGGACATTTTTCAAGATGTCACCATCTACATTCTATACCTTCCATGTCCTGTTCCACAGTAAATACTGATGCAAAATACTCGTTTAGTATCTCCCCCATCTCCTGCGGCTCCACACAAAGGCTGCCTTGCTGATCTTTGAGGGATCCTATTCTCTCTCTAGTTACCCTTTTGTCCTTAATGTATTTGTAAAAGCCCTTTGAATTCTCCTTAAGTCTATTTGCTAAAGTTATCTCATGTCCCCTTTTTGCCCTCCTGATTTCTCTCTTATGTACACTCCTACTGCCTTTATATTCTTCTAAGGATTCACTTGATCTATGCTGTCTATATCTGACATATGCTTCCTGCTTTTTCTTAACCAAAACCCTCAATTTCTTCAGTCAAGCAGCATTCCCTATACCTTCCAGCCTTTCCTTTCACTCTAACAGGAATATACTGTCTCTGGACATTCGTTATCTCATTTCTGAAAGCTTCCCATTTTCCAGCTGTCCTTTTACCTGTGAACATCTGTCCCCAATCAACTTTTGAAAGTTCTTGCATAATACCATCAAAATTGGCCTTTCTCCAATTTAGAATTTCTACTTTTAGATCTGGCCTATCTTTTTCCATCATTATTTTAAAGCTAATAGAATTATGGTCGCTGGCCGCAAACTAGTGGCACCTCAGTCATTTGCCCTGCCTTATTTCCCAAGAGTAGGTCAGGTTTTGCACCTTCTCTAGTAGATACATCCACATGCTGAATCAGAAAATTTTCTTGTACACATTTAACAAATTCCCCTCCAACTAAACCCTTAACGCTATAGCAGTCCCAGTCTATGTTTGGGAAGTTAAAATCTCCTACCGCAACCACAAGCCAAGACTCCTTTGTGCACACTGAGTAGTGCCCTCTGTGCACAAGGAAGAGTTGCATTTCATTAGGAGAGCTGTTGTACAACTGGTAGTAACATTGGAAGGAAACTAATGTATACTGAACAAGGTTTATTGTTTGATGACCCATGTTTTACAATTATACTGTAAAATGAATGATTAAATGATTTTTAAAATCTGTTCTGTCTAAAAGCCCATGTTTTTGAACTGTTCTTGGAGATAATTGAGGGAAAGTCATCTTGCTGTGGATTATGTTCACCCTGTTCCTTATCTGCTCCCTATTTAGTGTTGCACTTTGCCTCCCAGTTCATGGTGACCTCATTTGAAACACCATTTACTTCGAACTGATTAAGTTTTGGGATTAAAATTTTTTTTTTAAAATAGGGGCAGCACAGTGGCACAGTGGTTAGCATTGCTGCCTCACAGCACCAGAGACCCGGGTTCAATTCCCGCCTCAGGCAACTCTCTGTGTGGAGTTTGCACATTCTCCCCGTGTCTGTGTGGGTTTCCTCCGGGTGCTCTGGTTTCTCCCACAAACCAAAAATGTGCAGGTTAGGTGAATTGGCCAAGCTAAATTGCCCGTAGCATTAGATGTAGGGAAATGGGTCTGGGTGGGTGGCAGGTCAGTGTGGACTTGTTGGGCCAAAGGGCCTGTTTCCACACTGTAAGTAGTCTAATCTATTATTTTTACAGATAACTGAAATCTTCTGACAAATTTGTTTCTCAATTTCCCTCTGACTACTGGGGGATCTATAATACAATCCCAATAAGATAATCATCCCTTTCTTATTTCTCGTTTCCACCCAAATAACTTGCCTAGATGTATTTCCAGGAATATCCTCCCTTAGTACAGCTGTAATGCTCTCACTTGTCAAAAATGCCACTCCCCCTCCTCTCTTGCCTCCTTTCCTATCCTTCCTGTAGCATTTGTATCCTGGAACATTAAACTGCCAGTCCTGTCCATCCCTGAGCCATGTCCCTGTAACTGCTATGATATCCCAGTCCCATTTTCCTAACCATGCCCTGAGTTATCTGCCTTCCCTGTTAGGCCTCTTGCATTGAAATAAATGCAGTTTAATTTATCAGTCCTACCTTGTACTCTGCTCTGTTCCTGCCTGCCCTAACTGTTTGGCTTGCCTTTGTTCTCATTTGTAACAGCCTCAGATTGATCTCTTTGCTCACTTTCTCCCTGGGTCCCACAGCCCCACCTTACTAGTTTAAATCCTCCCGAGCAGCTTTAGCAAATCTCCCTGCCAGTATATTAGTTCCCTTCCAATTCAGGTGCAATCCGTCCTTCTTGTACAGGTCACTTCTACCCCAGAAGAGATTCCAATCATCCAAAAATGTAAATCCTTCTCCCATACACCAGCTCCTCAACCACACATTTATCTGCTCTATTCTCCTGTTCCTACCCTCACTGGGAGTGATCCAGATATTACTACTCTCAAGGACCCTTCTTTTTAAATTCCTGCCTAACTCTCTGTATTCTCCCTTCAGAATCTCAATCTTTTCCCTTCCCATATCGTTGGTTCCAATGTGTATAATGACCTCCTGCTGTCCCCTCTCCCCCTTGAGAATATTCTGCACCCTCTCTGAGACATGCTTGATTCTGGCATCAGGGAGGCAACATACCATTGTGATTTTTCGTTGCTGGCCACAGAAACATCAGTCTGTACCTCAGAAGAGAGAGTCCCCAAACATAATTGATCTCTTGGAACCCAAAGTAACCTTCATTGCATTAGAGCCAGTCTCAATACCAGAAACTTGGCTGTTCTTGCTACATTCCCCTGAAAATCTAGCACCCCCTACGTTTTTCAAAACAGCATACTTGTTTGAAATGGGGATACCACAGAAGACTCCTGCATTACCTGCCTATCTCTCTTACCTTTCCCAGAGTTAACCCATCTATGTGACTGTATCTGCGACTTTTCCCCCTTCCTATAACTGCCATCTATCACAGCCCCTTGCTCTTGTTAATTCTTCATTGCCTCTAACTGTCTCTCTAACTGATCGATTTGATCTGATAGAATTCCCAACCAACGGCATTTATTGCACATTTAATCCTCAGTAACACGTAAACTCTCCCGAAACCCCCACATCCGACAAGAAGAGCATATCACTCTACTGAAGGCCATTTTTGCTTCTTTCAATCTACAGACCCAGAAACTAGCACTGTCTTATTCCTCTACAAAACACTGCTCCAGGTTAACTTAATGCTTATGGATTATATTTTTAAGTTTAATCGAGAGACATATTTCAATATAACATATAATCAAGAAAGAATCCACTCTACTCACTACTGCAGACTTTTGTAAAGCCACACTTAAGATATTCACTTATGTGTTTCTGTGCTGTGACCTCTCCTAAACAGATTCCTCCAAGATTAGTTGTGAATTTCACTGTTTGTTAATTTTCCCAGACGCACTCCGATGTCCAGCGATATCGGGCTGGGAGGGTGAGTAGCTATTAATGGAGACTGTTACTGGCTAATAGTAGGTAGTATGTAATGGCAGACTATGTGATAATAAGGTAAAAACAATGACTGCAGATGCTGAAAATCAAATACTGGATTAGTGGTGCTGGAAGAGCACAGCAGTTCAGGCAGCATCCAACAAGCAGCGAAATCAACGTTTCGGGCAAAAGCCCTTCATCAGGAATAAAGGCAGTGAGCCTGCAGCATGGAGAGATAAGCTAGAGGAGGGTGGGGGTGGGGAGAGAGTAGCATAGAGTACAATGGGTGAGTGGGGGAGGAGGTGAAGGTGATAGGTCAAAGAGAAGAGGGTGGAGTGGATAGGTGGAAAAGAAGATAGGCAGGTCGGACAAGTCAAGGAGACAGTAACTGAGCTGGAAGTTTGAAACTAGGATGAGGTGGGGGAAGGGGAAATGAGGAAGCTGTTGAAGTCCACATTGATGCCCTGGGGTTGAAGTGTTCCGAGGCGGAAGATGAGGCGTTCTTCCTCCAGGCGTCTGGTGGTGAGGGAGCAGCGGTGAAGGAGGCCCAGGACCTCCATGTCCTTGGCAGAGTGGGAGGGGGAGTTGAAATGTTGGGCCACGGGGTGGTTTGGTTGATTGGTGCGGGTGTCTCAGAGATGTTCCCTAAAGCGCTCTGCTAGGAGGCGCCCAGTCTCCCCAATGTAAAGGAGACCACATCGGGAGCAACGGATACAATAAATGATATTGGTGGATGTGCAGGTGAAACTTTGATGGATGTGGAAGGCTCCTTTAGGGCCTTGGATAGAGGTGAGGGAGGAGGTGTGGGCACAGGTTTTACAGTTCCTGCGGTGGCAGGGGAAAGTGCCAGAATGGGAGGGTGGGTCGTAGGGGGGTGTGGACCTGACCAGGTAGTCACGGAGGGAACGGTCTTTGCGGAAGGCGGAAAGGGGTGGGGAGGGAAATGCATCTCGTCCACATCCCGCACCTCCGCCCTCAGACCCCACCCCTCCAACCGTAACAAGGACAGAACGCCCCTGGTGCTCACCTTCCACCCTACAAACCTTCGCATCAACCAAATCATCCACCGACATTTCCGCCACCTCCAAAAAGACCCCACCACCAGGGATATATTTCCCTCCCCACCCCTTTCCGCCTTCCGCAAAGACCGTTCCCTCTGTGACTACCTGGTCAGGTCCACACCCCCTACGACCCACCCTCCCATTCTGGCACTTTCCCCTGCCACCGCAGGAACTGTAAAACCTGTGCCCACACCTCCTCCCTCACCTCTATCCAAGGCCCTAAAGGAGCCTTCCACATCCATCAAAGTTTCACCTGCACATCCACCAATATCATTTATTGTATCCGTTGCTCCCGATGTGGTCTCCTCTACATTGGGGAGACTGGGCGCCTCCTAGCAGAGCGCTTTAGGGAACATCTCCGAGACACCCGCACCAATCAACCAAACCGTCCCGTGGCCCAACATTTCAACTCCCCCTCCCACTCTGCTGAGGACATGGAGGTCCTGGGCCTCCTTCACCGCCGCTCCCTCACCACCAGACGCCTGGAGGAAGAACGCCTCATCTTCCGCCTCGGAACACTTCAACCCCAGGGCATCAATGTGGACTTCAACAGCTTCCTCATTTCCCCTTCCCCCACCTCATCCTAGTTTCAAACTTCCAGCTCAGTTACTGTCTCCTTGACTTGTCCGACCTGCCTATCTTCTTTTCCACCTATCCACTCCATCCTCTTCTCTTTGACCTATCACCTTCATCTCCTCCCCCACTCACCCATTGTACTCTATGCTACTCTCTCCCCACCCCCACCCTCCTCTAGCTTATCTCTCCATGCTGCAGGCTCACTGCCTTTATTCCTGATGAAGGGCTTTTGCCCGAAACGTTGATTTCGCTGCTCGTTGGATGCTGCCTGAACTGCTGTGCTCTTCCAGCACCACTAATCCAGTATGTGATAATAAGGCCTGGTTGCCATAGGGGGCTAGGACATGGGAGAGTTCAGGTCCTAAAATTATTGAACTCCATACTGAGCCCAGGGGGCTGCAGCATCCCCAAGAGGAATATGAGGTGTTGTTCATCCAGCTGGCGCTGATCTTCACTGGAGCATTGCAGCAAGCCTGAGACAGAGAGGTTGACCAGGGAACAATGGTGCGGTGTAATCCTCAGTAGAGGAACAAAGTGGACATGTCAGAGGCTCCCTCATCAGAGTACATGCAATGGAGATGGAGGAACTGGGAAAGTGGAATGGAGTCTTGATAGAAAGTAGGGTGCAAGGATATACAGTCCAGGTAGCCATGAGAGTCTATCATGGATATTAGTGGCCAGTCTATCCCCAGAAATGAAAACAGAGATGTCAAGGGAGAGAAGGGAGGAGCCAGAGATAGGCAACTGGAAGCACAGGGTCTTTTTTTTGGGCAAAATGTGGATGTTCCGTGTAACAATCACCCAGTCTACACTTCATTTTCCCAATGCAGAGGAGATCACATTGCGAGCATCGAATGCTGGAGACAAGATTGTGAGAAGTGCAGGTAAAGTGCTGCTTCATCTGGAAGAGATGTTTGGGCCTTTGGATACTGAGGAGAGAGGAGGTAAATGGACAGGTGTTACATCTTCAGCGGTTGCAGGGGAAGGTGCCAGAGGGTTGTGGGGGTTGGTGTTGGGGGTAAAGGGAAAGTGGACAAGGTGTCCCAGAGGAACACTCCCTAAGAAAGGTGGATAAGGGAGTGGAGGGGTATATGTGTCTGGTGGTGGCATCTCGCTGGAGATAGCAGAAATGGTGGGTGATTACCTTCTGGGTGTAGTGCTGGTGGTATGGTAGGTAAGGACAAGAAGAGCTGAAAATGTGTTGCTGGAAAAGCGTAGCAGGTCAGGCAGCATCCAAGGAACAGGAGAATTGATATTTCGGGCATAAGCCCTTCTTCAGGGCTTATGCCCGAAACATCGATTCTCCTGTTCCTTGGATGCTGCTTGACCTGTTGCGCTTTTCCAGCAACACATTTTCAGCTCTGATCTCCAGCATCTGCAGTCCTCACTTTCTCCAAGGACAAGAAGAACCCTATTACTGTTCTGGATGAGAGCAGAAGTGCGGGAGATGGTTGAAGGCCCTGTCGACAATGGTGCGGTGTAATCCTCAGTAGAGGAACAAAGTGGACATGTCAGAGGCTCCCTCATCAGAGTACATGCAATGGAGATGGAGGAATTGGGAAAGTGGAATGGAGTCTTGATAGAAAGTAGGGTGCAAGGATATACAGTCCAGGTAGTCATGAGAGTCTATCATGGATATTAGTGGCCAGTCTATCCCCAGAAATGAAAACAGAGATGTCAAGGGAGAGAAGGGAGGAGCCAGAGATAGACCAGATGAAAGTGAGGGCAGGGTGGAAATTGGAAGCAAAATTGATTAACTTTTCCATTCCCAGATGAGACAGGGAAGCACACCGATGATATCATTGATCTATTGAAAAAAAGTTGTGGGTGGGGGCTGGAATAGGACTGGAAAAAGGAATGATCCATGTACCCACAAAGAGACAGGCTTAACTAGGGCCCATGTGGGGACCCATGGCTATCCCACTGACCTGAAGAAAATGAGTGGGGTTAAAAGAGAAGTTGTTGAGAGTGAGGACAAGCTTGGCCAAGCGAAGGAGGGTGGTGGTGGGTGGAGATGGTTCAGGCCTTTGCTGCAGAAAGAATCAGAGAACCCTGTGACCATCCTGGTGGAGGATGGATGTATAAAAAGATTGGATGTCCATGGTAAAAAGGAGATGGTTGCAGCCTGCAAACAGGTAATTCTGAAACTGGTGAAAAAGCATCAAAGGAATCATGAATGTATGTAGGCAGGGTTTGGACCAGGGGAGAAAAGGCTGAATCAAGGTGGAAAAAGGTGAGTTCTGTGGGAGAGGAGCAGGCTGAAACAATGGGTCTGCCTGGGCAGTCCTGTTTGGAAATTTTCAGAAGATAGAAGCGAGCTGTGCAGGACTGTGGACTATCAGCTTGGAGGTGGTGGGGAGAGGTCACCAGATGAAATGAGGTCGGTGACCATAGTTGATACAATGTTGATGTTCCATGATGAGATTATGGTTCAGGGGAAGAGTTGACAAGGTACCTGGGAGATGGCACTCAGTCACGTTCCACAGACAGCTGCTTTTGCTGTGTCCATGCACACTCTCAACCTCTCTCTCCAATAGCATCGTGTCACACTGGCTCAGGGCTGCACCACTCCACAGTTCTACTTCATACTCTGGCTCATTGTCAAATCCTTAATTTTATTAATATCTCTGGCCAATTTACAAGTTTTTTTAATCTTATATAATCCTTAACATTTTTTTTGTCAGCCATACTCGACTGACGTTTTTACAACATTATAGAACATATAGTTTCCGTGAGCCATGTAGTCGTTCTTTAAAGACTGTGCATTGCTTATGTACAGTTATGCCTTTTTTCCAAACCAGTTCAGCCAATTTAGCCTCATGTTTTCACGATTTCCTTCATTCAAATTTAACAGCTATTGTAGTCATAGTCATAGGCTCTACAGCCCAGAAAAAGTAATGTTCCAGATGTGGTTTTAACAATAAAACAGAAGTTTATTTCATGCAAGAAATTATAATAAAATAGAATAAACCCAAACTATTTACATATAACACTAATTATTTGAAACAAATATAAAACATAATCCTACTAATCCCAAAATAATCTTTTACAGACCTCCCAAAACACATTTTGTATAGTTTTCACAGCAGAGAACAATCTCTCCCACAAACGCCTTGATTGGTTTGATTTTTGTGACTTCATTTTCCAGTTAGGAATGGTCTCAACTCCAAATAACCTCTTCAGAGTTTTATTCAAAAACTACTGGTCTGAAACTATTACTAAAATCCTTGCTATAAACTAATCTATTTTTATTGCTTTCTCTCTTTCTCAGGAGCATTGCTTTACAAAGACATCTTCACCCAAAGACCTCTGTTGAACTGCCCCAAACTGAAACTTTAAAAGAAACTTTATTTTCAGGTGTTTCACCTAAACTTAAGAAAAGTCCAGAAATTTCTCACATAAACCCTGATGCATAATCTTTACCTCGCTTGGTTGCAATCTCTCCTAAGCTTACAAACATTAAATAAATTAATAGCTACCAAGTGTTTTAAAGAAAATCACCATGGCTACACCAGTACTTAGCAGTTTAATCATTAAACCTTTCAGACACACAGAAAAAAAACTCACTACTTAAAAATTCAAGTATCAACATTTCTAAAGAAAACTTAAAATTTATACAAATCATGCACTTGCCACCCAAAGAAGAATGATAACGTATCTTGAAGAGGTATTTTTGTGACTCATAAAAATGTTCTTAACACCAATGCTATGTCACAGTGTCAGAGAAATTAGCCCAATAAATTAGAGATCACAAAGCACAGTTCAAAGTGAAAAGGACAAATAAAGTTTATTAGTACAGAGATATCGCGGACGAGAAATTGACTAAGCTGAAACAGCACAGACAGTCTATCCAGGTAGCCGAGAATTCTCTTCCTTGAGCTGAAGATGAAGCCGGGTTTTACAGGAATCTTGTACAATAAGGTTAATTAAAATAGGGAAAGGTACAATGTATTTGGAAATGGAGTCATCTAGTTACAATGATGATAGTTGAAAAATAGTTATCGGATGAATGTCCTGATTCTCGATGCAATGCAACATCCTGACAGCATCAATGGGCCAGGAGATTCCAGCTCTCTTTGCAGGTAGGTGAGAATGTCTCTTTTGAAACAGTAAGGTGTTTCCATTGTCTTGTCCTGGGAGCTATGTCCTTGTGCTGCCTCTCCGTCTGACCTGTTCTTTGTGTGGCCTTGGTATTGCTGTGTTATGAGACTGCCCTCTGGACTTTGGGACAGCTGCGGTTGATCTGGTATTGTCAATGGGTTTTGGGAAGTGTGATCCCTTGTCTGCAAGTGCTGTCTGGTTTCACTTGTCAGCCTGCTTGGTCCCTGCTGAGGCATTCTGGGTGTTTTTTGGTATAGTTTGGCCAAGTTTTCTTTCCTATGTTCTGTGTGGGCCTATTATGGGTAGGCAGGCTTGCAGGTCTTTTCCCACACACAGTAACATTAGTAACCTACTGATAGTAAAGATGCAGTGAGTTACACAGCAAACACAGTTTACATGGTGCCATGGACTCTGGATTAGTCGTGCTGGAAAAGCACAGCAGCTCAGGCAGCATCCGAGGAGCAGTAAAATTGGCGTTTCGGGCAAAAGCCCTTCATCAGGAATACAGACAGAGAGCCTGAAGGGTGGAGAGATAAATAAAAGGAGGATGGGGGTGGGGAGAAATGTAGCATAGAGTACAATAGGTGAGTGGGGGAGGGGATGAAGGTGATAGGTCAGGGAGGAGGGTGGAATGGATAGGTGGAAAAGAAGATAGGCAGGTAGGACAAGTCATGGGGACAGTGCTGAGCTGGAAGTTTGGAACTGGAGTGAGGTGGGGGAAGGGGAAATGAAGAAACTTTTGAAGTCCACATTAATGCCCTGGGGTTGAGGTGTTCCGGGACAGAAGATGAGGCATTCTTCCTCCAGGCGTCTGGTGGTGAGGGAGCAGTGGTGAAGGAAGCCCAGGACCTCCATGTCCTCGGCAGAATGGGAGGGGGAGTTGAAATGTTGGGCCACGGGGCGGTGTGGTTGATTGGTGCGGGTGTCCCGGAGATGTTCCCTAAAGCGCTCTGCTGGGAGGTGTCCAGTCTCCCCAATGTAGAGGAGACTGCATCGGGAGCAACGGATACAATAAATTATATTGGTGGATGTGCAGGTAAAACTTTGATGGATGTGGAAGGCTCCTTTAGGGCCTTGGATGGAGGTGAGGGAGGAGGTGTGGGCACAGGTTTTGCAATTCCTGCGTTGGCAGGGGAAGGTGCCAGGATGGGAGGGTGGGTCGTAGGGGGGTGTGGACCTGACCAGGTGTCACGGAGGGAACGGTCTTTGCGGAAGGTGGAAAGGGGTCGGGAGGAAATGTATCCCTGGTGGTGGGGTCCATTTGGAGGTGGCGGAAATATCGGCAGATGATTTGGCTTATGTGAAGGTTGGTCGGGTGGAAGGTGAGCACCAGGGGCGTTCTGTCCTTGTTACGGTTGGAGGGGTGGGGTCTGAGGGCGGAGGTGCAGGATGTGGACGAGATGCGTTGAGGGCATCTTTAACCACGTGGGAAGGGAAATTGTGGTCTTTAAAGAAGGAGGCCATCTAGTGTGTTCTGTGGTGGAACTGGTCTCCTGGGAGCAGATACGGCGGAGGTGGAGGAATTGGGAATACGGGATAGCATTTTTGCAGGAGGTAGGGTGGGAAGAGGTGTAACACCTCATCACTCAGAATCCTTCATATATCCTCCCAATAAAATGTGCGGATAATATTGTCTTTTACAAGCATATGAACAATTTTCAAATTATACTGTTGGAGAATTAAGCTCCATCAAAGTAATTATAAGTTCTTGTCCCAGAACCTTTATAAGAAAATTACAGGACTCTGGTGTGAATGAATAATGTTTTTAATCATTGTTGTTGCTGACATATATTTCAAAATGATGCGGAGTCAGGCTGTTCAATTCCATCTCATCGCATTGCAGTGAAACAGCCTCCACACTGATATCGCTGGCATCAACAGCCAATGTGATTGGATTATCATAATGTACCATGGCTAAAGCTAGTATTCATGATTTGGAGATGCCGGTGTTGGACTGGGGTGTACAAAGTTAAAAATCACACAACACCAGGTTATAGTCCAACAGGTTTAATTGGAAGCACACTAGCTTTCGGAGCGACGCTCCTTCATCAAGTGATAGTGATTGAGCGCTCCACTATCACCTATAAATACTGTTCTCAGGTGTGGCTAAAAACAACCAAATCATCACAATAACACAGTTTGTTCATTACTTTATTTGTTAATCTTTGAAATATCGATGGTGCATTATTTTCAATCCTAATGGCATGATTTTTCACTGATAAAGTGCGACAAAAGCTGATATCTCCTTTGTTCTTTCAGTTAACAGAAACTTAATAATAAAACCCATGATAGGTGAGACTCAGCTGCTATGACTCAATCAATAATGTCAATGTCCATCATGAACTTAATATCCTCCCTCACGTGAGCCAATCTCTCAGGATCGAGTCTGTATGTATATTACTTTATAGGTTACATGTACCCCACATTAACATCATGAACAGCTAAAACTATTGTTTCTAATTTAGTAAGCCGCATTTATAGTCTTATGGAAGTAAAACATGCTGCTATCTAACATTTTTAAAAATCACACAACACAAGGTTATAGTCCAACATTTTAAACACCTCTGTCTGATTATTGGAGGGTCACCTTTTGAATTTTCCATTTCTGATTCATTCTCCAATTGATCTGATGTTTATACTTTATTCCCTTTTCTTTCGGTACCATGAGTATACTTGTCAGTGATCATCTCTGTTATAATATCTTTTCAACATATTAACTTACAGTCATAGAGTATACAGACCTTTGGCCCAACTCATCCATGCCAACCAGGTTTCCTAAACTGAAACAGTCTCATTTGCCTGTATTTGACCCACACCCCTTTCCTGTATGATCCTGTCCAAATGTCTCTTAAACGTTGCCTCTGGCAGATCACTCAATATACACACCACCATCTGTGTGAAAACATTGCCTCTCAGGTCCTTTTTAAATCTTTCACCTCTCACCTTAAGCCTCTAGTTTTGGACTCCATTATCTTGGAGAAAAGACTTTGGCTATTCACCTTATCTATGCCCCTCGCGATTTTATAAACATCTATAACATCACTCCTTAGGCTCCTATGCTACAGAGAAAAATTCCAGCTTATCCACCCCACCTTATAACTCGAACCCTCTTGTATTGGTAATTTGTGAATGTTTTTCCACCCTTTCCAGTTTAACAGCATCCGTCCTATTGCAGGAACCTGAATTGTACACAGAACACCAAATGTGGCCCCGCCAATGTCCCGCTCAGCCACAACTCGACGTCCCAACTCCTGTACTCAATGCTCTGAACAATGAAGGCAAGTGTACCAAATGCCTTCTTCACTACCCTGTTGACCTGCGATACCACTTCCAAGGAACTGTGTATTTACACCCACAGGTCTGTTCATTTGACAACAATCTCCAGTGACACATTTGCTGATAATTTCTCTTGATTAGCATACTCTATACATAATTTATATTATTGAGATTGTTCAGATTTGATAACAGTCAAATCTTGCTTTTAATGGTCCCCCAAAGATGGGTAATAACATGAACACATTGACTACAAATGTCAAACTTTGCCTATTTATTTTGTTCTCTTTCTTGAGCAGCCTTCAAGTTTCTTTTTAGCCAACTCAAATGCTTTTGTCAATAGCGAGCAGAAATTCAAGACAAATTAAGCATCATTTCCGAGCTTTGGTTTATTCAACTTTTCTTGAAATCATTTAGGTGCTCCTTTCATCCCATATTCATGTATTGTTTCATAATGACTAAATACTGTAAAGTTATTCAGAGAATCCCTCATGGCAGTCAGGACACAGACTTATGGAGATATACAGCAGGGAAGCAGACCCTTCGGTTCAACTCGTCCATGCCAACCAGATATCCTAAATTAATCTTGTCCCATTTTCCAGCATTTGGTCCATTTGCCTCAAAACCCTTCCTATTCATAGACCCGTCCAGATGCCTTTTAAATATTGTATTGTAGCAGTCTCCACCACTTCCTCTGGCAGCTCATTCAATACATGCACCACCCTTTGTGTGAAAAAGTTGCCTGTTAGGTCCCTGTTAAATCTTTCCCTCTCACCTTATACCTGTACCCTTTGGCTTTGGACTCCACCACCCCGGAGAAAAGACCTTGTCTACTTACCCTGTCCACACCCCACATGGTTTCACAAATTTCTATAAGGTCATCACTCAGCCTCCTATGCCACAGAGAAAATAGCCCCAGCCTATTCAGCCTCTCCCTGTAGTTCAAACCCCCCAACCCTCGTAACGTTTTGGCAATCGGCTCTAACTGTCGTCTTCAAGATTTGATGCCATCTTCCCAATACACTTTTAGATTGTGGTGAGAAGAAGGTTAAATTGCTCTATTGCCAAATTGTCAGCTATTTTTTCCATACTTGTGATGTAAACTTGAATTCTCGAACTGATTGCATTTTTTTGGGTGATCCATATTTTGCAAAAATTTCTGCTACCACTATTCCACTATTTGCAGTAATTGTTCCAAAAGTCCCTGATTCAGGGAATCTTGTGGAATCATCCATTATTGTTTGAAGATATTGGTTCCCAGTCCTGGGATGAGGCCAAATTGGGACCTCATACAATCTATTAATACCCTGCTAAATGATTCTTCAAAACTGATACAGGTATTGGAATTAAAGGAGCAGTTGGTTGAAGAAGAAATGCCCTAGGCCACTGGCACTCAGGCTTTTGGGGACAAGGAACCTACACAGCCCTAGGCAAAGGAGGATTCTGTGGTATCAGCAATGAGGGACTTCTCACATATGCACAGAAACAACAAGACAGGCAGATAGGTATCTGAGATGCAATGGCCCTGATTGTCCAGAGCTACAGCAGTGCAGTGAGTCATACAAGTGTCGAACTGCTTCCATGAACAGATTGCGGCTGCCTTTGAGGGTAAGGTATAGCACCTTCAGGGTCTATTGGAGAGGTACGTGTATATGGACTCCATTGCCTCAGATAGTAGTTCTCAAGACTGAAGGCATGGTGACACAGTAATAGGGAACCTGACAAACAATCCAGATGCCCTTTCTTCATGAAGAGACAGGGTGGTGCCGAAGGAGGACTCACACAGAGGCCTCTCAGTAGTCTAATCTCAGGATACTTCAGAGGTGGCCACACCATCCATCGCCACCCAGCCTGCCCCTGTCTTAATCTTGGAGGTTGCAGCTGTGGAAGCTCCTGTTTCCTCTGGCAAGTAGTCCCTCCACATGTCTGGCCCATCCAGACAAAGTTGTCCATGTGGTCACACCACCAAACCTCCAGGATCAATGGCCTTCACTGCTGAGCAGGGTCCCTCAATCTCAGCCTCAGAAACAGGGATGGCGTTAAAACAAAGTAGGAGGCAGACGAATAATAAAACTTAATGAGGGTACGTTGGTGACATGGGTGAGAATGGCTCTGTTTGTTATGTATTGTTTGTTACACTTCTTTCAATTATGGAGTTTTGACTCTACATCTGTTTGTTTGACCCTCTGTGTAGCCCAAATGTACTGTGCTAGCACAATGTCTAACACAGGATGTATTAGTGTGTAGAGAGCCTACGGCAGAATTTGGAAGGAAGGAGGAGCCTTATAGGGCAATGACTCCTATTGACCCATCTTGCAAAGATCCCTTTTCTGTCCCTGGCATTTCTGTTTAAAAGTGCTATTGTGAATAAGTTGGTCAGTCATGTCTGGGGCAGGGAGATGTGCATCAAGTACAGGGAGCAAATGAATTAGGATGGCCAGGGTTTAGGGACTGTGTCCTGAACAGTGCATGGTCAGTTGTAACCTTTAAAGAGCCTAACACTCCTTGTCCTGCAGCTCCCTCCTTCACAATTCTCTTACCCCATCCACTCTGGGTATAATTGGAGCCATTTGTTTCACCATTATATACACTTGATTTCCAGCACAATGTAAGGTTAGAGTAAATGTCCTACAGGCCTCCACTTCTACATCTTGATGAAGTCCTGAGAAACCAGATTCCCTTACTGGTAGCCCACCCCGTGAACTCCAAAGACTTCACACCTCCACAGGTCAATGCCCAACCCATTTACATGAGTCTGCACAACCCAATGATTCCCCCATAGCCCCTGAAAAATGAGGGAGCTATGCCAGGTGAGGTCATGCCCCTTGAAGCCAAGGTACTCCTGACCATGAACAAACCCCTTTCTGCATGACCCTGTTCTAATTCAATCTTTACTGTATCCCAGCTTACAAATATAATGACCTCCTTCACAATTATCATCCCCATTCCCCTCTGCCTGCACCAACCAATCATGAAGAATAGGTCCCCAAGTTCCCATCTTTTGGCCATTTCTGCCCAATCCCCTTTCTGGCCTCCCATGTGCCTTTACCCTAAGTTTGTCTGGACGAATCTAACAGACTGATCATGGGCTACCCATGAGAGATCAACCAGATAGCCCAGGTTGAGAAAAACCGATATCCATGACTGAATCCTTTACATGACGACATCAGTTCTACCATCTAGACTGACCACTATGGACATGTTAGCCATGACCAATTCCCCTGACTGTAGTGACATGGACCTTTTTTAACAAAAACACTCTTCTCAGACCCCTGATTTTGATCATGCTCCTGGACTGGTATCAAAGGTTGCCCTTGTATTACTGTGCTGGCATCCCTCATTAATGTGTACCTCCATGGACTTTGATGAGAATGAGATTTAAGACAGAGATGAGGAAACATTTTTTCTCACAGAAGACTGATAGGCTTTGGAATTCCCTTCTTTAAAAAGTATTAGATGCAGAATCTTTAAATATTTTTAAACCAGAGGTAGATAGATTCTTGATTACCAAGTGATGGAAAATGGGAGAAGAGTAGATAGGTGTTTGATGACCGACATGGACATGGTTGGCCAAAGGCCTTCTTTTCTAATATAAAACTCTCTGACTCTAAAGGTTTATGCAGTGACCAAAGTCGACAACAGCCCAATACCACCACAGCTGGAAGATTGTATAGAAGCCAAAGAATTGCGGATGCTGAATCAGAAACAAAGACAGAAATCACTGGAAAAACTCAGCACATCTGGCAGCATTTGTGGAGAGAAAGAAGAGTTAATGTTTCAGTTCTGGTGACCCTACTTCAGAGCTAATATTAGCTAGGAAAAGGTTGATATATATTCTGAAGCTGGGTGGTGGGAAGGGGAGGAGTAAACAATAGGTAGATATGGAGAGACAGAAAAACAATTGGGCAGATAAAGAAATGAGTAAAGGTCAGCCTTTAAGAATTGATAACTGCTAATGGAGACCGTTAGTGACTGACAAAGGGTTGTTTGTGGTAGCAGCCCATATGAGGGAGTTAGGTGAAGGATATGGTCAGTCCACAAAATTGTTGACCTTGATACTGAGTTCTGAAGGTCGCAGGGTCCCCAAGCAGAAAATGAGATGCTGTTATTTCAGCTTGTGCTGAGCTTCGTTGAATTATTGCAGCAAGCCTGAGACAGAGATGTTGGCTTGGGATCATGGTGATGTGTTGAAGCAGCAGGCAACAGGATGCTCAGACTTTTTGCAATTGCTCATTTACTTCCTCTATCCTCAATATCCAAGGCCCCAGACATGTGTTCTGGGTGAGGCAATGATTTATTTGCACTTCACTTAATCTGGTCTATTGTATTTTCTGTTCACAACGGTTGCCTCTATACTGAGGAGATAAAGCACCAACTGGGCGACCTGTTTATGTTCTGTCCACAAAATGATCCTGAGCTTTTTGTCGCCTGTCACTTCAACACACCATAAGATAGTGGTGGTAGTATTAAACTGGATAGTGTAACTAGACAACCTCCTTGCGTACAGCATATTTGGGAAACACAATTGGAAGCCCTGTTCCAGAAAATAAAGTGAACTGACCTAGTGGTCAAACTCACAAAGAGCGACTTCACTATAGTCTCAGTGACATATTCTACAACACATATTGAACCAGGATAAGTACTGCTTAGGGTTGCAAACAGTTGAATAGCTCCTCATTCCTACAACAAAATGGAAAATCATGAGGTTCTCGTAAATGTGTAGCTTCTACTGAATGATTTGGAGATGCCAAAGGTGTATGAAGTTAAAAATCACACAACACCAGGTTATAGTCCAACAGGCTTATTTGGAAGCACTAGCTTTCGGAGCACTGCTCCTTTATCAGGTGGTTGTGGAGTATAAGATCAAAAGACATAGAATTTATAATAAAGGTTTACAGCGTGATGTAACTGAAATTATATACTGAAAAAGACCTGGATAGTTTCAGTCTCTCATCTCTTAGAATAAACATGTTAGTTCCAGTTCTTTCATATGTAGACCGCAGAACTTTTTTAAAGTTACACTCTCAAGTAAACTTTAACAATGCTGGGCATGCAATTTTATTTTGCTTAAAAACAGCATGAATCCATGTAAGATTCTATAAATCCGTTTTTTAGATTAGAATCAGTCTGAATATTGTGGCACAGGCAATCTCACACAGGGCACCTCACACCTTAAATGCATTATCTTGACCAACATGACACCAATATTAATGTTCACTTGAGAATGCAACTTTAAAAAAGTTCTGCGATTTACATATGAAAGAACTGAAACTAACATGCTAATTCTAAAAGATGAGAGACTGAACAAACAATCCAGGTCTTTTTTAATAGATAATTTCAGTTACATCACATTATAAACGTTTGCTATAAATTCTGTGTCTTACCATCTTATACTCCACAACCACCTGATGAAGGAGCTGTGCTCCGAAAGCTAGTGCTTCCAAATAAACCTGTTGGACTATAACCTGGTGTTGCGTGATTTTTTAACTTTCTACTGAATGTTCATCTTGAAGTCAAAGCAGATGCCTTACTGCAAAATAGAGCAAAGGTCAATTGGACTGAGAAATGCCAAACAGTTTCTGAAAACTGCAGATGCTAGAATCCAAAGAAGACAAACAGGAGGCTGGAAGAACACAGCAAGATAGGCAGCATCAGGAGGTGTAGAAGTCAATTTTTCAGGTATAACCTTTCTTCAGGACTGAAGGTAGGGATAAGGGACGCCATAGATAAAGGGGGTGGTTGGGGTGGTGAGAGAGGTAGCAGAATCGGGAGGTAATGATAGCTTGCTGTGTTCCTCCAGCCTCCTTTTGTCTACTTTGAAAAGCTGAAAGCCATTTTAATAATTGATCCTGTACTTGCATTTCCAAACTTTAAGCAGGGAACCAGCAGAACCAGTACACTCATTGCCATGTATTATTCATTTTTTTGCAAGTGGAGGACAGCAGAGGGTTTGACTTTGGAATAGTTAGCTAATAATGTCACAGAGTGGTTGCAGAAAGCTACTGTGGAGCATGAGGATAAGACCATAAGATATAGGAGCACAACTGGGCCATCTATCATGGTTGCTAAATTCTCATTCGGCAATTTTTAGATCAGAGTGGTGCTGGAAAAGCACAGTAGGTCAGGCAGCATCCGAGGAGCAGGACGATCAATGTTTCGGGCAAAAACCCTTCATCAGGAATAGAGCTCATTCTGCAATGCTGAGAGGGAGGAGAGACAGAGCCAGGGAGAGTGATGTACATGACTTTGGTGGGGATGGAAGGATGAGGAAGAGAGGCTGAGGGAGGGTTCGGAGGGGCACACAGTATTGGGTGAAGGGGGCGGGAGGGGATGAATATGTGGTGAAGCTGAGCTGGGAGAATATAACATAGCTGGGCTGCATAACTCTTGATGTCCTTACCAATCAAGAAGTTATCTATTTACCTCTGCACTGCACACTTAATGACTGTGCCTCCTCATCCTCTTGTAGCAATGAGTTCATGAGATTCACCACACTCTGGCTTCATGGTGGGAGACAAATGAACGTGACATACCAAATGCCAGCACATTTCTTCGTATGGGTATAGTTCCAGCAGCAGTATGTTGTGATAGCATTTGATTAGAGTGATTATCCTGGGCCTCTTCGACCCACACCGTGCTGTGCATGTTTATTCCTTTGAATTTAGCGTTGCGGGGTCTGTAATATCCTGCTCACTCCTCCAGTGTTAGTCACCCTGCCCCAGGTTACAGATCTTCCCACAATTAATACCAGATCTGATTAATACTGCCAAGATTGTTTATTTTTATTTTCCATATCCAAAGTTAAGATATGTTTGTTAGTAAACGATATTCAAGGGTATAGGTGATGCGAATGTGAAAAGACTGAACTGATGCCCTCTGCTCGTAATACTGTACACACCGCAAAATACTTCCCGCGGCTTTGATTTCATCCTGAGGCCTACCTCACCTGCTGGTTGCCATGACACCAGCGCATGCGCTCTGACTATCGGAGCTGCTGACTGCCGCCGCCATTTTGGCGCTTCATCTCCGTGGGTCAGTGACCTTTAACCCGGGCTCTGACGGTCCGGCCCGCGCCGCCGTTCCACGTGAGTTCATGTTCGCTTTGTACCCGCTGCCCTCCTGTTTCCTACCGCCTCCAGTGGCACCCGGCTTCCGCCGCTAACATTAGTAGCTCCAGTCTCTCTCCGAGCCTCCCCGTGCTCTCTCAGCTTTGCCTCACCACATACTGTATTCATCCCCCCGTCACCCCACAGAGCCCCTTCACCCAATACTGTGTGCCCCTCCCAACCACTCCCTCAGCCTCTCTTCCTCATCTTTCCATCACCACCATAGTCCTGTACATTGCTGTCCCTGGCCCTGTCTCTCCTCCCTCTCACAACATTGCGGTATCGAGTACTAGATAGAATGGTGTTGCACAAAAAAATCTATCCCCATGCAGTACTGAAGGAATGCTGAATTGTCATCGAGTCAGACAGCATGGAAACAGACTCTTTGGTCCAACCAATGTAGGCTGACCATGTTCCAAACCAAACTACTCCCAACTTGCCTGCACTTAGCCCATATCCCTCAAAACCTTTCCTGATCATGAACTTATCCACATGTCTTTTAAACTGTTAAAAATCACACAACACCAGGTTGAACTTGTGTGATTTTTAACTTTGTACACCCCAGTCCAACACTGGCATCTCCAAATCATGACTTTTAAACTGTGTAATTGTACCTACATCTATAGCTTTCTCTGGCAGTTCGTTCCACACACAAACCACTGTCTGTGTAAAAAGAGTCTTTTAAAAAAAATCTTTCTCCTCTCACCTCAAAAATAAGGGTCAAAGTTTTGAACTCTCCCATCCTAAGCAAAAGGCGCTTGTCATTCACCTTTCAAAAAGGATGCTAATGCCCATCCTTTTCAACATGCAGTTGTTTGATTTGAAGAACAAAAGGGGAGTCTTCCCAAGGATCCTGGCCAATAATTATCCCTTAATCAATATCCCAAACAGATGATCTT
Source organism: Chiloscyllium punctatum (assembly GCF_047496795.1). NCBI lineage: Eukaryota > Metazoa > Chordata > Chondrichthyes > Orectolobiformes > Hemiscylliidae > Chiloscyllium > Chiloscyllium punctatum. The sequence continues at coordinate 52,026,380 of NC_092765.1, read as the reverse complement.
GTTATTTCATGATATTGCTGTGTATGGGAGCTTATTGTGCACAAAATGGCTGCTGTGTTCTCGACATTACATTAGTTATTACACTTCAAATGTGTACTGTATTTTCAATTACTGTAAAGTTTTGTGAGATGTGTGGTCTCTGTGCAAGGTATCATACAACTGTAGATGTTTCTTCACTTAAATCCTTTCTTGTCTGATAGAGGACACTAATTTAAGCCAAAAAAACTTACTAGTGATATGAAGAATGTTTTAATATACAGCGAATGCTCAGAATGTGGAATGCACTGCCTCAGCAGGTGCAAGGAGCTGATTTAATCATGGCTTTCATAACTCAGGGAGTAGGGACTAGCTAAATAGCTGTGATTCTGCTGTGATATTCAGAATTGAACACAATACCTCCAGTGAGGCAGGTGTTTTTTTAAAGGTTCTTTGGGTTCTTTTGTAATCTTAAAAACTATTTGTAAATTATGGATCCTAATTGCCATTTAAGACTTTCACTTCCTGCTTGGGCACCTTCACTAATTTATGCAATGTACCCCAGATTCCGACTCTGTTCCACATCCACTTAAAATTATACATTTTATTTTCAAATGTATTCTCTATGTCCTTTCCATTCCAGCAGTCTATGTTCTCTTCAACTCCACCAGTATTGTTCTCACAGTCCACAATACAGCAAGTCCTCATTAAAATTGTAGTTTCTCACAGCAAGTCCTTGCTAAAATTACAACTTCAATTGAATTATAGGTTCCCATAGGAGACAAAGTTGGAGTTAAATTATTTCAGTCTCTTCTTACCTGAGAAGACAATGTACAAGTTGAAATACATGTGCAGCTCTGTGCATTCTCAGCCAAAACAACTTATATAATATATTTGAACATCTGTTAGGTCCAGAAGGTGGGTATTTTGCCCATTGGTGTCTACTTTGCCATTTGATAAGATATTTGGTGATTTTTGATAAGATTTGTAGCTCAGGTTGAGGTTCAGGTTGTAAGTTTGTTCACTGAGCTAGCAGATTTGTTTTCAGGTGTTTCATCACCATGCTAGGTGACATCATCAGTGAGCCTCCGGTAAGGTGCTTGTGTTCTTTCCCACTTTCTATTTATTTTTATTTCTATTTCTATTTCTACCTATTAAGGTGGGTGATTTCATTTCCAGTTCTTTTTCTCAGAGGTTGGTAACTAGGGTCTAAATCCATGTATTTATTGATGAAGCTCCGGGTTGAATGCTCCGGCCTCTAGGAATCCCCATGCATGTCTCTGTTTAGCCTGTCACAGGATGGATGTGTTGTCCCAGTTGAAGTGGTATCCTTCTTCTGTGTGTAAGGATTCTTGTGATAGTGGGTCATGTCTTTTGGTGGCTAATTTATCCTGGTGGCTAGTTTTCTGCCTGTTTGTCCAATGTAGTGTTTTTTACAGTTCTTGCATGGTATTTTGTAAATGACATTCATTTTGCTGGTTGTTGGTATAGGGTCCTTTAAGTTCATCAGTAGTTGTTTCTTTGTTGTTGGTAGGTTTGTGGGCTACAATGAAGGCAAGGGTTTGGAGGAGTGCAGTCGTAGTTTGGCGCACTGACCTCTATACTGCTGAAGCCAGGCGCCAACTCAAAGACACTTTTTCCTACCGCCCCCTTGACCATGACCCCACCCCCCCATCACCAAACCATCAACTCCCAGACCATACACAACCTCATCACTTCAGGAGATCTCCCACCCACAGCTTCTAACCTCATAGTTCGGGAGCCCCACACTGCCCGATTCTACCTTCTTCCCAAGATCCGCAAGCCTGACCTCCCCAGCCAACCCATTGTCTCAGCCTGCTCCTGCCCCACCCAAACTCATCTCCACCTACCTGCGTCCAGTCCTATCCCCCAGTCCAGAAACTCCCACATACGTTCGAGACACCACCCACTTCACCTCCATTTCCCCAGCCCCCAGTACCTCATCTTCATCGTGGACATCCAATCCCTCTACACCTCCATCTGCCATGACCAGGGCCTCTAAGCCCTCCGTTTCTTCCTCTCCCAATGTCCCCACCAACATCTTCCACTGACACTCTCATTTGTTTGGCTGAACTGGTCCTCACCCTTAACACTTTCTCCTTCAAATCCTCCCATTTCCTCCAGATGAAAGGGGTAGCCATGGGCACCCGCATGGGCCCCAGCTATGCCTGTCCCTTTGTTGGCTTTGTAGAACAGTCCATCTTCCGTAGTTACACAGGCATCACACCCCACCTCTTCCTCCACTACCTTAATGACTGCATCGGCGTCACCTCGTGCTCCTGTGAGGAGGCTGAGCAGTTTATCAACTTCATCAACACATTCCACCCCAAGCTTAAATTCACCTGGACCATCTTTGACACCTCCCTCCCCTTCCTGGACCTCTCCATCCCCATCAATGATGACCGACTTAACACTGACATTATTTACAAACCCACCAACTCCCATAACTACCTGGATTACACCTCTTCCCACCCTACCTCCTGCAAAAATGCTATCCTGTTTTCCCGATTCCTACGTTGCATCTGCTCCCAGGAGGACCAGTTCTACCATAGAACACAACAGATGGCCTCCTTCTTTAAAGACTGTAATTTTCCTTCCTACGTGGTTGAAGATGCCCTCCAACATACCTGTTCACGTTCCGCACCTCCGCCCTCAAACCCTACCCCTCCAACTCCAACAAGGACAGATTCCCCCCCCCCCCCCCCCCCCCCCCTGCCCCCAACCCCACCACCAGGGATATATTTCCCTTCCCACCTCTTTCCGCAAAGACTGTCCCCTCTGTGACTACCTGGTCAGGTCCACACCCCACAACAACCCATCGTCCCCTCCTGGCACCTTCCCCTCTCACCGCAGGAATTGCAAAACCACATCTCCCCCTTCACCTCCATCCAAAGCCCCAAAGGAGCCTTCCACATCCATCAAAGTTTCACCTGCACATCCACCAATGTCATTTATTGTATCCGTTGCTCCCGATGCGGTCTCCTTTACATTGGGAAGAGTGGACACCTCGCAGAGCGCTTTAGGGAACATCTCCAGGACACCGCACCAATCAATCCCACCGCCCTGTGGTCAAACATTTCAACTCCCGTTCTCACTCTGCCGAAGACATGTAAATCCTGGGCCTCCTCCATCGCCACTCCCTCACCACCCCATGACTGGAGGAAGAACACCTCGTCTTCCGCCTCGGAACACTTTAACCCCTTGGCATCAATGTGGACTTCACCAGTTTCCTCATCTCCTTACCCCAGTTCCAACCTGCCAGCTCAGCACCATCCTCCTGACCTGTCCTACCTGCTAATCTTGCTTCCCACCTATCCTCTCCACCCTCCTCTCCAACCTATCACCTTCATCCCTGTTTCCATCCTCAGGAAACTACAAGTCTACTTTAAAATATTCAGTGACCCCACCTTGCAAGCTCTCTGGGGAAGAGAATTACACAACCCGATAAAGCAGAATAAATCATTGAGTATAAAAAATGCTATATAACATATAATTAAATAACACTTACCAGTTTTTCTTTCTTCTTAGGTAATCTCTTGTGTTCGGAGATGACTTGCTTCCATTCTGGTTCGATGGGATCTGAGATGGCTGATAAAGCCAATGCGTGATCTGCTGACTCTACTACTGTATTTGTGGGTCAGGTGTAGCTTGGAGGATCAGTCAGATGAATGGTTTGGAGTTACTTTTACTTTCTGCCCACTGCTTTGACTTCACCTGTGCATTTTCGTGACAGAGTCATTTTGTGTTCAGAATCTTCCCGAATGAACTTTCTCCCTTGTTGATGGAACCATTTGATCTGTTCAGGGATACTTTAAGGACATCATTAAAACCTTTCAGTGGAGGTGGTGCCTGGATGTTGTGAATGTTGGCTCTGGAGAAGACCTTGCTTCTGGACTAACTTTATTGAACTAGATTTGGAGGGTATTTTGCAGGTTATGCCAACCCTTACTCATTGGTGCGAGTCCAGAGATTACTGCTGTCTGGTGAAGTCTTGGGTTTGTGATCTCGGTACTTTAGTCTTTTTATCCTGAGTCACACGATGGCTGAGCTGATATGTTGGGCAGCACTAATGAATTTCTATATCAATGTTTGCTTTCATCAAGAAGGAGCTTGTAACAAATGGAGAATCCAACTTGAACTCAATTGATGGGACACAGCATGCATGAATGCCACCTAGAACAGAAACTTTACTTTCTAAGTGTTGTTAATGAAACACTCATTTTCTCTCTTGTTTTCTGAGTGAGTTGAATTGCAAATGTCTTCTGAATACAGAAGCTCAATGACTGAATTTGTTTTAGAATTGAAGGTGACATAGGTTGAATAGCCAAGTCTTGGATGAATTAATGGAATGAAGAAGAAGCAGGATCACATCAAGCTTTAAAAATGTATCCAAAGACTGCTCAATGTTTTTCTTTATCTTCAGCCAGTTGACTTTGATATCGCAGTCTTTGTGAAGTTTTTCCTTGCTTCCTACATCAGTTGTCAAACTGTTGACAAAATTCAAGGGGTGGTATTTCATCACATTTTTCATTTTCAGCGTATTGAATCTCCAGCTGCATTAGGACCTCAAAGGACTTCAAAATGGCCTCTCTGCCTCCTGCTGTAAAGTTGAAAAGCTACCTGAATTGGGGTTCCGAAATTAATCAGAGGATTGCAGAGTTGGGCTTGTGAAGGTAAGTACTGCACCCTGTATTCATCACGCAAAAACCCTGAGACAAGGAAAGCTGTTAATCTGTGCACAATAGGGAATGCCCAGACCACAGACTTCAAGATGGTACCTCTGCCTCACCAAAGATAACAGTGCAAAGCAGGCACTCATTGAGCTTCAGAGTTGAAAGAGTCATCTAGCAGAGTCAAGAACCAGGCCTTTCTGCACAGAATTGAGAAACCCCAGCTTCGGGTTCTTCTTGCATGAAACAACCTGATTATTGAATATTTTGCATTGAGAACTTCAGTGTGTTTTGGAAAAGAAATCACAGTTCCTAGGAGTGTGAATGACTGCCTCCTGGTCACACTCACTTCAGAATGATGCAGCTTGGCGATGCACCATGCCACAAAATGATGCAGGAGATGCAAATGAAAAGTTAACTTAAAACTAAAGAGATAAAGCACAAGTATTGGTTTTCAAACTGCACACATTTAAAAGGATCAATTTAAAGCAGGGCAACTCAAAACAGGAACTTACCATACTTCAAAGTTTCAAGCCAATTCCAAATTTTGAAATTGTGCCTCGGACTTGATGGTTAATGTATATGGAGATAAGCAGCAGTCCTGGTATATTAACCCCTGAGAACACTGCTGTAAGCCTGTTTTCATTCTGAAAAACATAATTCATCACAACTGTATTCTCTGTTTCCTTTCATTGCACTGAGTTTGTGTTCTTTGAGCTCTAACTTTACTGATAAGCTTATCAAGTTCATTAAGTGTCTGTTGAAAATCGTGCACCGCATCAGCAGTTTTATCTTCATCGACTTCCTTTGTTATCGCTTCAAAAAAACTCAAATCATATTTGTTGAACATGATTTGTTCTTAACAGATTTGTGCAGGCTTTCCTTCATGTTTACGTGTAACTATTCAGTTTGAAGCAGATCATCATTATTTAAAACATTTCCTTAGACTCTTCTTTTTTTTGAACAATGTGTAACATTTCTAATTCTCTGCTACTCTGGCAACACTTCTGTATCAGAGGAGGATTGTGGCCTTTCCCTGTCTGAATTTTGTTACTTGCCTCAGCATCATCCAGTGCATCCCATACAGTCTTTGTGACTGATGAACATTATCTACAGTCAGACTTTATTATACCTCATTTTCATTGTCTGTACATTGTCACGGGAAAGCACCTCATTTTGTATTTACATTCCTTACATATTTACAAACTTTTGATTCCCAAAATCCTATGTTGTTGACCTGATTTGAGTCTCCTGGTTTTCATCAATGGGATGTCATGATTAAAGCCATTGTGCATCTCCCAGCACTTTATCACAGCACTACTTGATTGCAGTGGACCAATCTATTTCAATTTCCTGTGAATTCTAATTTGTGGAGCCATTTCTAGATCTTCTTAGCTATTTTCTATGAATCTTAATATTCTTATGGTTCATTTTAACTTGGCTTAGCACCTCTGTTACATTTTTCAGGTGTCCCTGAAGTAAATTCCTTTCCATATCCTAACGCCTAACCAAATGCAGTAGGTATTGGTGGAAAAAGCAGATATGCTGTTGAAATTTTTTATTGTATTCACCAAGACAGATACAAGAATGCCAATTTCAAAGGGAGCAACTGTTTAGAATGTATGAGAAAAGGGTGTTGTTTGATAGAGACATTATCATTAAGAATTCACCAGCGAACATTTGTTCCCAAGCTTTTGTTTAGTAAAATGTTGTAATGTCTAGATATTTTACTTCTATTGGCAAAATGCAGGGCCTTATTTGTGAATATGTGTAGCTTTTCTAACACATGGAAGTGAACTACATTGCAAGCTCAACTGCTACTCTTAATTAACTCTGAGCACAATCAGGATTGTTTAGAAAGTACTGTCCAATTATGGATTCACGTCTACAGGTTTTGCAAGAACTGGCTACTTGTTTACACTCAGTTTCCTGTCTATTGTGAACTCCAAAAAGGAATCTTTGATATGATCCACCAGTCATTGGGATATACAGCCCACATACCCGGCATCATATTGATACTAAAATTCATATGACATTATTCATTTGTGAGATGGACAGGAGATGTTTCTGACTTGACAGCAGCATCCTGTTAGTGAAGAATACAACTCATGTTAATAATATTGTATAACAACAGAAAATCAGCTGGCTTTTTCCTGGGCTCAAATGTTTACAGCACCTTACCAAATTTGAGATGTATTGGGCACTTTTCAGCCCCATTTATCAGTTTGTGCAATATACAATGATCAGTGATCTGATTATGGTAGCCATTCTCCTACAGGATGGCTTTGATATATTTTATTTCAACATTAAGTTTGCACAATGGGCAAATAGCTTGGACTTTATTTATGAGGTTACCTGAACTCACCTTATAGTGGATGGCATTGTAGGAATCCCAATGCATATTGGCCAGTGCGAGTAGACTTATGTAATGGATTCGCTATCTATTACTGTCTACCGCAAACCTACCTTCAATGGTAAACATACGCTTTGGGATTCCTACAGTACTTATGCCACATTAGACATGTAGGTCGAACACCTCAGCAATTGGTGGACAATACCAAACAGCACCTTTCTTCAACAGTTCACAAAGGGCAGAATAGTGATAATGCTCAACCAGTTCAGATTTGCAAAACTCTGAACACAGAGTGTGTAACATCTGATGTGATTCCATAGTTACAATGCAATCTTGATTGTGCTAAAACCTTTACTAACAAACAAATTTGAAACCAATAGTCAGGCTTGCAGTGTTCACTTATGTGTGCTACAAACTGCAATATTACTAGGCAGGCCACTGTCCTCTGCAAACAGAAGGAACATGTCCAGGCATTGTGTTTTCTCAACTGAACAAAAGCTTAGAAGACAGCTGTTTCTTATGGTATTCCAATACCTTGACAATTCAGAATTAACTTGCCAACCAATCAACATCTTCATATCTAGTAAAGAATTGTCGCTCCATTTAAAATTCGGTATTTTGCTTGTAAAATATATGCAAGACAAAACATCAACAGTATGTCTTTATTTTTAGCGATGCCAATACATTTATGATTTAAGTATTTGATAGAACAGTCAGAGATAAAATGGTTGCAGAAAGCCAGATTAAGGCATTTTTCAATGTTCTATAGATGCAGGATCAGTTCCTGCGGATTGGAGAGTGACTAATATTGTTCCACTTTTCAAGAAAGGAGGGAGAGAGAAAACAGGGAATTATAGACCAGTTAGCCTGACGTCAATGGTGGGAAAGATGCTAGAGTCAATTATAAACGATGAAATTATGACTCATTTGGATAGCAGTAACATGATAGGTCAGAGTCAGCATGGATGTACGAAGGGGAAATCGTGCTTGACTAATCTTCTGGAATTTTTTGAGGATGTAACTGTGAAGGTGGACAAGGGAAAGCCAGTGGATGTAGTGTACCTGGACTTTCAGAAAGCCTTTCATAAAGTCACGCATAAGAGATTAGTGAGCAAAATTAGGGCACATGGTATTGGGGGCAAATTGTATTGAAATTTGGCTGGCTTACAGGAAGCAAAGAGTAGTGATAAATGGGTCCCTTTCGGAATGACAGGCGGTGACCAGTGGGGTACAACAAGGTTTGCAGCTGTTTACAATATACATTAATGATATAGATGAAGGTATTAAAAGTAATATTAGCAAATTTGCTGATGACACAAAGCTGGGTGGCAGGGTGAAATGTGAGGAGAGTGTTATGAGAATACAGGGTGACTTGGACAAGCTAGGTGAGTGGATGGATGCATGGCAGATGCAGTTTAATGTGGATAAGTGTGTAGCTATTCACTTTGGTGGCCAGAACAGGAAGGCAGATGACTATCTAAATGGAGAAAGTGAGGACTGCAGATGCTGGAGATCAGAGCTGAAAATGTGTTGCTGGAAAAGCACAGCAGGTCAGGCAGCATCCTTTTCCTTGGATGCTGCCTGACCTGCTGTGCTTTTCCAGCAACACATTTTCAGCGACTATCTAAATGGAGTTAAGTTAGGTAAAGGGGAAGTACAATGAGATCTAAGTGTTCTTGAATATCAATCAATGGAAGCAAGCATGCAGTACAGCAGGCAGTGAAGAAAGCTAATGGCATGCTAGCCTTCATAACAAGAGGAATTGAGTATAGGAGCAAAGAGGTCCTTCTGTAGCTTTACAGGGCCCTGTTGAGACTGCACCTAGAGTATTGTGTGCAGTTCTGGTCACCAAATTTGAGGAAGTTCATTCTGGCTATTGAGGGAGTGCACCGTAGGTTCACGAGGTCAATTCCCAGAATGGGGGGACTATCATATGTTGAAAGATTGGAGCGACTGGGTTTGTACACACTTGAGTTTAGAAGGATGAGTGGGATCTGATTGAGACGTATAAGATTATTAAAGGATTGGACACTCTGGAGGCAGGAAGCATGTTTCCACTGATGGGTAAGTCCAGAACACAGTTTAAAAATAAGGGGTAGGCCATTTAGAACAGAGTTGAGGGGAAATTCTTCACCCAGAGAGTGGTGGATATATGGAATGTTTCGCCCCAGAAGGCAGTGGAGGCCAAGTCTCTGGATACTTTCAAAGAGTTGGATAGAGCTCTTAAGGATAGTGGAATCAAGGGTTATGGGGATAAGACAGGAACGGGATACTGATTGTGGATGATCAGCCATGATCATAATCAGTGGTGGTGCTGGCCTACTCTTGTACCTATTGTCTATAAGGGGACAAAATCTTGAAATGTGAGGTAGACCAATCTGGAATGTCAACAAGGGAGTATGGAAATCTGAAACTCTTCCCCACCCCGCTGTCCCCTAAAACCCAGTGGAATGTGGGACAATTAAACATTTCTAAACTGACATTGATTTTCTGTTGTTTTTGTGTAGAAGATAAGGGGCATGTGTTTGATATAATCTGCTAGTTTTTGGAAATTATAGCCTACATACCTAGCATCACTGTTGCACTGAAATTTGCACATTGCATTTCTAGGAGAAAGTGAGGACTGCAGATGCTGGAGATCAGAGCTGAAAATGTGATGCTGGAAAAGCGCAGCGGGTCAGGCAGCATCCAAGGAGCAGGAGAATCAACGTTTCAGGCATGAGCCCTTCTTCAGGAATAAGGAAAGTGTGCCAAGCAGGCTAAGATAAAAGGTAGGGAGGAGGGACTTGGGGGAGGGGCGTTGGAAATGCGATAGGTGGAAGGAGGTTAAGGTGAGAGTGATAAGGTGAGGGTGATAGGCAGGAGTGGGGGTGGGGGTGGGGGCGGAGAGGTCGGGAAGAAGATTGCAGGTTAGGAAGGTGGTGCTGAGTTCAAGGGTTGGGACTGAGACAAGGTGGGGGGAGGGGAAATGAGGAAACTGGAGAAATCTGAGTTCATCCCTTGTGGTTGGAGGGTTCCCAGGTGGAAGATGAGGTGCTCTTCCTCCAACCGTCGTGTTGCTATGGTCTGGCGATGGAGGAGTCCAGGGACCTGCATGTCCTTGGTGGAGTGGGAGGGGGAGTTGATGTGTTGAGCCACGGGGTGGTGGGGTTGCTTGGTCCAGGTGTCCCAGAGTTGTTCTCTGAAACATTCCACAATTAGGCAGCCTGTCTCCCCAATATAGAGGAGGCCACATCGGGTGCAGCGGATGCAATAAATGATGTGTGTGGAGGTGCAGGTGAATTTGTGGCGGATATGGAAGGATCCTTGGGGCCTTGGATGGAAGTAAGGAGGGAGGTGTGGGCGCAAGTTTTGCATTTCTTGCGGTTGCAGGGGAAGGTGCCGAGAGTGGAGGTTGGGTTGGTGAGGGGTGTGGACCTGACGAGGGAGTCACGGAGGGAGTGGTCTTTTCGGAACGTTGATAGGGGAGGGAAATATATCCCTGGTGGTGGGGTCCGTTTGGAGATGGCGGAAATGACGACGGATGATACGATGTATATGGAGGTTGGTGGGGTGGTAAGTGAGGACCAGTGGGGTTCTGTCCTGGTGGCGATTGGACGGGCGGGGCTCAAGGGTGGAGGAGCAGGAAGTGGAGGAGATGCGGTGGAGAGCGTCAACACGCCGAATCAACACGGACATTTACTATAAACCGACCAACTCCCACAGCTCCCTAGACTACACCTCCTCCCACCCTGCCCCCTGTAAAAACGCCATCCCATATTCCCAATTCCTTCATCTCCGCTGCATCTGCTCCCTGGAGGATCAGTTCCAATACCGAACAACCCAGTTGGCCTCCTTCTTCAAAGACCACAATTTCCCCCCAGACGTGATCGATGATGCTCTCCACCACATCTCCTCCACCTTCCGCTCCTCCGACCTTGAGCCCCACCCCTCCAATCGCCACCAGGACAGAACCCCCCTGGTCCTCACCTACCACCCCACCAACCTCCATATACATCGTATCATCTGTCGTCATTTCCGCCACCTCCAAACGGACCCCACCACCAGGGATATATTTCCCTCCGCTCCCCTATCAGCATTCTGAAAAGACCACTCCCTCCATGACTCCCTCGTCAGGTCCACAGCCCCCCACCAACCCAACCTCCACTCTCGGCACCTTCCCCTGCAACCGCAAGAAATGCAAAACTTGCGCTCACACCTCTTACTTCCCTCCAAGGCCCCATGGGATCCTTTCATATCCGCCACAAATTCACCTGCACCTCCACACACATCATTTATTGCATCCGCTACACCCGATGTGGCCTCCTCTGTATTGGGGAGACAGGCTGCCTAATTGCGCAGCGTTTCAGAGAACACCTCTGGGACACCCGGACCAAGCAACCCAACCACCCCGTGGCTCAACACTTCAATTCCCCCTCCCACTCCACCAAGGACATGCAGGTCCTTGGACTCCTCCATCGCCAGACCATAGCAACATGACGGCTGGAGGAAGAGCGCCTCATCTTCTGCCTAAGAACCCTCCAACCACAAGGGATGAACTCAGATTTCTCCAGTTTCCTCATTTCCCCTCCCGCTATCTTGTCTCAGTCCCAACCCTCGAACTCAGCACCACCTTCCTAACCTGCAATCTTCTTCCTGACCTCTCCGCCCCACCCCCACTCCTGCCTATCACCCTCACCTTATCACCCTCACCTTAACCTCCTTCCACCTATCGCATTTCCAACACCCCTCCCCCAAGTCCCTCCTCCCTACCTTTTATCTTAGCCTGCTTGGCACACTTTCCTCATTCCTGAAGAAGGGCTCATGCCCAAAACATCGATTCTCCTGTTCCTTGGATGCTGCCTGACCTGCTGCGCTTTTCCAGCAACACATTTTCAGCACATTGCATTTCTAATTTATATGCTGGACAGATTAGTGTTCACAGTTGCACTTTAGAATTTATTTTCATGTTTTAATGTGCTCAGATTCATTTTTCAAATGGAATACTCAAATTAGCTTCCTTTTGTAAACTAGCATGTCAAAGGGGTTCCCTCTCACTGATTACTGCAAGCCTACCTTCTTTAGTCAGATTATGTACTGAGATTCCTGCAGTTCAAAATTGTCCTTATCAACAATTGTAGCTCAATTGTAGTTCACCTTGGAAGCTTGTTGCTGAAAGAGGATACATCAAAGCCACCCTGTGGAATCATGCTATCCTGATCAGATTTCTTGCTGTATGTTGTGCAAACTCATGAATGGGCCCAAGACTGCCACTTGTAGTACTGAAACGTGCTCTGATTATAGACCATAGAACAGTACAGCTCAAGTCAGACCCTTCGGCCCTCAGTGTTGTGTTGGCCTTTTATCTAAGACTCTACATGCCCTTCATTGTACTTTCTTCCATGTGCCTATCCAAGAGTCGATGAAATGTTGTCTCAACCGTTTGAGCCACATGTGAAGCTAACTGTCTCATGATGCTTAATGTGCAGTGTAACATGCAAGGTATTTGTCACTAACAGAATGCTGCCATCAAGCCAATAAGATGTTGCCATCACATATGGTATATAAATTTAAGTGCCAGTGTGACATAGGCTGCATGTCCCAAAGATTGGCAGATCCTCACCCAATCAACCTGTGCTTGCAAAACTCAAAATGCAGGGTCCAACATTAGTCATGATTATGTGATTGGACAACATTTGCTAAATCCTAAGAATCCTAACAATTATGCTAATAGCCAATTTAAGATTGTCAGTTGGGCTTGCACACTTGTCTATACTGGAAGCAACATTTATCAAACACAGGATCCTGTTCTTTCCAGACAGAAAGTACACATATATTGTGGACCAGCGGGATTGATTGGAGGCACTAGCTTTCGGGGCGCTGCTCTTTCATCAGGTGGTTGTCTCATCACAGCCGCCTGGTGAGGGAGCGGTGCTCAGGGGCTGGTGCTTCCAATTGGTCCTGTTGGACTATAACCTGTTGTGTGATTTTTAACTTTGGTCCTGAGGACGCTCTATTATAGGAAAGATGTGGATGCTTTGGAGAGTGTTCAGAGGAGGTTTACCAGGATGCTGCCTGGACTGGAGGGCTTATCTTATGAAGAGAGGTTGACTGGGCTCGGACATTTTTCATTGGAGAAAAGGAGGAAGAGAGGGGACCTAATTGAGGTATACAAGATAATGAGAGGCATAGATAGAGTCGATAGCCAGAGACTTTTTCCCAAGGCAGAAATGGCTAACACGAGGGGTCATAGTTTTAAGCTGGTTGGAGGAAGGTATAGAGGGAATGTCAGAGGTGGGTTCTTTACACAGAGAGTTGTGAGAGCATGGAATGCGTTGCCAGCAGCAGTTGTGGAAGGAAGGTCATTGGGGACATTTAAGAGACTGCTGGACATGCATATGGTCTCAGAAATTTGAGGGTGCATTCATGAGGATCAATGGTCGGCACAACATCGTGGGCTGAAGGGCCTGTACTGTGCTGTACTGTTCTATGTTCTATATTATGCCAGTTTCAATTAAAATAGGTTACAGCCAGTCTCTGATTCATTCTTCAGGACAATGCTTTGACCAGTCAGAGTCAAGCTGTCGGTTTAAATTTGACTGAAACTAGTAATCAACATTTACAAATGCAGTATTACCTATTACTTCACCTTGACCAATCAGAGTCCCCTTGCCAACCAATCAACACGTAGTATAGAAAATATTGTCCTCTTTACATTAATAGTGTTGTGAATGTTCTGATGAGTGCAAGACAAAAAGGTTTAATGAAATGTATTTTTTCAGCAACACTTAAATTTTTATAAATTCAAGCTATTCTATTTTAACACTGAACCATTTTATAACTTGCTTCCCCTCTGAACCTCACTCCACTCCCCTTATGTCCCATTTGTCTCTGTTTTTCTTTTAAGTTCCAGTTTTTTTTATTATGGATAGCTAGCAGGGTTTGTTTAGAATTATGTGGATATTGTACAGTAAAAGGAATTTCGCCATAGAGTCCCCAACATATATAGTGTATGGGATCATGCACCATACAGTGGGCAATAAAATCAATGCAAAGTTGTAACTCCTGAAGCTGTGTGAAGTCTTTAGGAAACTGCCAAAGAGGGATATGTATAACTTGATATATTTTCTTATGTAGTTACCAGGGCAAAAGGCCAATGGAGACTCCGGGCAGTTTTGATCAGCTGACAAACTGCCTGAAGCCAGTGGATCTTTTAAATGGGTAAGTACTCATTGCAATTTTGTGATTGACATCTTTGATGACAACACATAGCCAGTGCTGTTTGCCCAGTGTAGGAGGTTTCCATGATAACTATATAGTGTAAGCGTGATGACTGTTTTGTAATTTGCTATATGAATCATCTTGGTAGATTTCCTGAATCAGCACGAGTACATTGAATATGGGAGAGTCAGTTTGTTCGCCATCCTGCATTGTAACCAACTCAATAATTGCTCGGTGTACTGATAAACCGATGTACTGATGGCCCCTGCAGACTTACTTCCTCTCAATACATTAGATTTATACATATATATACATATCTGTGCACCGAATTGCAAATATTTATAATTGGAGTTCCATAGTTGTTTACACTAGTCTGTACCCATTCAGCCAGGATTGCTTAGTGCTAATCCCACATGGCATTTTGGTATTTCTTTTGCATGAATTGTGTGCATCATGGGAGAATTTTTTGCAATGTGTTGGAAATGCTGCATCCCTCTAAAGAGTTGAGACCTTCCGGCTTGAGTTGCAGTAACTTGCTGATTGTCAGATAGTAGTCACAATTATCTGACATGTTAATCTTGTGCATCTTTCTAAAGCATGTGTTCTAATGGAGGATCTGGAATCTACAGCCAAACAAGAGAGCATTGCAGCTCGAAAAGACAGAGAAGAAGGGCTCAAAATTTCACTGATAATGACCTTCAAACCCTCCTGAATGAAATGCAACCAAGAAGGGACAGATTACTTGGTGTGCATGGCAGGAAACCTCAAAAGCCTATTTCACGTGCTATGTGGAGGGAAGTGGCAGTGGCACTGAATGCCACCTCTCTCACCTCCAGGACTGCAGACCAGTGCCGGAAGAAGTTCAATGATCTGACAAGAGCAGGCAAGGTAAAATACTGGCAGGAGAAACGCAGTTAACATTTAAAGTTGAAGATTTTTAATCTGGAAAAAATGAAGAATGCTAACAAGTGAATTTGAAGTCAAGGAGGATGGAAATGACAGAAACGTTGAACTCAGTTTACAATGTCCAGATCAAACGAATCTTTGATTTTTGTTGCAGATTTTGCTTTCAGTGCAAACTTCCTGTCTTATTTTGCTTTGAAAGAACATTCTGCCATTCACAAGTCATCCATATCTTCTGTTTTTTTTAATTGTTCCATTTTCATTCACTTTGACTTGTCCTATTAACACTTCTGCAATTTATTTTTTCTGACCGGGCTGAAGAGATTACTGCAGCATTACAGAAGTTTGTCGGTTCAGAAGAAGGCCATATAGCTAATTGTACATGCACTGGCTCATTGAATGATCATCATTACCCAGAGCCGTTTCCTGCTTATTCCACATTCCGTGTACATTATTTTTATCAAAATGATCACCCAAAACCCTCTTGAATGTCTCAATTGAACCAGCCTCCATCACATTTCAAGTCAGTGCATTCCATACCTGACCACTTGCTGAGATTAAAAAAAACACTTCACCTTTGCTTCTTTTGCAGATCACTTTAGATTTGTGCCCTCTTATTCTTGTTTGTTTTACAAGCAAGAGCATTATTTTATGAAAAAGGTTCAACAGGTTGACCCTGAATCCATTGGAGTTCAGAAGAATGATAAATTATATTATTAAGACATATCAGATCATTGTGGGAACTTAACAAGATGAATGCTGAGAAGATATTTACACTTGTGGGGGAAAGTGGAACTAAGGGCACAGTTAAAACATTAGGGGTCTTCCATTTATGATGGGAGAGAAAAAATGTATTCAGATGCTTATGGGTTTTTGGAATTCTTCCCAGAGAGCAGTGGAGACAGAATAATTGAATATTTTTAAAGCAGACTTGGATAAATTCTTGACTAACAAATGAGTCAGAGGGTGTGGGTGTAGGCATGAAAATGCAGTTGATCAGCCACGATCTTATTCAATGGCTGACCAGGCTTGAGCGGCCAAACATGCTGAGTTTCTCCACTAATCTCTGTGTTTGTTAAGAGACAAGATGGCTTACTGATCTGAATCCACGTATTCACCCATTACAGACCTTCCCTTAAAAATGTTTAAACTCTTTTCTAGTTCCCTAAATGGGTCATCAATCTGAAATGTTAACTCTGTGCCACTCTTCACAGATGCCACCCTGTTCTAACTATTTAAAGCACATTTGGGTTTTAGTTCAGGTTTCCAGCATTCACAGTATATTGTGAATATAACACACACTAGAAGTTAACAAATGCATAACCGCTCCTGCACTGCCACTGTGCATTTGTGGCTTATTGGTAGTGAGTCAGCAGTTCTGGTTTCAAGTCACACATGCCCCACTGATGTGTCAAAACATGTCTGCACACTGTGATTAAAATAGTGTATGAGATTTTGGAGCAAGTTTGTAGCTCAGGTTGTCAGTTTGTTCGCTGAGCTACTTCCTACCACAAACCTAACACCAACCTAAAGCAAATGCTAATGAATTTAAAGGATCCCATACCCACAGCCAGCAGAATGAATGTAATGTACAAAATACCCTGCAAACCTTATATTGGACAAACTGGCAGGAAATTAGCTATCAAGATATGTGAGCATGGACTGACTGCCAAAAGACATGACCAACTATCACTAGTATCCATACACACAGATGAAGAGGAACACCAGTTTGAATGGGACAATGCATTCAAACTGGAACAGGCCAAACAAGGACACTTGTGGGAATTCCTAGAGGCCTGGTATTCAAACAGGAACTTCATTAACAAGCATATAGATTTGGACACCATTTTCCAAACTCTCAGGAACAGAACCAGAAATGATATCACCCACCACAACAAACCAAGACATAAATAGCAAGTGGGACAAACACCAATGCTTCATTGGAGGCTCATTGATGATGTTAGGAGAAAGTGAGGACTGCAGATGCTGGAGATCAGAGCTGAAAATGTGTTGCTGGAAAAGCGCAGCAGGGTCAGGCAGCATCCAAGGAGCAGGAGAATTGACGTTTCAGGCATGAGCCCTGAAGAAGTTAACAACTGCATAACCACTCCTGCAGTGCCACTGTGCACTTTTGGCATATTGGTAGTGTTCCTGAAGAAGGGCTCATGCCCGAAACGTCGATTCTTGTTGATGATGTTACCTAGTATGGTGGCGAAACATCTGAGAACAAACCCACCAGCTCAGTGACCAAACAGACAGCTTAAAATAACATTTCATGCACATGATTCATTCACATTCATGTTCATCCCATCTGAGAACAAGCCAGATCGTGAGTCCCTGCAGCTTGATGCAGCTCCATTTTCCACTGTCCCCATACCCTCAATTTCACCCCCTGTATCCCTGGCCTTCTCACTAACTCAGTCCAGCTCTGATATGGTCACCAGGGCACGGGTAGACAGGTGTTAGTGAGGAAGTGGCACGAGGTGATTCTCAAGGTGTCAGGGAATCAGTTGTGTTTAAAGGACTCTTTTGGAGCAGTAATGTCCCTATCAGTGAGCCAGGAGACGCAGGTCGATGTCTGTTCTGCTCCAGAGGTGTGTAATTAACATTTCTGAACAAGTTGATTAGAAAATATCTATACTGCCACTGCAGTAAAGGAGAGGTGATGATACTAATTTGAGATCTCACAATATGTATTTTAATGTCCTGATGTTAATTCCTCACATATAACTTTAGATGTCCTTGACTTTTAACAACCTGATTCAGTTGTTTGATTCTATCTGGAAGAATGTTCTCAGCTGCTGACTGAAACCTAATAACCTATTTCTTTTTACAGGAGAAGCTAATGCACAATGCCCGCGAAAGGCAGGAATGCAGAGGGGGCATTCCCAACATTAAGGAGCTCACCCCCTATGAGGAACAGGCCGTGCAGCTGCTGGGCAGGCAGTGTGGTCTTGCCGTGGTGGCAGATGGAGAAATCGGTGTAACAGTACAGACTTCAGGTTAGTTTCATATATGTGGTTAGGCAGAATAAAATGCCAGTGCTCCAGCCACAAGCTGACTCCCTAACCTTTTGGGGATTATGTTTAGAGATTCTGAACTTGTCCTCTTTGTCCTGCAGAGCCATCACAGCAGTGGGGGTTAGAGGATGATGACGACGACGATGATGATGATGAAGAAGAGGAGAAGCTATGCTTCCTCATTAATTATGATGATGAGGAAGTGGATGATGAGAACAAGCCAGATCGTGAGTCCCTGCAGCTTGATGCAGCTCCATTTTCCACTGTCCCCATACCCTCAATTTCACCCCCTGCATCCCTGGCCTTCTCACTCCCTCAGTCCAGCTCTGATATGGTCACCAGGGCACGGGTAGACGGTGTTAGTGAGGAAGTGGCACGAGGTGATTCCCAAGGTGTCAGGGAATCGGATGAGTGGGGAATGGGTGAGGACATGCCACTTCCCCAGAGGAGGCCAAGGAGAAGAATGCCCCTAAACTCAGAGCCCTGGGAATCTGATTTCATGGGTACTCGCCCGAAGAGAAGGATGTACAGTGAGCATCATACATATGTGCAGGCTCTGCGATCAGTCTTTGAAGATGTGCAGCATCTGACAGCTGTGACTTTGGAGTCTACAGCCCTCATTTGCAACAGCATCAAAGAAGCTTTCACTTCACTGCAGGCATCAATGGAACACGTGGCAGCTTCATTAGAATCTGCAGCACGCCCCCACTTCAGAAATGCACAGGAACCAGTCCATGCCCCCACCCCCTCAGATGTGCAAAATGCTGCATTGGCAGTAATTGGGGAGAGAATAGACAGCACCTTACATGTTGGTTTTCAAACTCTTGGAGCTGGGATCCAAGCTGCTGTGTCTCACGGCTTTCAGGATCTTATAGCTGCCATTAAACCAACCATTCCATTGGTCAATGGGAATGCAAATAAAGGACCTAGTGCAATGCCAATGTTTGAAGGTAACCTACCTGGAACAGCTGGTTCTCAAGACAGTCACATGTGGCAGACCTCTGACCTATCCTCTCATAGCATCAAGTCAGCAGAATTTAGGAAGCAATACCAGACTGCCCATACAGAAGCCCACAAGATACAGCCAGTGGCAGCTCCCTGTCAGGAACAAGCTGCCCTAGGCGGTGGGCCACCTCAGTCCCATGAGCCTTTTGCAGCACAGGAACTGCCAATACCCTCGTGTGATACTCAGGTTGCACCGAGGAGAAACAGTCGAATAGGAGACAGAAAGGCCCGTTTAACTACTCTGGGAAAACTATGCATGAAAAGGAAGTAGGATGACCTATTTAATGTATAGGTTGCTTGTAATAAAAGAGATTGTGCACTTTCTTTGTGCTGAGATATTCAATCAAATAAGATATGATGGTCATGTGGAGCAAACAATGATGCGATGATCAAGGATGTGTACCAGAGCGATGAATTTACCACTTGTCTGAAGATGGAGAGGAGTATGGAGGTGGTCTTGAGGTTGCGGCAATGGTGCTATCCTCCAATGAGAGGATGAAAACTCAGTTTGTGTGATCATTGAGGAGTCCTTATAGTGAAGGTCAGTCAGATTCTCTCCTCCATAATGCTCTGCCTCCAGAACAACCAAGCCTAACTTCCCAGGCATGTGGCTGTCAATGTCCAAGTCTAATGTTTTAGATTGCTGTGTTTTAAGTATATGGAGCGTACAAGCTGGAGCATGCTGGACCTACTGCTCTGAGACCTAGTGGTCCTCTCAGTGACCATTCCGGTAAAAGTGCAGACCTTGGTATATTGATCCTCATTATTCCGATACCTCTTAGTGAGGTCATTAACCATGGCAGCAAAGGTTAGACAATATCCCTCAAAGCTATTATTGACATTATTGTTGAACAACAATGGCAATTAATTCATTCATCATGGCAACTTCATGCATGTCTCCCGTGGAGAATTCTTTTGCATACTGTTGTACATGATTTTGACGTTGGAAGATATGAAAGCTCACGGGTTTGTCACTGGCAGTGGGAACTTACAAAGCCATGTTGATGCCAAATTAAGTGACATTACACTGATCCTCTGGTTGCCAAATGTGACTGAGTTGAGACAACTCAAAAGTTGAGTTATCATTTTCTCAGCTACAGACAGCCACCTGGGCCACCTAATTTTGGCTGCAGGTCTTCAATCAGCACCTTTTGTCGTTCTTTTACTGTCTGCTTTTTGAAGGTTACTCATTTCACAGTGTTCCTTACTCATATCTGCATTAAGTCTGTAAATTATTTAAGAGGAAGGAAATACATTGCTCAGAAGCTGTCTCAATCTTCTTCCTCCATCCTCGCCTCTTATTCCATAAACATAATGAAAAACAAAGGAATTCTGGGTATCCTTGGGATCTCTCTGTTCCTCAAGCTGTCAGAAACAAAAGGAATGTCCATGGAGAAAAACTGCAGAACAATATCCCATCCTCTACAAAGCTTTCCAGTACTAGAAACCTGACGAAATTCCTGTCCCTCTTCAGCCTTAAACAGCTCCCAGTCTCAGCACATCTTCAGAGTACATGAAGATTCAGAACTTAGTTCTGTGTGAGCCTCAATATGATGGAAGCATTGGTTCCTGGAATCATTGCTCCATGTCTGCTGGCCTCAAACAAGTAGATTTCAGTGAACTTCAGTGAGGCTTAGTGCTAGAATGTGGGCAGATCAGCACATAGCTTAAGTTTCTGTTTGAATAATAGTACTGTACATGCAATTGTCCTGAGTTTGTACCACAAAAATAACAATAAATTTTCAAAAATGTGGTAAGATTGGAAGGTTTGAAATAATAAAAGGCTGTTTAGCTGCAACTTTTTTCCTTTAGCAGAGGAGGCTAAGGGATAAACTTTTGAGGTTTATAAAATCATGAGAGACATAGATAAGGTGAATAGCCAAGGTCTTTTCTCCAGGATAGGGGACTCCAAAATGAGAGGGCATAGAGTTAAAGTGAGAGGAGAAAGGTGGGACTTGACAAGCAACATTTTCACACAGAGTAAGGAGTGGCATGGTGGCTCAGTGGTTAGCACTGCTACCTCACAGCGCCAGGGACCCAGGTTTGATTCCAGTCTTGGGCGACTGTGTGGAGTTTGCACATTCTCCCCATTGTCTGCACAGGTTTCCTCCGTGTGCGCCGGATTTCTCCCACAGACAAAAGATGTACGGGTTAGGTGAATTGGCCATGCTAAATTGCCCAGAGTGTTCAAGGATGTGTCAGTTAGGTGTATTAGTCAGGAGTAAATGCAGACTAATAGGATGGGAGAATGGGTCTGGGTGGGTTACACTGTAGAGATTCTATGAGTGTGGTATGTATATGGAACGAGCTACCAGACTTACAACATTTAAAAGACATTTGGACAGGTAGGGTTTAGACAGTGTTGAGCCAAACGCGGACAAATGGGACTAGTTCATGGTTGGTTGATGTGGGCCAAAGAGTCAGTTTCTGTGCTGTAAGACTATATGACTCCACTAAGCTTCCATTTAGTCCAAGTTTTTAACAGCTTGAACCTTCATTTTTTCTAATACTGCTTTAATTTGTATCCTTGATCCCACTTTGCACGTATTACAGACATTCAGAATGCTCTCTTATGTTTCTGATCCACATGCATTCCGACATCCCCGTGTCACAATCCTTTCCAAACCCCTGTTTGCCTCTGGAGAAATTTACAGGATTAATATTTACATTTCTAAACCCATTGTGAATCCACTCTGCTGTCCTGATCTCTCAGCCATACACTTATGATCTCTGCACCTTAACTATCATTAACCGCTGTTCTGGTCAGTATATTCTCATCCACCTTTCTTCTAATGTTTGACTACAACTTCATGAATTATTCCCAATTTAGTTGTAGATTTTTTAGCAAGGTCAAATATATTGATTCCTAGTAGACAGGTCATGTTTTCTAGGTAAAAACAATGACTGCAGATGCTGAAAACCAAATACTGGATTAGTGGTGCTGGAAGAGCACAGCAGTTCAGGCAGCATCCAACGAGCAGTGAAATCGACGTTTCGGGCAAAAGCCCTTCATCGATTTCGCTGCTTGTTGGATGCTGCCAGGTCATGTTTTCTGTTCCTTTGAGAATTGTTATTTTTACATGATTTTAAAGTGTGATAGAAGCATTTCACACACTGTCAAAGTCCAGGAACTGTCACAACAGTTCAAGATTGGCTATTACTTAGCCACTCTGCCTCCTGCTGTTGGGAGTAAGTTACAATGGCCCAATGTCTGAACAGTCTTTTTTGATAAATGTCTTCTTCTCATCTAAGTGTATCTACTGATCTTTTGCCAACATAATTGACCGGTCTTATGTCTAAATTGGTTTAATCTCAACTACACTGCTCCTTTGATATGTCACTAAATCTTATCAACTGCTTTAATAATATTACTCTTGAGTTATATTGCAGTTTGACACTCCAGTACAGTACTGAAGTAGCATAACATTTTTACAGGTATTCTCTTTCAGATGAAACATTAAACTGAGGGCCCATGTGCTTTCTCAGGTGGATGAAGTAGATCCCATGGCATTATTTGAAGTACAGCAGGGGGTTTATACCCAGTGTTCTGGTCAATGTTCATTTCTTAATTGTTATCACAAACTTGGGACAAGTTTGTTGTGGACAAATTGTCTGGTGTGTTTCCTACAGTACATCTGTAGACATATTCCAAAAGGCATCCAGTGGTCTTAAAAATCACTTTTTAAATACAAGTCTTATTTTTCTTGGAAGTACCTTAGTTTGCACATTCTTGGTGTAGTTAAGAAATGGACATCACAATCCCATCTCGCCCATCACGAAACCACCTACCTCCTCTCCCATAAAACTGCCTACCATTGAAGACGCCTGCTTCTGAAATTCTAATCCATACCTTTATTCTCTTCAGAATCACCTGTTTCAGTGCTCTAAGTAAAAATGAATACTGGAGATGTGAAATAAAAACCAAAAGTGCTAAAGAAACTCTCATAGCTGAAGGGCTCTGAAGAAGAATCATTTTGGACTCAAAACATTAAGTTTTTTTCTATCTCCACAGATGTTGCCAGCCATGAATTTCTCCAGCACTACTTGTTTTTCTGTTGCTCCAGTATTCTACTGACCAGCCTTCCAGTCTCCATCCATTATCAACATCATTTCATCCAAACTTTGACTGTATCCAAATGGCTACTCAGACCCTTTTCACCTGCCATCTTCTCAAGGGCCATTCAGATGGGAAGTAAATTTTGGCCTGGCCAGTGACCCTCACATCCCCAAATCACAAAAAACAAAGTTGCTATTGTTCTCAATGACTTAAATTTGCTTCCCAATACTAATTACTCAAACTTAAAATTCAAATCTCTCTGCTTTAGTCTCAAATATGATCTTGCATTCCCTAACTCTGTAATCTCTCACAGCCTTGTACTCTATGTACACATGCCTATGCTCCCCATCACCCTAGTTTAGATGCTGTTCCATTAGCCACTCAGGCCTAGAACATAGGAATTAGGAACAGAAATAGACCATTCATCCTCTTGTGCCTGCACTGCCATTCAATAAGATCGTAGATGATCTGTTAGTATTCCAAATTTCACATTCCATCTACCCCAATAATTTTGATCCCTACTAAGAATCTATCTACCTCTGCTTTAAAAATATTCCACAACACCAGGTTATAGTCCAACAGGTTTATTTGGAAGCACTACCTTTCGGAGTGCTGCTCCTTCATCAGGTAGCTGTGGAGCAGGACCATAAAACACAGAATTTATCACAAAAGATTACAGTGTCATGCAACTGAAATGATATATTGAACAAACCTAGATTGCGGTTAGGGTTAGCAATCTAGGTTTGTTCAATATACCATTTCAGTTGCATGACACTGTAATCTTTTGCTATAAATTCTGTATCTTATGGTCTACGACACAGCTACGTGCTGAAGGAACAGTGCTCCAAAAGCTAGTGCTTCCAGATAAACCTGTTGGACTATAACCTGTGATTATTAACTTTTTTCTACCCAGTCCAACACTGGCTCCTCCACATTATTAAAAATATTCAATGAACCCCCCCACCCCCAGCACTGCCTTCTTTGCAAAAGAACTAGAAATCAGAAACAAAAACAGAAATTGCTGGAAATTCTCAGCAGGTCTGGCAGCATCTGTGAAGAGAAAGTAGAGTTAATATTTCGGGTCGAATGAGTCTTATTCTGAAGGGGATTGAATTGACAATGTTAGCGTTACTCATTTTTATCTGATAAAATAGCAGCCTGTGGTCTTCTAGGACTATGGCAACTTTACTTGAATTGTAGTACAACAGTTAACATTTATTTTACACATGGAAAGAAGAAATGTTTCCTGTTTCCTGTTGCCAGTCTGAATCACTGACAAGTCATAGTGACTGTAGTGCCTTTGGACACTTAAGCTCTGCTGCACAGTCAATGTGATATGCCCTATTCCCGTTCCCAGGGTCACTGTGATACTCTATACTGTTCCCAGAGTCAATGTAATACACCCTATTCCCACTCCCAGAGTCAGTGTAATGCTCCCTTCCAGCTTCCAGGGTCAGTGTAATACTCCCTACTCCTGCACCCAGGGTCAGTATAATATTACCAATTCCCACCCCCAGAGTCACTGTGATACTCCTCATACTCCCCAGGATGAGTGGTATAGTGCCCCCGCCCCCCCCCCCCCCCAATACCCTGCCCCAGAGTCAGTGTGATACTCCCCACAAACCGCCCCATGGTCCGTGTGAAACCACTCCTCCAATAGCCTTTCCCAGGGTCAGTGTAGACACCCCAATACTCTGATCAGGATCAGTGTCATTTGTCCCTTTACCACTCAAAAGGTCAGTGTGATATTCCCAATGCCCAGTTCCAGGTACTCCCAGACAAAAGGTCAGTGTTATAATTCCACTCCCAGTCAAAGGATCGGTGTGACTTTCTATGCCTAGAGCCATGGTCATTGTGATATTCCCAATCCCTGTCCCATTAGCACTCACAAGGTCAGTGTGATATTCCCAATGTCCTGTTCCAAATACTCCCCAGTCAAAAGGTCAGTGTTACAATTCCCACTCCCAATCACAGGACTGGTGTGACATTCTATGCTTAGAATGATATTCCCAATCCCTGCCCGAAGAGTTCTTGCAAAATACCCCACTTCCTGCCTCAGGGTCAGTGTGATACTCTCAATATCCAGTCCCAGGATCACTGCGATACTCCTCTCACTCCCGGTGTCAGTGTTAGAATTCCCACTCCCATTCAGAGTTATGGTTTCAGTGCAGTACTCCTTATTCATGCTCCCAGAGTCAATGGAAGACACCCTATTTCCACTGCTGGGGTGAATCTGATATTACCCGTTCCCATTCCCAGGATGAGTGCAATGGTCTCTATTCCCACTTCTAACTGTGATACTCCCATTACTACTTCCAGGGTAGGTGTGATACTTCCCACACACTGCTCTGGTGTCAGTGTGATACAACCACCATCCCTGTCCCATGATCCATGATATACCCTCCCCATACCTTGCCTCAAGGTCAGTGTGATACCCTCCTATAATTCTTGCTCCCAGTCACAGTGTCATTGTGATACTTTCCATTCCTGGTCCCAGTTTGATATTCTCTCCGCACTGTGCCAGAATCTGTGTGATATTCCCCATTCCTAGTCCCAGGATCAGTGTGATACTGTCATTGCATAGCTCAAGACTAATCATGTTTTCCCACTCCTGTCCCAGGGTCAGTATGATACTCCTAACTCTCAATTCTTACATTTTTGTGGAACTCCAAACCCTTGGTCCCAGGATCCGTGTGTTGCACCCTATCTTCAGTGTGATATACCTGACCTGTCTGTGTATTATGGTTTACTCGTATCAGTGCTCTATGCCTGGATGGCCAGGTGCTGCTGCTGTCCTGGCCTTACTATTCCTGTGCTATTATGCTTTCTTCCCACAATCTTTATGATAGTTTCAAGGAACCATTTAAATCCTGCAGGTGGCAGACTATCACTATTTGTCCTTCATTTGAAACATTTGCATTTAAAGTTTCGTACATTATTCCTCCTGCTTTTATCCATCTGCTACCCTGGTTTATGCAATGTATTTTAAACCATGAGCAAAACACTTTGTTTCTTGCAGAATGTGTGCCACTTGCAGAAATTACAATGAGTACCACAGGCTGGAGAGCAAGAGCACTCTCGTACCCTTGGTTCCCTGCACCATTCACTGCAAGGAATGTTAGAGCTGCTATGTAAAGTACAGGACCCTGTTTAGCATCCAGGATGGATTTGATAATTTTATATTTTACCAAACTGCTGGTCAGTACTGTTTGGTGACACTAGTCACCTCGCTCCCACTGTAAATGGGGTTAAACTATGTAAATTAATGTTTAAGTCACTGTTTTAAATGGGGAGGCTAAGAGGAGAGACTGAGCAATTGACTGGAGCTATTCAAAGTGAGAAATAAACTGTAGGTTTGTTATTGTTATTGTCAGGATTATGAAGCAACTCAATCATTACAACCAAATTCCACAATGCCAAGATTTTGGATACTTTAATACTTTGGGACGGTTTTAAGTATTGTGTAAATTAAGTATTGTAATGTTCCTTGTTGTGGTTGTCTGTAATTTCATACCTATAAATAAAGTGTAATATGACTTTTAGCTGTGATCTAATTATGTGATCTTTACTGTTTTCTGGATAACAAGAGGTAGCAAGCAGCTAGTACAGTCATATGTTTAGATAATAAATGGGTAGCTGATAGTCACATGATATGATTGATTGTTGACCACATACAGAAACTTACAAGTTCCAGATCAATTGTGGAAACATTTTCTGGTGAGGACTTGACTAAATGTACTTGAACAACCATGTCGTAAAAACTAATAATAATGTAGAGGAATTGATTTAACTTTAAGCCAATCAAGATTGTTTATAGTTTCAATTAAAAATCCAAAAGCAAAAGTCAATTCTCAAACAGATAGAGAGCTAAAATTGACTGATTTATGAAAATAAAATAAGTTGTCAAATATGAATGGTACATGCATGAATTGGTGGCTGAAGAGTACGAGGACAACATTGTGCTAATATAAGTATATTCTTCTATCCTTTTCTCTGTCATGTTTCTCCATCTTACCAGTAAATACATCCATACAACTCACATCAACAACTCTCAGATAAAGGACATTTTTATCTAGTTCTGATTAGATTTGCAAATGACTATCTTATTTACAAATCACCTGTAGTTACAGACATCCTAACAAGTGAAAATATTGTCTCTACATCTACACTTTACAACTCTTCTATAATCTTAAACAAGTCTATTGGGTCACCCCTCAATTTTCTCTTTTCTGAAGATAATATTCCTTCTCTGTTCTCGTATAATTCTAGTTTTTTTCCACCCTCTCTAATGCCTAATATCCAAAAGAAAACCAACACTGTACGCAGTAATGTAAGTGTAATTTCACCAGGATTTAATACAAGTTTACCATAACTTAAGCTTTTTAATTCTGTTTCTCAATAAATATTTGCTTTTTATAATCTTATTAATTTCTGTTGGTGTTGTTAGTGATTTGTATATCTGCATTTATCAATTTTCTGCTCTCCTACCCCATTTATATTCCATTTCCAAAAAAAAACTATTCCTATCAAATGCTGTACATTATAATTAATGTTAGTTGTCATTAAAACATCCATTCTGCACATTTATTAATGTTTTCTTACAGATGTCTTCAGAATTTGCAAAATCTCCCAATGGTCATGTCTGCATACTTTGAACTAGTTTTTCCACTTTCTGAATCTTAATGTACAGTGATACTGGGTGCAAAAGGTTATAAAATCAGATGCACAGAGTTAGATTGTACTCTCTGAAATATAGAAGTTGGATGATCTAATTTCTGTGTTTAAAATATTTAAAGGAAGTGCTAAAGTATGTCGCATTGGAATGGGAGAGAAGACTTTAGATTCTTGGGTTACTGGATCCATTTCTGGGAAAGGTGGAACACGGTGGCACAGTGGTTAGCACTGCTGCCTCACAGCGCCTGAGACCCGGGTTCAATTCCCGCCTCAGGCGACTGACTGTGTGGAGTTTGCACGTTCTCCCCGTGTCTGCGTGGGTTTCCTCCGGGTGCTCCGGTTTCCTCCCACAGTCCAAAGATGTGCAGGCCAGATGAATTGGCCATGCTAAATTGCCCATAGTGTTAGGTAAGGGGTAAATGTAGACGTAGGGGTATGGGTGGGTTACGCTTCGGCGGGGCGGTGTGGACTTGTTGGGCCGAAGGGCCTGTTTCCACACTGTAAGTAATCTAATCTAATCTAATCTAATCTTTACAATTCAGACAAGTTGTAATTGAATTGTAAAGGAACCAGCAATCTTGCAGAAGCATTTTGCTAGTGTTGTTTGTGGGAGTTTAAACTAATGTTACAGGGGAATGAGACACGGAGTGGAGTTGCAATAAGGAGTGATGTATTGACAAATGTAGAAGAAAAATCAAGTAGGGTGGAAGGCAAAGAGAGGATATATTATCAAGTTAAGGCAGAAGGGAGCAGGGAACTTGCAGAAGCAACTTCCAGAACTGGAATTCACTGCAGCAATTGGCATGCTGACACTGATCGCCATGTGAAGATTCTGTCAAACCTGCTGAGTTTCTCCAGCAATTTCCTTTTCATTCATTTTGTGTGGTTTAGTCAAGTAGAGTGAGTGGCCAAATGCATGGCAGATAAAGTATCATATAGATAAATGTGAGGTTATCCACTTTGGTGTCAAAACGCTTATGCAATAGATTCAGGAAATTCAGAAGTTGCAATGAGACCTGGATGTTCTTCTACACCAGCCACTGAACGTAAGCAGGCAGATGCAGCAGGTGTCGAAAAAGGCAAATGGAATGTTTGTCTTCAGAGTGAGAGGATTCAAGTACAGGAGCAGAGATGTCTTACAGCAATTGTACAGAACTTTGGCAACTACTGTGTGCAGTTTTGGTCTCCTTATCTGAGGATGGATTTTCTGAATGAAGAGACTGGATAGGCGAAGGCTAAATTCACTGATGTTTAGAAAAATGAGGGGGGTTCTCGTAGAACTGTATAAAATTTTAACAGGACTGGGCGGGGCAAATGCAGAAAGGATATTCCCAATAATTTAGGAGTCCAGAAACGGGGATCACAGTCTAAGAATACAGGGAGGGCCAATTAGGATTAAAATGAGAAAATATTTCTTCACCTAGAAATACAAAAAGTAAGAGCAAGAGTAGGCTATTCAGCCTTCAAGCTGGTTCCAACATTCAGTGTTATCATGCCTGATCTAATCTCAGCCTCAACTCCACTTTACTGTCGCTCTCCATAGCACTTCAACCCATTACAAATTGAAAATCTAACTCCTCAAATTTACTCAATGTCCAATTGCACTCAGAGGTACCGAATTCCACAGATTCATGATCCTTCTCTATCGTAATTTCTTCTCCTCTATCGTAAACTTGCTATCCCTTATCCTAAACCTATGACCTCTTATTCGAAATTGCCCCACATGAGAAAACATCTTTCATATATCTTCTGTGTCAATTTCCTTTAGCATCATATAAACCTCAATTAGATGTCTTCTCATTCTTAAAACTCCAGAGAGTATGGATCTAATCTGCTCAATATCTCTTCATAAGAAAAAAATCTCTCATCTCTGAAATAAATTAAGAGAAACTGCTCTGAATTGCTTCCAATACAACAGAATCCATACTCAAGGGGCCCAAAATCGTACACAGTACTCCAGATCCAGTCTCACTAATGACTTGTGTAGTTGCAGCAACACTTCCCTAATTTAAACACTAATCTTCTGGCAAAAAATGTTGAAATTCAATTTGCCTTATTACGGGCTGTACATGCATACTTGTGTTCCATGATTCATGCATGAGGAGAAACATTGAATATTTTCGAGAAGGAGTCAGACACAGTTCATAGGACTAAAAGGATCAAAAGGTAAGGAGAAAAAGCAAGTAGAGTACTGAGTTGCATGATTAGTCATGATCTTATTAAATGTAAAGCACGTTGAATGTTAAAATGGATTACTCCTTGTCCTATTTTCAATCTTTTTATTTAAGAAGTATTTAGATGAACACCTGAAACACTTGGCTATGGACCAAGTACTGGGAAATGGGATGAGAGTATGTCACTGCTGAGTGGAAGGGACAATTTCCTTTAGTAGAGGAGATTCTAGAACAAGGGGGCAGAACCTTAAAGGTAGTGTTAAGCTGTTGAGAGATGCTATCAGGAAACACTTCTCCACACAAAAGGGAGGGGAGATCTGGAATAAATTTTACTGTTAAGATTAGGGGTTAAAAATTTTTGTAGATTTTTGTTCATGAGTTTATTAAGATTTACAGATCCAAAGTGCCTACATTTTATTAAGATTCAAATCAGTTATGATCTAACTGAATGATAAGATAGGCTTGGCAGATAAGTAATATATTTCTAATTCTTTGTGAATTGTGTGTTATCAGTCCCAGCACTGATTCATCTCCAATACCACTTACCAAACTGTTACAAGTCTGCAACAAACTTCCAACCCCTGTGCTCTATTTTCTGTTGGTAGCCAGACCTATTCTGCTACTTGGATTCTGGCTCCACAAGCTTTGACCTTAATTATTAATTATGCAATATCTTATCAAAGGCATTTCCAAATGATGAATTGTTATCCCTTGATATAGTACAAGATACCTGGAAAATCAGTGGACAGTCAGTGATTTCGACTGATCAGCCTGAAAGAGAGGCAGACAAGAAATGATCAAGATATGTACAACATGGTATCATAAGTAAGCAAATTAAAGGTATAGGCACAATCTTGTGATAATAGACGTTTTTAAAAAAATTTCACTTGTTGAATGTGGGCATCACTGGCTGACCAGCATTTATTGCCTGTCCCTAGTTGCCTCTCAGAACATGGTGGTGAGATGCTGTCTTGAACTGCGACAGTTAATGTGCTGTAGGTTGACCTATAATGCCTCTATGGAGAGAATTCTGTGATTTTGATCCAGTAACAATGAAGGAACAGTGATATATTTCCTAATCAGGATGGTGAGTGACTTGGAGGGGAACTTGCTGGTGGCTTTGCTCCCATGTACCTGCTACCCTTGTCCTTCTGGATGGAAGTCGCCATGGGTTTTGATTTTTGGTGCATTTCTGTAGTGCATGTTGTAGGTAGTACACACTGTTACTCCTGAGTGTCAATAGTGAAAGGAGTGGATGCTTGGATATTCTCCATGTCTACCTGCCTTTGAATGTGGACACTTCAATATGTGAGGAATCACAAATTGCAAACATTGTGTAGCCATCAGTGAACATCCCCACTTACAACCTTATGATGAAGGGAAGGTCATCGTAGAAGTGGTTGAAGATGATAAGTCATCACCCTGAAGAACTCCTGCAGAGATATCCTGGCTCTGAGATGACTGTTCTCCAACAACAATAACCATCTTCGTATATACCAGGTATGATTCCAACCAGTAGAGATTTTGTCCTCTGATTCCAGGGGGAGTGGGAATATGCCAGGCCATGAGGTTGCAGATTGTGTTGGGCATACGGTTCAGTTCCTTTTGATAGCTCACAGTACTCATGGATGCTGTCACAAAGCTGGTCTCTTTTTTGTACAAACTGTTCCTTTTCTCAAGAATACCGTGTCCTTGATTTTTTTCAGAGGGGTCACGAACAGCTCCCTGCTCCGAGGTGACTAGTTTGGCACAGAGATGAAAAAGGATGTTGAAAGGCCTTTTGTTTATATGTAAACAGATGAGACTTCAAGCCAAAGTGGTCATATTTTGAAGTGACCTGTATAATGAAAGGGGAGTAGTCAGTTCTCTAGTTAGGAGTTCAGCTGTGTGGAAACAGCCTGCCAAATTTTTTAAAGGGGGTTTCCTTACTGAGACTGTTGTGTATATTTTGAACAGCATAATTAAGTTTAATTTGGATAGACTGAGTTCTGTAGGTGTTCCTTATACTGTTCTTTATATTTCATTGTGTAATTTTGTGAATAAATTTTTGTCTGTTTTAAAAGCCGGTAGTCAACCTAGCTAGCTTACTCCAGGTAATTTTCACTGTATACTTAGCAAATCAAATTGCAAAGTTATGGTCTGAGTTGCCTGCTTCAGAATGTTTCGAGTGGTCTGGCTTAGTCCATAACAATTCCTTTGATTTGAGTTGCTAGATCTGTTTGAAGTCCTATTTAACATAATGATAGTGCCACATAACACGATGGAGGGTATCCTCAGCATGAAGGTAGGACTTCATCTCTACAAGGACTGTGTTGTGGTAGGTCTTACCAATACTGTCATGGATAGATGCTTCTGAAGCCTGCAGATTGGTAAGGAAGAGGTCAAGTATGTTTTTCCCTCTTGTTGGTTCCCTCACCACCTCCCACAGAATTAGTGTAGCAGCTGTGTCCTCTGGGAACCAACCAGCTCAATCAGTGGCACTTCTCCGAGTCAATTTTGGTGATGGACATTAAAATCCCCCCTCTGATGACAAATGTTGTTCAACATGGAGGAGTACTGATTCATCAACCAAGAGAGGACAGGACATGGTAATCAGCAAGGGGTTTCCTTACCCGTGTTTAGACTGATGCCATGATGCTTGAATGGGTCAGGGGTTAAATCTTGAGGACTCCCAGGGAAGCCCCCACCCAGTATGCCACTGTACCGCTACCTCTGCTGGGTCTGTCCTTCCATGGGACAGGACATATCCAGGAATGGTGATGGTGTTGTCTGAAACAATGTAAAGGATGATTAGAATTAATATCAAGGGATAAGCAATACTTGGAATGCACCCTACATACTTCTGGGATCATCCTCATGACTCTTCTCTGCCACCCCTGTCGATGCACCTCATTTTTTAAATAATCCGATAACCAGAATTGCATTTAATCACTCTCTAAAAGTTCAATACAGGTCTTATATGACGTTCTGATTATTTACTTCTATCCATCTAGAAATAATGTGTACTCAGGCATTGGAGTTTCCCCGCCATTCCTTCAATCATAATAAACTTAACATTTAAAAATGTAAAGACCCACAAACCACTCATTCTCTTTTGATTGTCACTTCAATACAGGGAGACTCTTACAAAGTCTTCACTTAACCCTTATTACATTAAGATACATTTATAACCACACAATTCCTCAGACTAACTTCGGAGAAAGAGAAACAGAGGGGGAGAAAAAGGGAACCAGTTACAATGGTACAGAGCTTTTCTGAGATATCACAGTTTGAGTCTTTCATTTTCATGATCCTGACCCCCTTCACAGTGATTCCAACACACTGCACACTCCTGGTTTGGTTCACAATGGTCCTGACCCATTGCACACTGCTGGTCTGGTTCACAATGAACCCAAGCCACTTCACACACCCCTACTCCTGACCAGCTTCACCCTTCTCCTGACCAGCTTCACCCTTCTGATCAGCTCACCCTTCTCACCAGCTTCACCCTCCTCCTGGTCTGCTTCATCCTCTTCTTGCCCAGCTTCACCCTCTTACTACCCAACTTCACCCTCCTCCTGTTCGGTGCCTATGGAATGAGCTGCCACAGGAAGTGGTAGAGGTTGGTACAATGACAACATTTGGATGGGTATATGAATAGGAGGGGTTTAGAGGCCAAATGCTTGCAAGTGGGACTCGATTAATTTAGGATATCTGAATGATTCCTGATGAAGGGCTTATGCCCGATACGTCAATTCTCCTGCTCCTCAATGCTGCCGAACCTGCTGTGCTTTTCTAGCACCACACACTCAACTCTGATCTCCAGCATCTGCAGTCCTCACTTTATCCTATCTGATTGGCATGGGTGGGTTGGACCTGTTCTGTTTCTGTGCTGTAAATCTCTATGACTCAATCCCACCCTGCAGCTGCTTTCTTTCATTCTGCTCTGGTTTGCAAGATTAATTTCATTCCAAGTCTCGGCTGCCAACTCCTTTAGCTGCTCAAGGAGACTGTTCTTGGCATGTAGTAACTTTTGTGCTTGCCACAGTATGTTTAACTCTTATATCTAGCAAAGAAACTGTGATTTATGGAGTCATTGAGATGTACAGCACAGAAGCAGATCATTCGGTCCAACTCATCCATGCCAACCAGATATCCTAACCTAATCTAGTCCCATTTTCCAGCACTTGGCCCATATCCCTCTAAACTCTTCCTGTTCATATACCCATCCAGATGCCTTTTAAAGCTGGAATTGTACCAGCATTCACCACTTCCTCTGGAAGCTCATTTTGTACACGCACCACCCTCTATGTTAAAAAGTTGCCCATTA
This sequence comes from Chiloscyllium punctatum, assembly GCF_047496795.1. Lineage (NCBI taxonomy): Eukaryota > Metazoa > Chordata > Chondrichthyes > Orectolobiformes > Hemiscylliidae > Chiloscyllium > Chiloscyllium punctatum. The sequence continues at coordinate 51,992,018 of NC_092765.1, read as the reverse complement.
GGTCCCTTTTATATCTTTCCCCTCTAACCCTCTAGCACTGGACTGCCATACCCCAGGAAAAAGACCTTGTCTGTTTATCCTATCCACGCCTCTCATCATTTTATAAACTTCTATAAGGTCACCCCTCAGCCTCCGACGCTCCAGGGAAAACAGCCCCAGCCTATTTAGCCTCTTCCTATAGCTCAAATCCTCCAACCCTGGCAACGTCCTTGTAAATCTTTTCTAAACCCTTTCAAGTTTCACAACATGCTTCCAATAGGAAGGAGACCAGAATGGTACACAATATTCCAAAAGTGGCCAAACCAATGTACGGCTGCAACATGACCTCCCAACTCCTATACTCAATGCTCTGACCAATAAAGAAAACCATACCAAATACCTTCTTCACTATCCTATCTACCTGCAACTCTACTTTCAAGAAACTATGAACCTGTATTCCAAGGTCTCTTTGTTCAGCAACATTCCCGAGGACCTTACCATTAAGTGTATAAATACTGCTCTGATTTGCTTTTCCAAAATGCAGCACCTCACATTTGTCTAAATTAAACGCCATCTGGCATTCCTCAGCCCATTGGCCCATCTGATAAAGATCCCATTGTAATCTGAGGTAATCTTCTTTGCTGTCCACTAAATCTCCAATTTTGGTGTAATCTGCAAACTTACTAACGGTATCTCCTATGTTCACTACCAAATCATTTATATAAATGACAAAAAGTAGTGGACCCAGCACTGATCCTTGTGGCACTCCACTGGTCACAGGCCTCCAGTCTGAAAAACAACCCTCCACCACCACCCTCTGTCTTCTACCTTCGAGCTAGTTCTGTATCCAAATGGCTAGTTCTCCCTGTATTCCATGAGATCTAATCTTGCTAACCAGTCTCCCATGAGGAAGCTTGTCGAACGCTGTACTGAAGCCATTATAGATCACGTCCACCACTCTGCCCTCATTAATCCTCTTTGTTACTTCCTCAAAAAAATCCAAAGTTGAATAATAATATTTATTTAACACAATGAATAGAATAACAACAAAATACACTATAAACTAACAATTTACACTGTAAATCTAATCAACCTCTTGAGCTTTAGCAACTCTGGATGATTATATACCACCACACTAGATCTTGGCTTTGATCTACATGGCGATGATCTCCTGGCGTTCCTTGGGGGTGTCTTCTCTTCACAGTAGCTGGTCTCGAGTTACTGCTTCTGTGGATGGTTTTGCAGCAATTCTTACACTTAGCAGTTGTTCCAGCCCTGAACAATTGGACCCAACCAGGCATTGACATGTCTATGGCAGGGTGGTGCTTGGGCATCCATTCCTGGAGGTGTTAGGTGCATATAGGTCAGGTTGCCCTCCAAATAAAGATGTGAGGTGCCCCTGTCTCTGGCAAACAACTTGAGATCTGATTGTCCTGGGAATGGCATTCAGGTTGATTCTATTCAAGTATATATTATATTGTCTGCAGTGGCTGGGCCAATTACACACTGTTTGGCTGTAGCTGCAACCTGTCTGGATTCTGCAGCATGTTTATTCCAGAGTCTTTGAACACAGTTACTTTAGGGTCAAGGCTTATCTCAAATTACCAGCATACTTACTTATTGTCCATTTTTCATAAATCCATCATTTGGAGTGGCCCCCGGCTATATAACCAAGGCAGTATCTGTTTTCAGGTAACATGTGTGAAGTTTCAGGAACCAGTCAAATAACAACCTGATAACATCTGCAATTTGAATCAGGCGCCTTTCCACTTGAGCTGTACCAGGTTTTTCACAAAAGTTAACTTAATTAGTGTGGATGGAGATCATATGGGTTGCACATTCACCCCTTGGTGTGGCACCAACCCATCCGAAAAGGCTTCAATCTGGGTATACAATTGTAAATTCTCATTATATGATTGTGTGTGTGTGACTTAAATGCGAGCATGACTGAGTGTGATTGAGTTTTTGTAAGCATGCATGACTAAGTAGAGTGTGAGTACAACTGAGTGTGAACATGACTGAGTAAAATCACAACTGAATGTGAGTGCGACTGAGTTTAAGTATGATGGAGTCTTTGGAAGTGTGTGCATGACTGCTTCAGTGTGAGTGTGACTAAGTTGCTTTGTATGATTGAATCTTTGGAATTGTGCATATGACTAAGTTACTGTGACTGAGTGTGTGTCAGTGCGCTTATGACTGAGTATGAGTTTCTGTGACATTGCTCTCACTGACTAGTTTCCACAATTTGTTTTGTTTTAATAATAATGGACAGACTGTAGATTTTCTCCTTCATGTTCATCAGCTGATATAATCCTCCTGACATTAATCAACGGTGAAACTCTACAGGGAATAATTACCTTCCTCTTAAAATATCTCAACACAATCTTATGATTTGAATTGAAGCTGATTCTAATTATTGACAGTCATTACATTAGAGCACTGTTTCCCTTAGAGACTTTTAATGGACTCTAAAAGTGAGCTTCAGAAAATTGAGTCTCCCTCACTGTGGCTGACCTCCAACGAAGAGACAGGCAATACACAATATGAAACTGGGATCCTGTAACTATTCAGTGTTTTACCATAGCCAAGATGCTCTTAGTTTTGCTTTAACTCCAGTCAACCAATTACATCGCAAGGGAAAAGTGGGGCTGGAAGTGATTGAACGGAAGTCAACATTTAATAAAGTGGTTTCACCAATTTTTGGTTTAATAACTTTGAATTGATTAAACAAGTGAGGAATTAAACAATAATCTATTTGGTTGTGTTTGATTGATTGTTTCAGTGTGGAACACTAAGGCACTCTGTGACTGACTCAGCTTGTAACCCAACCTCATTGGTTCCATATCTCAGAATGAAAACTTTCAAGATTAAATGAGCAGGTTCACATTGTACATTGTCTTCTACACTAATTATTATATGCAAATGTATTTTGTTCATACACTGTAAGCTTTTAAGTGTTGGCTCTTAACAATTTACTGTGAGGTTTAAGATCAAATATAACTTTATTACTTAAATATTTATTAGTAAAAAGGGTAACTCTTCCAAGCGCCAATACCTACCACTAAAAACACACTTCCAGCAGATGGCCTCAGCAGAGTATCTGCACCAAAAAGTAACAGAATACTTTGAACTAATGAACAAAAAAGATATTGTAAAAATGCCCAATTGTCTTTTGGAGCAGTCATCAAAATTAACAGAAACAAACTAGAATTTCTTGGGGAAGTAATCAGGAGACAGTAGGAAATTATGTTCATTAGATGACTATGCTGTACTTTTAAAGAAACAATCAGGAATTAGGCTGACCCTACATAACTAAACCAAGGTTAACCATAAACTATTTACACACTAATAAATAGTGACTAGTGAAGCTAAAAATGACCTGGCTCTTAGTGATTCATTGCTCAAAAGGAGTTTTGAAGAAGAAGTGAATGGCAGGGAGGCTCTGTGGTTAGCACTGCTGCCTCAAATATACCAGGGTTCAATTCCAGCCTTGGACAACTGTCTGTGTTGAGTTTGCACATTCTCCCCATGTCTACGTCAGTTTCCTATGGGTGCTCCGGTTTCCTCCCACAGTCCAAAGATGTGCAGGTTAGGTGAAGTGGCCATATTAAATTGCTCAAAGTGTTCAGGGATATGTAGGCTAAGTACGTAAATCAGTGGTAAATGTAGAGTAATAGGGTCGGGGACTGGGTCTGGATGGGTTACTCTTCGGAGGGTCGGTGTGGACTTGTTGGGCCAAATGGCATGTTTCCATAATGTAGGGATTCTATGCTTCTATGAACTTCAATCAACATAATAGAACAAGTGCCTAGTGAACTAGTTTCATGAAATGGCATCTCAATGTGGATAGACTGAGAACTGCAGCTGCTAATAAGTATCAATTCTTTTCTACATGTTTTAAGAAACTGAATAAATTATGGGAAATTTGTCAAAACATAATTGTACCTGAAATGGACCTTCTAACTAAGCAGGACTAGTAAACTTTAGATTAATTCTGTCAACTCAGTTGATAATTGTAATGAGGTCTTACCATTGAAAGTGAACCCCATCACTTTACAGGGTGGTCTATGAAATCCAACAATCATTATTTTGAGATGAAATCACTTTGAGCCAATTTAGTTGATTCAACAATAACTTGCATTATATAGCTCCTCTACCATAATGACACATCACAACACACTTTCCAGCAGCATCATAATATAAAATTAGTCATGGAACCACACAAGGAGATGGGGGCAGATCAAACAAAAAGATTTGTCCAAGAACTAGATTCTAAAGGAGAATAGCAAACTCAAGAGATGATAAAGTGCAGGGAGGGAATTTCAGAGCCTAGGACCTGACAACTGAAGGTATAACCACCAATGGCAGGGCAATTAAAACAAGAATGCTCAAGAGACTAGATATGGAGGTCATGCTGAAAATTCAGAGGGTTGTGGGCTGGAAGAGATTAAGTTAATTTTTGGACTGGGTTACTGGGTTAATATTAGTTGACCTGGTAGTTGGTGGATTTGATCTGATTGTGTATTTTGTATTTCGATTTCTGCAGCCACATTTTACATTTCAACTGAAATATATTACCTCTGACAGTACAGCATTCAAACAGGACTGGTGTAAGATGTAACAGCATGGGCTCAAAAACCTGAAGTCAGATTTAATGTAAGTATTTTACAAGAACCCTGACAGTGACCAAAGAAATTCCTCAACTTTCAGCATTGCTTTGAGACTGTCTACTTACCCAAATGGAGCAACTGTGTAAGATTTCTAGTGGAACAGTCATATGCAGAAGATAAGATAATGGACATGATAGCACATTGCTTTTCGAGCCAATTCTCAACTGTTTCACTTTGTTCCATTCTTTAGAATTGCCTTGAATATTCTGGAGTCTTGGTGCTGGATTTTCAATTCGAGGTTGAAAATGGTGTCGGAAATATTCCTTAACCTTTCTTACCTCATCACTCTCTTTACCTCTTCTTCACCTTTTGCCTGCCCTTTGCCCCCACGGAATCCATTATTCCGTTTCAAGGAAACCAAAATCTGATAAATCTGTGAAAGCTTTCAAACATCCAAATAGAGAGTTAAGCTTTTCTACAAAAGAATCAATGACAGCAATATGAAGAGTTTAAGTAAATTGTTCTGGATTTCGCTTTGGGCGAGCCTTGCAATGTTGTGCAGTGCAGAATAGCGATTTATTCAATCTATTCTAATGCACCTGACGTCCCAAAGTCCTCAAAATCAAGTCAAGAAGAACATGAATGATCAATAGAGGTCTTCTAGAAATTACTGATGAGAGTTAATTGTGACAGACAGAGCACTTTATATCTCAACTTCCAATTTTTGCTGCTTTCTGTCATCTAGACAATCATTGAGAAGGGGAAACGAACCACCCTCATTATAAGTCAGAGTATTTCTTCAGTTCTCTGCAAAAAGCCCACTTTGATATCAATGTTCTCAACATTCTAATTCCTTCCAATGAGGCTTAGTACAAGTTGATAGAACAACACTACATTAAAACAGTACTACAGTACTTCACACTGCCTTTACACTGCAAGTTCTGCTGTGGTGATTCGGTTGTTGTCATTCATACCTCCTCCAAACATTTTATTTATCAACACAACAAATATAAACATTCAGCTCCTCAAACCTGCTCCATCATTTAATGAAATCGTGGCTGTTTGTATTTTGAATTCCAGTTCCACACCTAATTCCAATAGCATTTAATCCCTTTACCTAACAAGCATCTATCTAACACCACCTTAAAAATATGAAGTCAAAAATCACAGAACACCAGATTAGAGTCGAACAGGTTTATTTGGAAGTACTAGCTTTCAGAGTGCTGCTCTTTCATCAGGTAGCTGTCGTAGAGGATCAAAAAACACAGAATTTATAGCAAAAGATCAGTGTCATGCAACTGAAACAATATATTGAACAAATCTAGGTTGCTGGTTTGTTCAATATATCATTTCAGTTGCACGACACTAATCTTTTGCTATAATTTCTGTTTTTAATGGTCCTGCTCCACAGCTGCTGATGAAAGAGCGTCGCTCCGAAAGCTAGTGCTTCCAAATAAACCTGTTGGACTATAACCTGGTGTTCTGTGATATTTAACTTTGTCCACCCCAATCCAACTCCGGCACCTTCACATTAAACGTAGGCAACTACCTTGTTTTCACTGCCTTCTGATGCAAAAGGATTTATTTATGCATACTTCCTGTTTTCTGCTATCCAAACTTTTATCAGTGTTAATATGTTACCCCAACACCATGTACTCCAAGTTTACGTAATAACCTTTAATGTGTCACCTTGTCAAATGCCTTCTGGAAATCCAAGTACAGTAGGGCAACATACTCTTTTATTCACAGCACATGTCACTCCTTCAAAGAACTCCAATAAATTTGTTAAATGTGATTTCCCTTGAACAAACCATGAGACTCTTCCCAATTAATCGAGCATTTCTAAGACCCCTGATATTATCGAACTGGCCTATAGTTTTCTGTTTTCTGCTTCCCATCTTGACTAGAGGGATTTTATTTACTTTCCAGTGTGATGGAACCTGTCCAGAATCTAGTCATTAGTCACTTCGTTTAAGAGGCTAGCACCAATCTGAACCCAGAGACTTGTCAGCCTGCAGCTCTACCAGTATCACTTCCCAACCATTTGTAATTTTGTTAAATTCTCTCTCTTCCACCTCCTGATTTACAGCTATTACTGAATGCCTGAATATTGTCCAGGTCATGTTACATTTGGACATGGAGTGCTTCAGTATCTGAGAAGTTGCAAATCGTGCTGAACACTATGCAGTTGTCAACAAACACCTCCATTTCCGACTTCTCAGGGGAGAAAAGAGACATGCAGTTGTAAACAGGGATAGTACAGTCAGGGGAATAGACACTGCTCTCTGTGGCCAGGATCGAGAGTCCCAAAGGCTATGTTGCCTGCCTGGTGCCCAGGTTCAGGATGTCTCTTCGGGGTTACATAGGATCCTGGCTGGGAGAGGAAAGATCCAGTTGACATTGTCCATGTAGGTACCAATGATGTAGGCAGAGAGAAGAAAGAGATCCTGCTGAGGCAATATGAGCAGCGAGAGGCTAAGTTTAAAAACAGAACTACAAAGGTAACAATCTCTGGATTACTACCTGAGCCATAAAACTGGCACAGAGTCAACAAGATTAAAAAGTTAAATATGTAACTCAAAGATTGGTATGGGAGAAACAGGTTCAATTTCATGGGACCATCAGCACTAGAACCGGGGGAAGAGGGAGCAGTTCTGATGGGACAGGCTTCAGCTGAAACATGTTGGAACTAGAGCCCTGGCAAATTGCATAACTAGGGCTTTAAACTAAATGGTGTTGGGGTGGGGCGGTTCAGTTGCATGGCATATTATAGAAAAAGTTAAAGAGGGAGAAAGGCTCAACTGAGATTCCTAAAATTTCCAGAACAAATAATAGGACAGAGAGTCAGGAATATTAACAAAGGGTCAGGATTCTAATCAGCAGATAAAGGGACAATTATGAGAAGTAGGACAGTCAACTCAGGTCTGAGGTGTTGTACCTAAATGCACACAGGATACAAAACAAGATAAATGATTTTGTAGCGCAGATTGAAATTGGCAGGTACCATATTGTGGACATTAAAGAGACATGGCTGCAAAGGTTGGGAACTAAATGAGGATGGAGTTGCTTTGTTAGTAAGAAATGAAATTAAATCGATAGCAAGAATGATATGAAGTTGGAAAGCAAAAAATCTGTGTGGACAAAATTGAGGAACTGCAAAGGAAAAAGTCCTGATAGAAGTTATGTACAAGCCTCTTAGCATTAGTCAGGCTGTGAGGAAGAAAATAAATCAGGAGATAGAAAAGGCATGTAAGAAAGGTACTATTATAGTATTCATGGGCGAACGTCAATGTGCAGGTGGACTTGGAAAATTGGGTTCATAGTGAATCTTCAGAAAAGGAATTTGTGGAATGTCTATAAGAATGTTTTTTTGGAGCAGCTTGTGTTAGAGCCAGTAGGGCACAGTTAATTCTCGATTTGATATGGAGGTGCTGGTGTTGGAATGGGGTGGGCAAAGTTAAAACTCACACAACACCAGGTTTATTTGGAAATACTAGCTTTCAGAGTGCTGCTCCTTCATCAGGTAACTAATGGGGTAAGATCATAAGATACAGAATTTATAGCAAAAGATCATAGTGCCAGGCAACTGATACAATATATTAAACAAAGTTAGATTGCTGTTAAGTCTTATTAAGGTTTTATTTTAAAAGGCGAAATCTCAGCTCAGGCAATGCATTAAGGATGTAAGGTTAGAGTCTGTCTGTATTCCAATCTTGAGTCAGACTGGTTCTATTTCCAAAGTAGGAATTTATAAAATGTCACATTCTCAATTAGGCAGACTTGATTAAAGCTTAAGGTGAAGAAACCCCGAGGGGACCATGACCATACTACAGAAGAATTCACCCTGCACTTTGAAAGGGAGAAGCTGGAATCAGATGTAATGGTATTACAATTGAGTAAAGACAACTACAAAGACGCAAGGGAGAAGCTGGCCAGAGTTGATTGGAAGGGGAGCCCAGCAGGGAAGACAGTGGAGCAGCAATGTCAGAAGTTTCTGATGTTAATTCGGGAGGCACAGCTGAAATTCATCATAAGGCAGAAGAAGCATGTGAAGGGGAGGATGAGGCAACCATGGATGACAAGGGAATGTAGGAACAGCATAAAAGCAAAAGATGATGAAAATTAGTGGGAAACAAGAGATTGTGAAATTCTTAAAAGCCAGCAGAGGGCAACTAAAAAAGCAATAAGGGAGGAGAAGGTGAAATATGAGTGTAAGCTAGCTAGCAATAGAAAAGAAGATTGCAAGAGTTTTTTTAAGATATATAAAAACTAAGAGAGTGGCAAGAGTGGACACTGGATCCTTGGAAATTGAGGCTGGAGAAATATAAGTAGGGAACAAAGAAATGGTGGAGGGACTGAATAGATACTTGTAATTGTTTTCACATTAAAATATACCAACAGCTTACCAGAACTTCAAGACAGTCAGGGAGGAGACGTGACTTTAGTGATCATTACTAAAAAGAAGGTGCTGGGGAAGCAGAGAGGTCTGAAGGTGGATAATCACTCGGTCCAGCTGGACTACACCCCAGAGTTCTGAAGGAGGAAGCTGAGGAGATTGTAGAGCCATTGGTGGTGATTTGGACTGACACCAGTTGTTACAGTTAACCTGAGTATGTAACTTTAAAAAAAAAGGTTTTGTGATTTACACATGAAAGAAGTGAAACTATCATGGTCATTCTAACAGATGAGAGACTTAACAAACAATCAAGGTATTTTTCAATGTTATAATTTCAGTTACATCACACTGTAAACTTTTGCTATAAATTCTGTATTTTACAATTGTGTACTCCACAACCACCTGATGAAGGAACAGCGCTCCGAAAGCTAGTGCTTCCAATTAAACCCATTCTTGTCCATGTAACTATCCAATAACCATTTAAATACCCTTAAAGTCTGACATCACCTACACCACGTGTTTCGTCACTTCCACCCCTCACATTATGACGGACGCCACGTTTTCTGCCCCTGCAGCTGCCATCATCTCAACCCTACTGACATCACTCACCTGCATACCACCAACACACACCCCCCCCCCATGGATCCTACTGTCACCATCCTGCCCCCCAGAACCCTGGGGTGAGCATCCCTTCCGCAAATGACGTCACTCCCATCCCCCGACTACCAGGCCCACTCCAGTCACCTCTGACCCCACTCCCAGCTCCAGCCCTATACCAGGTTGTACCTCCCAGCCCTGCCGAGTTTTCACCATCCCCCCAGACTCCCCCTGACTGAGGATGAACGATCAGTCCTCAGCAAAGGTCTTACCTTCATCCCCCTCCGTCCATGCATCAACGAATTCAATACACTTTGTGACGTCGAACAGTCTTGATGACTCTATGACTCTATAATTCTTCCGCTGCCTCTGCCTCTGAGCTTACCTTTTTAATCAAGACTCCCGCCCACCTTCCGAGGACCCCTTTGCCCCCTTCCAATACACCCCATCCACCTGGACACCCCATGCTGGCCTATTACCCACCCTTGATCTCTTTATTTCCACCTGTGACCGAGACATTAACCACCTCAACCTGTCTACCTCCCTCCCCACTCCAACCATTCACCCTCAATGCGCAGCCCTCCACTCCCTCCGCTCCAACCCCAACCTCACCATCAAATCAGCGGCCAAGGGGGGTGCAGTGGTAGTTTGATGCACTGACCTCCACACCGCTGAAGCCAGGTGCCAACTTGAAGACACCTTCTCCTCCTGCCCCATCGACCATGACCGCCATTACCAAACCATCATCTCCCAGACCATACACAACCTCATTACCTCAGGAGAACTCCCACCCACAGCTTCCAACCTCATAGTTCGGGGACCCCGCACTGCCCGATTCTACCTCCTTCCCTAGATCCACAAGCCTGACTACCTTGGCCAACCCATCGTCTCAGCCTGCTCCTGCCCCACCGAATTAATCTCCACCTACCTCGATACTGTCCTACCCCCCTCGGTCCAGGAGCTCCCCACATATGTTCAGGACAGCACCCATGCCCTCTACCTCCTCCAAGACTTCCGTTTCCCTGGCTCCCAACGCTTCATCTTCACCATGGACATCTATTCCCTCTACACCTCCAGCCATACCAGGGCCTCCAAACCCTCCATTTCTTCCTCTCCCAACATCCCCACCAATACCCTTCCACTGACAGTCTTCTTTGTTTGGCTGAACTGGTCCTCAACAATTTCTCCTTTGAATCTTCCCACTCCCTCCAGACGAAAGGGATAGCCATGGGCCCCAGCTATGCCTATCTCTTTGTCAGCTACGTAGAACAGTCCATCTTCCTTAGTTACACCGGCACTACTCCCCACCTTTTTCTCCCCTACATTGATGAGTGCATCAGTGCCACCTCATGCTCCTACGAGGAGGTTGAACACTTCATCAACTTCACCAATACATTACACCCCGACCTTAAATTCACCTGGACCATCTCTATCACCTCTCTCCCCTCCCTGGACCTCTCCATCTCCATCAACGGTGACCAACTCAACACTGACACTTTCTACAAACCCACCGACTCTCACAGCTACCTGGATTACACCTCCTTCCACTCTGCCTCCAGCAAAAATGTTATCCATATTTCAATGTGGCCTTCCAGGAGGGCCAGTTCCACCACAAAACACACAGATGGCCTCCTTCTTTCAAGACTGCAACTTCCCCTCCCACGTGGTTGAAGATGCCATCCAACGCATCTCATCCATGCCCTCAAACCCCACCCATCCAACCACAACAAGAACAGAAACCCCTGGTCCTCACCTTCCACCCCACCAACCTCCGTATACATCGCATCGTCCACCGACATTTCCGCCACCTTCAAATGGACCCCACCATCAGAGATAGATTTCCCTCCCCATCCCTATTGGCTTTCCATAAAGACTGTTCCCTCCTTGACTACCTGGTCAGGTCCACGCCCCCTAACAGCCCACCCTCCCCTCTGGCACCTTTCTCTGCTACTGCAGGAATTGCAAAACCTACTCCCACACTTGCCCCCTCACCTCCGTCCAAGGCCCCAAAGGAGCCTTCCACATCCATTTAAGCTTCACCTGCACTTCCACATATATCATTTACTGTACCCATTGCTCCCAATGGTGTCTCCTCTACATCGGTGTCTATTTCCCCTCATTTTAAAGCCTTGTCCTCTTGTCCTATCCATTACGATCTGATGAAAAAGGCTCTCACGGTTGACCCTATCTAACCCTCTGATCATCTCTCAACCTTGTTCTCCTGAATGAAAACAGCCTCAGGTCCCTCAGTCTTTCCTTGTAAGACCTTCCCTCCATACTAGGCAACGTCCTAGTAAATCTCCGCCGAACCCTTTCCAAAGCTTCCACATCCACATAATGCGGTGACCAGAACTGTACTTAATACTCCAAATGTGGCCGTACCATAGTTTTGTACAGCTGCAGCGCAATCTCATGGTTCTGAAACTCAATCCCTCTATTAATAATAGCTAATAACACTGGGTGCCTTCTTAATAACCCTATTAACTTGGGTCGCGACTTTCAAGGATCAATGTACCTGGACTCCGAGATTTCTCTGCTCAAATACACCACCAAGAATCTTACCATTAGCCCAGTACTCTGCATTTCTGTTACTCCTTCCAAAGTGAATCACCTCACACTTTTCTGCATTGAACTCCATTTGCCACCTATCAGCCCAGCTCTGCAGCTTATCTATGTCCCTCTGTAGCCTAAACATACTTTGTCACTATCCACAACTCTACCGAGCTTAGTGTCATCCGCAAATTTGCTATCCCATCCTTCTATGCCCTCAATAAAGGTCATTTATTTAAATGACAAACAAGCAAGGTTAGATCCCATGGAATATAGGGAGAACTAGCTATTTGGATACAGAACTGTCTCAAAGGTAGAAGACAGAGGGTGGTGGAGGGTTGTTTTTCAGACTGGAGGCCTGTGACCAGTGGAGTGCCACAAGGATCGGTGCTGGGCCCTCTACTTTTTGTCATTTACATAAATGATTTGGATGCGAGCGTAAGAGGTACAGTAGGTAAGTTTGCAGATGACACCAAAATTGGAGGTGTAGTGGACAGCGAAGAGGGTTACCTCAGATTACAACAGGATCTTGACCAGATGGGCCAATGGGCTGAGAAGTGGCAGATGGAGTTTAATTCAGATAAATGCAAGGTGCTGCATTTTGGGAAAGCAAACCTTAGCAGGACTTATACACTTAAGTCACTAGGGAGTGTTGCTGAACAAAGAGACCTTGGAGTGCAGGGTCATAGCACCTTGAAAGTGGAGTTGCAGGTAGATAGGATAGTGAAGAAGGCATTTGGTATGCTTTCCTTTATTGGTCAGAATATCGAGTACAGGAGTTGGGAGGTCATGTTGCGGCTGTACAGGACATTGGTCAGGCCACTGTTGGAATATTGCATGTAATTCTGGTCTCCTTCCTATTGGAAAGATGTTGTGAAACTTGAAAGGGTTCAGAAAAGATTTATAAGGATGTTGACAGGGTTGGAGGACCTGAGCTACAGGGAGAGACTGAACAGGCTGGGGCTGTCTTCCCTGGAGCGTCGGAGGCTGAGGGGTGACCTTATAGAGGTTAACAAAATTATGAGGGGCATGGATAGGATAAATAGGCAAAGTCTTTTCCCTGGGGTTGGGGAGTCCAGAACTAGAGGGTATAGGTTTAGGGTGAGAGGGGAAAGATATAAAAGAGACCTAAGGGGCAACTTTTTCATGCAGAGGGTGATACGTGTATGGAATCAACTGCCAGAGGATGTGGTGGAGGCTGGAAAAATTCAACATTTAAGAGGCATTTGGATGGGTATATGAATAGGAAGGTTTAGAGGGATATGGGCCGGGTGCTGGCCGGTGGAACTAGATTGGGTTGGAATATCTGTTCGGCATGGACAGGTTGGACCGAAGAGTCTGTTTCCATGCTGTACATCTCTATGACTCTAACAGTGAACCCAGAACAGATCCTTGTGGTATTCCACTAGTAACTGAACTCCAGGATGAATATTTCCCATCAACCACCACCCTCTGTTTTCTTTCAGCTAGCCAATTTCTGATCCAAACCGCTAAATCACCCTCAATCTCCTGCCTTCTTATTTTGTGCAATAGCCTACGATGGGGAAACTTATCAAACGCCTTACTGAAATCCATATACACCACATCATCCACTTTACCCTCATTCACCAGTTTGGTCACCTTCTCAAAGCACTCAATAAGGTTTGTGAGGCATGACCTACCCTTCACAAAACCATGTTGACTCTCCCTAATCAACTTATTCCTCTCTAGATGGTTATAAATCCTATATCTTAAAACCCTTTCCAACACTTTACCCAAACCAAAGGAAGACTCACAGGTCTATAATTATCAGGTTGTCTCTACTCCCTTTCTTGAACAAGGGAACAACATTTGCTACCCTCCAGTCTTCTGACACTATTCCTGTAGACAGTGGTGACATAAAGATCAAAGCCAAATCTCCTCCCTGACTTCCCAGAGAATCCTCGGATAAATTCCGTCTGGCCCAGGAAGATTCAAGAGTTATCGGGACTGGATGGGAATTCAAAACTTAAAACAGATCAGCCACAATCTTATTGAATAGTGTAGCAGGCTTGAAGGACTGAATGGTCTATTTCTGCCTCTATTTCTGATGTTCTTATGTTTGTAGATAAAATTCAATGTGGAGAAATGTGAGGTGCTGCACTTTGATTCACAGAATATGGGAGATACCTTCTAACATGAGAACAGAGACCTTGGTCTATATTTGCATAAGACATTAAACATGACAGATAGAGTTATTCAAAACTATACAGTATTCTGGGCTTCATTAATATGGGCATAAGGTACAGGAACAGGGATGTTATTGTTGAACTCGGAGTAGACATTGTTTAGACTTCAGCCGGAATATGGGGAGGCGATGACCTAGTGGTATTATCACGCAACTAGTAATTTGGTTACCTGGGTTTGAATCCCATCATGGGAGATGGTGAAATGTCTAAAGATGACCATGAAACCATTGGTTCACTGATAACCTTTTTAGGCAAATAAGCTACCATCCTTGACTACATGTGACTCTAGACACACAGCGATGTGATTGACTCTTACCTACCCTCTGGGATGGCCAATAGGTTCTGGCTGAGACAATGACAGTCTCATTCCCATGACTGAATTAAAGAAAAAGTTATGGGCATTACACTATAAGATGGATGTGAACACATTGGAAAGAGTGCAGAAGAGTTTTACAAGCATGGTTCCAGAGATGGAAAACTTCAGTTATGAGAATAGCCAGGAGAAGTTGGGATTGTTTTCCTTGGATAGGAGAAAGCTGAGTGCAGGTTTTGTAGTAGTTTTCAAATTCATAAGGGTCTGGACAGAGTAGAGAGTGAAATAAAATTGTTCTCACTTGCAAAGGAATTGAGAACCACGTGGCAGTTTTAAGATGTTTTGCCAAAGAAGCAAATGTGTGGTGACAAAAGAAACTTGAACACACAAACATAGAAAAGGAAAAGCCAGGGAACTAAAGACCAGTGAGCCTGACATTAGTGGTGGGCAGGTTTACATGTATTTGGAAAGGCAAGGACTGATTAGTGATAGTCAACATGGCTTTGTGTGTGGAAAATTATGTCTCACTGATATGATTGAGTTTTTTGAAGAAGTAACAAAGAGGATTAATGAGGACAGAGCAGTGGCCTATATGGGCTTTAGTAAAGCATTTGACAAGGTTCTGCATGGTAGGCTGGTTCACAAGGTTCGTTCACATGGAATACAGGGAGAAATAGCCATTTGGACACAGAACTAGTTCAAAGGTAAGTCACAGGAAGGCAGTGGAGGTTTGCTTTCAGACTGGAGGCCTGTGACCAGAAGTGTGCTGCAAGCATTGGTATTGAGTCCACTACTTTTTGTCATTTATATAAATAATTGAGATATGAATATAGGAGGTATTGAAGTAAGTTTGCAGAAGGCACCTAAAATGGTGATGTTGTGAACAGGGAAGAAGGTTATCTTGTTCAGATGGCTGATGGGGCAAGGAGTGGCAGATGAAGTTTAATTCAGATTAATGTGCAGTGCCGCAGAGGAGGACTTATACACTTAATAGGAGTGTTGCTGAACAAACACTTGGAGTGCAGGTTCATAGTTCCTTGAAAGTGGAGTCGCAGGTAGATAGGATAGTGAAGAAGGTGTTTGGTATGCTTTCCTTTATTGGTCAGAGTATTGAGTACGGAGTTGGGAGGTCATGTTGCGGCTGTACAGGCCACTTTTGGAACTCTGCATTCAGTTCTGGTCTCCTTGCTATAGCAAAGATGTTGTTAACCTTGGAAGAGTTCAGAAAGTATTTACAAGGATGTTTCCAGGGTTGGAGGGTTTGAGCTGTAAGGAGAGGCTGAATAGGCTAGGGCTATTTTCCTTTAAGCTTCGGAGGGTGCGGGGTGACCTTATAGAGATTTATAAAATTATGAGGGTCATAGATAGGGTAAATAGTCAAGGTCTTCTGGGTGAAGTCAACTCAGTCACCACGACTGTTCAGCTGAGAGAGGAAGAAACACCCCTCCCTGGGCCAACTCGATGGTAAGTATTAGGAAGATCATCCAATCAAGGAGCAGAGAGACTTCGCTGAGGAGCATTCCGGGTGAAGTTGGCTCAGTCAACCGAGTGAGGCAGAACCAGGTGTCAAAGACCAAAGGCAAAGATCAAAGAAAATTACAGTAGAGGAGGAACAATAGACCCCAAATATGCATTACTATAGTGTTTCAATCCTTCCCTCCTCTCCAAGACAGACAAAAAGAGAGAGAAGTTGCGAGAGGCTGTTAGGAAGTTTGTTGTAGCCTGGAAGGTATTTGGTCTGTTTGTAAAGATTGCATTGTAATTTAAGCAACCAGTTAGTGCTGCTAGTTGGTATAAGTGTGAGCTTAGGTGAATACTGGGCTTCAGTGAGTAAGGTTAACACGGTAAAGGCAAGGTAAGATTCTTTTATCTTTCTTAGTGTGAGGGGCAGAGATGGCAGTTCGGGCAGTGGTATACTCCTGCCAGATGTGGGAGATCAGGGAGCAGTCTGGTGTTTCTGATGACTATGTCTGCAGGAAGTGTGACCAGCTGCAGCTTCTCACAGACTGCATTGTTCGGTCGGAGTGGCACTTGGACACACTGAGGAGCATGCAGGAGCCAGAGAATGTGATAGATTGTCGTTGCAGGGAGGTGGTCATACCACAGGTGCAGCCTGGTAGATGGGAGAGGCAGGCAGTAATCTCCTGTGGCTTTTCCCCTCTCTAACAGGTATACCATTCTGGATACTGTTGCGGGGGATAACCTCTCAGAGGAGTATTGCAACAGCAGCCAGGTCTGTGGCACCACAACGGACTCTACTGCAGAGCAAGGACTGGCAGGATCCAAGCAAGCGATAGTGGTAGCAGACTCGCTAGTTCGGGGCACAGCCAGCGTTGATGTGGCCTCATTTGAGAGTCCAGGGTGATGTGTTGTCTCCCTGGTGCCAGGGTCAAGGACATCACTGAGCAGTTGCATGAAATTCTTAAGGGGGAGAGTAAGCAGTTGTTGTGCACATTGGTACCAACAATTTAGGTAGAAAGAGGGATGAGATCCTGCAGAGTGTGTACAAGGAGTTGGAAAAAGGCTGAAAAGGACCTCAAGGGTAGTAATCATTGGGTTACTACCAGTGCCCCCACGTATTAGTGAGGCAAGGAATAGGACAGATGAATGCATGGCTAAGGAGTTGGGGCAGGGTTCGGGTTCATAGATCATTGGGACCTCTTCTTGGGCTGAGGTAACCTGTACAAGAAGGAAAGTTTGTGTCTAAATTGAAGGGGAACCAACATCCTTGTTGGGAAATTAGCAAGTGCTACTCGGGAGTGTTTAAACTAGAGTGGTAGGGGTCTGGGAACCAGAGCAGCAGGTCCGCAGTGGAGGAAGTAGATGTTAGGACCAGTAAATCAGAAAGGAAGGACTGGCTCAGACTGGAAAATGAACATGATGGTACTGATGGGCTGAAGTGTGTTTATTTCAGTGCAAGGAGTATTATAGGTAAGGCAGAAGAGCTGAGAGCTTGGATTAGTACATGGGACTATGATGTTATGGCCATCACAGAGATTTGGTTGAGAAAGGGACAGGATTGGTTGCTCAATGTTCAAGAGTTTTGTTGTTTTAGACGAAATAGAGAGGAAGGTGGAGGAGTTGCATTACTATTCAGGCAGAATGTCACACCTGCATTCAGAGAGGACACACTGGGGCATTCATCCACTGAGTCAATATGGGTACAACTCAAAAATAAGATGGGTGCAGTCACTTTGATAGAATTATACTATCGGCCCTTCAATAACCAACGAGACATTGAGGAACAAATATGTAGGCTAATTATGGAAAGGTCCAATAAAAACAGCATTGTCATAGTAGGTGACTTTAACTTCTCCAATGCTGACTGGGACTCCCTTAGAGCAAGAGGCTTAAGTGGAGCAGATTTCATTAAGTGCATCCAAGAGGGTTTCTTGAAACACTATGTGGATAGTCCAACTAGAGGAGGAGCCATAGTGGATCTTGTCCTGGATAACGAGCCTGGCCAGGTGACTGACCTTTTGGAATCAAAATGTCACAACTCTTTCAGTTTTAAGATAGCTGTGAGAAAAGATAAGGCAGGACCTTGCGGCAAGGCACTAAATTGGGGGAGGGAAAATTATGTAACTATTAGGCACAAGCTAAGGAGGCGCCATTACCAAGCAAGACCACATTTACACATGCGATTGTTTGAAAACCTACTGATGCGAATTCAGGACTGGCATGTTCCAGTAAGGCAGAAGGACAAGGATGGCCAGATAAAGGACTCTTGAATAATGAGGGAGGTTGTGAATTTAGTCAAGAGGAAGAAAAGAAGCACATAAAAAGTTTAGGAAGCTAAATTCAGACAAGGGAAAAAAACCAAGGCAGAGAATTGAGAAAGTAAAAAAGAGTCATGAAATGACCTTGGCAAGTGGGGTTAAAGAAAATCCTAAGGCATACAAGATCCTACATACATCAAAAACAAGAGAATAACTCAGGAGAAGGTAGGACCATTCAACGATAAAGAATGCTTGGACGCAGAGGATGTGGATGAGATCCTAAATGAGTACTTGGCATCAGTGTTCACCAGGAGAAGGATATGGAGAATAGTGAGACTTGGGTGGAGCATGTTAATATTCTGTGGCATTTTGAGATCAAGAAAGAATTGATATTGGCTCTCTTGAAGGGCATTAAGGTGGATAAGTCCCCACGACCTGATGATATATACCCAGGTTATTGAGAGAGGCAAGAGAGGAGATTGCTGGGGCCTTGACCAAGATCTTTGTATCCTCACTAGCCACGAGAGAGGTCCTGGAAGACTGATAAGTAGATAATGTTGTTCCTCTGTTCAAGGAGGGAAATATCCAAGAAACTATAGACCAATGAATCTCACATCAGTGGCTGGGAAGCTTTGGAGAGAATTTTTAGGGGTAGGATATACTCACATTTGGAAAAGCATGGTCTAATTAGAGACAGTCAGCATGGCTTTGTTAAGGACAGGGCATGTCTTACTAACTTGATTGAATTTTTTGAGGAGGTGACAAAAGTGACTGATGAGGGTAGAGCAGTAGATGTTGTGTACATTTTAATGATGCTGTCACTTTAACAAGGTTGTTTTGTCCTCAATTTTTTTAAGAAGGGTCATAAAGGCAGAGGTGCCAAGGGGTATAGACAGAGCTGAGTTTAACAATGGCAGGGGAGTGGCCAGTTCTCCCAGTTCAGGTTTTTTCCAGTTTAGTTTAGCTGTGGCTTTCAGAAGATGTCCAGAAAGGTTTGCAGCTTCAGCAAATGTTTCCTGACTGGCTCTCTGTCTGAAATCTCTTTGCTCTATCTTTCTGCCTGTTAGAATCTGTGTTTAATTTTCCTTATTTGCTAAGGGGTATGTTTATGTTATGATAGTGATTTGGAACAGCTCCTTAGTTAAGTTGCTGTATTGAGTCATTTAAATTTTCCAATAGTTAAGTTATTCTAAATTCTGTTTTCTTTTGTTTGTGTTTCAACTGCAGTGTTTAAATACATGAAAGCCAAGTGGTTTGACCAGCTGTGTTGCACCTTGAATATCCACTATACATCTGCCTTTAAAATGAGCAAACGTTAGCTACCTTCTTAAAATATTTTGAGAGGTGTATGGTCCATAACAATATGGATTTTAGGAAACATTTTGACAAGGTCCCTCATGGTTTGCTAATCCAGAAGATTAAGCTCCGTGGGATCCACTGTGACTTGGTCATGTAGATTCAAAACTGGCTTCCCCTCAGAAGGCAGAGGGTAATGGTGGAAGGATGTTTTCTGGCTGGAGGTCTGTGACTAGTGGTGTTCTGCAGGGATCCGTATTGGGACCTCTGCTGTTTGAGATAAATGTAAATGCTTTGGATGAAAATGTAGATGGATGGGTTAGTAAATTTGCAGATGATACAAAGATCAGTAGAACTGTCGGTAGTGGAAAAACCAATGACTGCAGATGCTGGAAACCAGATTCTGGATTAGTGGTGCTGGAAGAGCACAGCAGTTCAGGTAGCATCCGAGGGGCAGTAAAATCGACATTTCGGGCAAAAGCCCTTCATCACTTCCTCTGGAGCAGTGGAGGCTGAGGGGAGACTTGATAGAAGTCTATAAAATTATGAAATGCATTGATAGGGTTGGCAGTCAGAATCTTTTTTTACGGAGTTGAAATGTATAATAATAGGGGGCATGCATTTAAGGTGAGATTGGGAAGTTTAAAGGGACAGGTGTTTTACACAGAGAGTGGTACGTATTGCGACAGGAACCCTTTCTGGACACATCTGACAAAAACTGGTCCATCCAAACTATTTGAACTAAGGAGGTTCCCAATCAATATTAGGGATGTTAAAGTCACCATGACAACATCCCAGTTACTTCTGCACCTTTCCAAAATCTATCTCCCAATTTTCTCCTCCGTGTCTCTGTTGCTAGTGGGGGCCTTATAGGAAACTCCCAATAAAGTGACTGCTCCTTTCCTGTTTCTGAGTTGCACCCATACTGACTCAGTAGACAAACCCTCCTTGATGTCCTCCCATTCTGCAGCTGTGATACTATCCTTGATAAGCAATGCCACACCCCCCACCTCTTTTACCCCTCCCCCCCCATTCCTTTTGAAACATCTAAACCCCAGAACAGCCATTCCTGTCCCTGTAGTATCCAAGTCTCTGTAATGGCCACAACATCATAGTTCCAAGTACTGATCCATGTTCTGAGTTTGTCACCCTAAATCCTGATTTTTCTTGCATTAAAATAGACACAGTTCAACCCATCACATTGGCTGCACCTTTGCCCTTCCAAGTGCCAATCCCTCCTCACAGACTCTCTGCCCGCTGTATCTGGCTGATCACTACCTACTCCATCATCTGATCCGTAGCTCAGGTTCTCACCTGCCCATCTAGAGTTTAAACCCTCCCGAAAAAATCTAGCAAGCCTCCCGCCCAGGATATTGGTGCTCTGCCAGTTCAGCTGCAACCCATCCTTCTTGTACAGGTCCTACCTTCCCAACAAGGTATCCCAATGATCAACATATCTGAAGCAATCCCTCCTACACCAGCCCTGCAGCCACATGTTCATCTGCACTCGCTCTCTTTTCCTAGCCTCATTAGCCCACACCACTAATAGCAATCCTGGGATTACTACTCTGCTCATCCTGCCTTCTATCTTCCAACCTAACTCTCTATATTCTCTTTTCAGGATCTCCTCCCTTTCCCTACCTATGCTATTGGTACCGATGTGTATCACAACTTCTGGCTGCTCTCCCCCCTGCTTAATAATCCTGTAGACGCAATCGGGAGAGTTTAAATTAGTTTAGTGGGGGATAGTGCAGAGGAGATTTACCAGGATGTTGCCTGGTCTGGAGGGAAGGTCTTATGAGAAAAGGCTGAGGGACTTGGGTCTGTTCTCATTGGAGAGAAGAAGGCTAAGAGGGATTTAATAAAGCCATACTAGATGATCAGAGGATTAGATAGGGTGGACAGTGAAAGTCTTTTTCCGAGGACGATGACGTCGGCTTGTAGGAGGGGGCATAGCTGCAAATTGAGGAGTGATAGATTTAAGACAGATGTCAGAGGCAGGTTCTTTACGCAGAAATGGAATGCCGAAATGGAATGTCCTGCCTGCTAATGTAGTTAACTCAGCCACATTAGGGCATTTAAACAATTTTTGGATATGCATATGGATGATGATGGGATAGTGTAGGGGGATAGGCTTAGATTAGTTCATAGTTCAGCGCAACATTGAGGGCTGAAGGGCCTGTTCTGTGTCGTATTGTTCTATGTCTATGGTCTGTGGGAACCAGGACTACAGATCAGAGGAGAGAGTGGTTGTTGAATGGGCAGAAATAGAATGCAAAGAGTCTGTCAGGAAGGATACACAGTTGGTAGACAAAGGGGTGGGTTAAAGTGTGTCTGTTTCAAAGCAAGTAGTGTCAGGAATAAGAGTGATGAACTTAGAGCATGGATCAGTACTTGGACTAAAATGTTGTGGCTATAATGGAGACATTCACAGGGTAGGAATGGTTGCTGGATGTTTCAGAGTTTAGATCTTTTAAAAGAACAGGCAGGGGGCTAAAAGAGGAGGGTTGTTAATTAGAGAATGCATCACAGCTGCAGAAAAGGAGGTTGCTGAGGAGTGTTTGTTTACTGAGTCAGTATGGGTGGAAGTCAGGAACAGGAAAGGAGCAGTCACTTTATTGGGTGTTTTCTATAGACCACCCAATAGCAGCAGAGAGATGGAAGAGCAGATTGGACAGCAGACCTTGGAAAGATGCAGATATAATAGAGTTGTTGTTATGGGTAATTACAACTTCCCCAATATTGATTGGAAACTCCTTAGTACAGATGGTCTGGACGGAGCTGATTTTGTCAGATGTGTCCAGAAAGGATTCCTGACTCAATATGTAAATAGGCTGACTGGGGGAGGCCATATTGGATTTGGTGCGAGGCAACAAGCCAGGCTAGGTGTCAGATCTCTCGGTGGGAGAGCATTTCGGTGACAGTGACCACAACTGCCTCACCCTTACCATAGCCATGGAGAGGGTTAGGAACAGACAGTATGGTAAAATATTTAATTGGGATTGGTGGGGGGGGTGGAACTTGTACTGCTATTAGGAGGTATGCTGTATAAATTGGGAACAATTGTTCTACAGAAAATGCACAACAGAAATGTGGAGGCTATTTAAGGAGCACTTGTTGTGAGTGTTGGATAACCTTCCACTGAGACAGGCAAAGAATGGTAAGGCGAAGGAGCCTTAGATGACAAGAGAAGATGAGCTTCTCATCAAAAGGAAGAAGGAAACTTACTTAAGATTAAGAAAGCAAGGATCTAGCATAGCTATAGAGGATTACAGGGTAGCTAGGAAAGAACTCAAAAATGGACTGAGGAGAGTTCGGAGCAGGCATGCAAAAGCCTTGGTGGGAAGGATTGAAGGCATTTTACACTTATGTAAGGAATAAGAGAATGATTAGAGAGAGGGTAAGGCCAATCAGGGAACTTGTACCTAGAGTCTGAAGAGGTAGGGAAGGCCCTAAATGAGTTTTTTGCTTCAGTATTCACTAGAGAGAGGGACCTTGCTGATAGTGAGAACACCGTGGACCAGGTTAATAGGCTTGAAAAGAACAATATGAAGAAAGTGGATGTGCTGAAAATTCTGGAAGCATCAAGATAGATACTTCCTCAGGGCCAGACCAGATATATCCAAGGTTACTACGGGAAGTGAGGAATGAGATTTCTGCACCTCTGGCGATGAGCTTTGCATCCTCACTCTCCACGGGTAGTACTTGATGATTGGAGGGAGGTGAATGTTGTTCCTCTGGCCAAGAAAGGGAATAGGGATATCCCTGGGAATTACAGACCAGTGAGTCTTATGTCTGTGGTAAGTAAGCTACTGGAAAGGATTCTGAGAGATAGGATTTATGACTATTTGGAAAACCATAGTTTGATTAAAGATAGTCAGCATGGCTTTGTGAGGGGCCTTATTGAGTTCTTTGAGGATGTGACAAGAGAAGTTGATGAAGGTCGAGGAGTCGTATGGGATACAGGAATTTTGGCTGTCTGGATACAGAATTGGCTGGGCAAAAGAAGACAGCGAGTAGTAGTGGATGGAAAGCATTCCGGCTGGAGCTCGGTGACCAGTGGTGTCCTGCAGGGATCTGTTCTTGGGTTTCTACTCTTCGTAGTTACTATAAATGACTTGGATGAAGAAGTGGAAGGGTAGGTTAGTAAGTTTGCCCATGACACAAAGGCTGGTGGTGTTGTAGATAGTGTTGAGGGCTGTTCCAGGTTGCAACAAGAAATTGATAGGGTGCAGAGTTGGGCTGAGAAGTAGCAGATGGAAATCAACCTGGATAAATGCAAAGTGATTCATTTTGAAAGGTTGAGTTTGAATGCTGAGTACAGGGTTAAAGACAGGATTCTTGGAAGTGTGGGGGAACAGCGAGACCTTGGGGTCTACGTATATAGATCCCTCAAAGTTGCCACTCAAGTTGATAGGATTGTTAAGAAGCGTATGATGTTTTGGCTTTCATTAACAGGAGGATTGAGTTGAAGAGCCACAAAGTTTTTCTGCAGCTCTGTAAAACACTGATTAGATCACATTGGAATATTGTGTCCAATTCTGGTCCCCTCATTATAGGAAGGATGTGTAAGGTTTAGAGAGGGTGCAGAGCAGATTTACTAGGACGTTGCCTGGATTGGAGAGCTTGTCTTATGAAGAGCGGTTGAGTGAGCTTGGGCTTTTCATACTGGAGAGAAGGAAAAGAGGTAACTTGATAGAGGTGCACAAGGTAATGAGAGGCATGGATAGAGTAGATAGCCAGAGACTTTTCCCCAGGGCAGTAATGGCTGTCACAAGGGGTCATAATTTTAAGGTGATTGGAGGAAGGTATGGAGGAGAGGAGAGTATACGCAGAGAGTAGTGGGTGCGTGGAATGCACTGACACAGCTAGTTGTAGAGTCAAAGATAGTAGAACATTTAAGCGACGTCTGGACAAGCACATGGACGGCAGTAACTTGAGGAGTGTGTGGGTTAGATTGATCTTAGATCAAGATAAATGCTCGCACAACATCATGGGCAAAAGGCCTGTCCTGTGCTGTACTGTTCTGTGTTCTATGATCCGAGATATCCTTGACCCTGAAACCGAGAGGCAACACATCATCTTGGAGTCTCGCTTGTGACCACAGAATATACTGTATGTTCCTCTCAAGTTTGAATCTCCTATCACTACTGCTGTCCTGTTCTTCCCCCCTTCCCTTCTAAGCAACAGAGTGAGACTGAATTCAAATAGTTTGGTTGGAGCAGTTTTTGTCAGGTGTCAGGAAGGATTCCTGATGCAGTATGTAGATAGGCTGACTACAGGGGAGGCCATATTGGATTTGGTGTTTGGCAACAAACCTGGTCAGGTGGCAGATCTCTCTGTGGGAGAGCATTTTGGTGATAGTAATTACAACTTCCTGACCTTCACTATATTCATGGAGAGGGATAGGAGCAGATGGTTTGGGAAAGTATTTAATTGGGGGAGGGGGAATTAAAATGCTTTAGGCTGGTATTAGGGTGCTTGAATTGGGAATAGATGATCTCAGGGAATAACACAACAGAAATGTGGAGGTTGTTTAGGGAGCACTTTCTGCGAGTGCTGGATAGTTTGTCCCACTGAGGTAAGAAAAGAATGGCACAGTGAAGGAACCTTGATTGACAAGGGATGTGGAACATCTAGTCAAGAGGAAGAAGGAAGTTTACTTAAGGTTGAGGAGGCAAGGATCAGACAGGGCTTTTGAGGGTTACAAGGTAGCCAGGAATGAACTGAAGAATGGACTTAGGAGAGCTAGAAGGGGGCATGATAAAGCTTTAGCAGGTAGGATTAAGGAAAACCTCAAGGCATTCTATACTTATGTGAGGAACAAGAGGATAGCCAGAGTGAGGGTAGGGCCGATCAGGGATAGTGGAAAGAACTTGTGCCTAGAGTCGGAGGAAGTGGGGAGATCCTGAATGAATACTTTGCTTCAGTATTCACTACTGAGAGGGACCTTGATGTTTCTGAGGGCAGCGTGAAACAGACAGATTGATGTTAGGAAGGAAGATGAGCTAAAAATTTTGAAAAACACAAGGATAGATACATCCCCTGGGCCAGCCAGGATATACCCTAGGTTACTACACGAAGTGAGGGAAGAGATTACTGCTCTTTTGGCAATGATCTTAGCATCCTCACTGACCACTGGAGTAGTGCCAGATGTTTGGAGGGTGGCAAATGTTATTCCCTTGTTCAAGAAAGGGAATAGGGATAGTCCGGGCAATTACAGACCAGTCAATTGTACACTAGTGGTGAGCGAAGTACTGGAGAGGCTTCTGACAGACATGATTTATAATTACTTGGAAAACCATAGTTTGATAAGAAAAAGTCAGCATGGCTTTGTGAAGGGCAGGTCATGCCTCTTTGAGAATGTGACAAAATACGTTGATGAAGGTAGAGCAGTGGATGTGGTGTACATGGATTCAAGCAAGGCATTTGATAAGATTCCCCAAGGTAGGCTCATTCAGAAAGTCAGGAGGCATGGGATATAGGGAAATCTGACTGTCTGGTTACAGAATTGGCTGGCCCAGAGAAGACAAAGAGTTTTGGTAGATGGAAAGTATGCAGTCTGGAGCTCGGTGACCAGTGATGTTCCACAGGGATCTATTCTGGGACCTCTGCTCTGTATGATTTTTATAAATGACTTGGATGAGGAAGTGGAAGAATAGTTTAGTAAGTGTTCCGATGGCATGAAGGCTGTTGTAGGTTACAATGGAACATTGACAGGATGCAGAACTGAGCTAATAAATGGCAGATGGAGTTCAACCTGGAAAAATGTGAAGTGATTTGAATGCAGAATACAGGGTTAAAGACAGGATTTTTGGCAGTGTGGAGGAACAAGGGAATCTTGGAGTCCCTGACCATAGATCCCGCAAAGTTGATAGGGTTGTTAAGAAAGTGTATGGTGTGTTGGCTTTCATTAGCAAGGGGATTGAGTTTTAAGAGCCGCGAGGTTATGCTGCAGCTCTATAAAGCCCTGGTTAAGCCACCTTTGGAATATTGTGTTCAGTTCTGGTTGCCTCACTATAGGAAAGATGTGGAAGCTTTAGAGAGGGTATAGAGGAGAATTACCAGGATGCTGTCTGGATTCGAGGACATGAAGAAAGTTGAGGGAGCTAGGGCTTTTCTCACTGGAGTGAAGAAGGGTGAGGAGTGTCTTGATAGAGGTGCACAAGTTGATGAGAGGCATAGGTAGAAATGGCTATCACGAGTGGGCATAATTTTAAGGTGATTGGAGGAATGTTTAGGAGAGATGTCAGAGGTAGTTTCTTTACACAGTGTGATTGGTGCATGGAATGCACTTCCAGCAGTGGTAGGAGAGTCAGATACATTACAGACACTTAAGTGACTCTTGGATAGGCACATGGATGATAGTATAATGAAGGGTATGTAGGGTAGTCTGATCCTAGAGTAGGATAAAAGGCCAGCACAACGCCTATACTGTACTGTACTGTTCTATGTTCAATGGTAAGAGTCTGGAACACACTGTCAGGGATGATGGTGGAGGCAGATATGATAGGGGCATTTAAAAGACTTTTAGGTAAGCACATGAATAGTCAAGGAGTGCAGGTTTAACAACCAAGAGCAGGCAGAAGTGATTAGTTTAATTTGACATCATGTTCAGTACTACATACTGAGCCAAAGGGCCCACTTCTGTGCTGTATTGTTCTTTGTTCAATGTTCTATGTCTTTTCGCTCGGGTAGCAGAGTCCAAAACTAGAGAGTATAGCTTTAAGGTGAGATGGAGAAGATTTGAATGCTGTGCCTGAAATGTGGTGGAGGCAGGTTCCATTGATGCATTCAAGAGGGATTGGATGGTTATTTAAATAGGTTATGGGAAAAATGTAGCAGACTGACACTAAATTAAAATGGGTTGAAAAGTGTGGCAGTGGAAAAGTACAGCAGATCAGGCAGCATCCGAGGAGCAGCAGATTCGACTTTTTGGGTATAAGCCTTTCGTTAGGAATGTGTGTGCTAAATTAAAATGCTCAAATACATGAATAGGTAAACAAACAAATGGATAGGAAAGTTTTAAAAGGATATGGGTCAAGTCCAGGGAAATGGGGTTAGCGTGGATGGACATTTTGGTTGGCATGGGCTAGTTTGGGCTGAAGGGCTTGTCTCTGTGCTGTAGGACCCTATTGTGTCTCTACTGTGCTGGTGCAGGCATGATTTTCTGAATGACCCCATACTATACGGAAACAATTCTGTGATTGTGTAACTTTATTAAAACACACTCATTGCAAACAGCAAAAGGAAAGATTCATCCCATTTACTCCAATAATAACCTTACAGATACTCAAATGTCAGTGAAGAGTCATTGGATTCCAAGCTAAAGCCTGTTGCTTGAGTGGCATGACTGTCATCAATTTATTTTCAATAACTTATTATTCATTCACCAGACACTTTTTATTTCAGTTAGTAGCTCTCTCACAGACCTTGAAATAAGCAGCTAATTCAGTTCAGTATTGCTGCTTAACATGGGTTTCCTAAACTCATATTTTCAGCTACCTTGTCGGTGTCTTCCACTGTGACACCTTCACAGCCTTCTGCATGTGGATTTTCATTCCAACTTACTGTAAACCTCTGGACTTCTCACAAGCCCTGACTGCTTGGAAACTTCTGATAGCAGCACCTCTGCTGTTATGGACCTCTTCCCACTGGATGGATCTGCTTCTGGCTCGTTCCCTATCGCTCTGATGGTCATAAAGTTCAAGCCAATAAATACATTTGCAAGCATCTTCCCAAGTGATTTGCTGATCATTTAGCTGAAGTAACATCATTTCTTATAAATAATGTTTTCAATTCAATGTTCAAAAGTACTTCCTGATCTTTAAAATAAAAATGTCAGATCTGCACAGATCTTAAGAACATGAGAACCAGGAGATGAGTAGGCCGTCTGGCCCTTCGAGCCTGCTCCACCATTCAGTAAGATCATGGCTGATCATTTCATGGACTCACATCAACTTACCCGCACTCTCACCATATACCTTAATTCCTCTATTGATTAATAAAAATCTATCTTAGCTTTAAAAACATTTACTGACGTAGTGTCAACTACTTCACTGGGCAAGGAATTCCATAGATTAACAACCCTCTGGGTGAAGAAGTTCCTTCTCAATTCAGTTCAAAATCTGCTCCCTCTAATCTTGAGGCTGTGCCCACTTGTCCTAGTTTCACCTGCCAGAGGAAACATCCTCCCTACTTCTATCTTACCTATTCCCTTCATAATTTTTATATGTTTCTATAAGATCCCCTCTCATTCTTCTGCATTCCAGTGAATGTAATCCCAGTCTACTCAGTCTCTCCTCATAAGCCAACCCTCTCAATTCTAGAATCAACCTCATGTACCTCCTCTACACACTCTCCAGTGCCAGTACATCCTTTCTGCAAACTTTGACACACTACATGTGGTCCCCAACTCCAAATCATCTATATAAATTGTGAATAATTTCGGTCCCAACACCGATCCCTGAGGCACTGATTGCCGGCCAAAATAGCACTCATGTATACCCACTTTTTTGCTTCCTGTTAGTGAACCAATCCTCTATCCATGCTAATACTTTACCCATAATGCCATGCATTCTAATCTTACACAGCAGCCTCTTATGCAGCACCTTGTCAAAGGCCATTTGGAAATCTAGGTACACCACATCCACTTTGCTCATAATGTCTTCATAGAATTCCAAAAGAGTTTGGAACGGGATAATTTTTATCAAGATGCCTTGCTATCTTTTCCTTGATAATGGACTCAAGCATCTTCCCCACTACAGAGGTTAAGCTCACTGGTCTATAATTCCTCATCTTTTGTCCACCTCCCATTTTAAACAGTGGCGCCACATTTGCTGTTTTCCAATCTGCTGGGATTGCCCCAGATTCCAGTGAATTTTGGAAAATTACCATCAGAGCACTTGCTATTTCTCCCTCCATCTCTTTTTGTACCCTAGGATGCATTTCATCAGAGCCAAGAGACTTGTCTATCCTTAGCTCCAATAGCGTGCCCAACACTACCTCTTCCATAATAATTGTTTCTAAGTCCTCACCTACCTTCATCTCCCTGACAATTACTGGCATGGTATAGTGTCCTCCACTGTGAAGACTGATACAAAATACCTGTTCAGTGCCTCAGCCAATTCATCATATTCCCAATCTTCTAGTTTCATGCTGATATTTGCTACTTTGTATGCCTTCTCTTTCACTTTGATAGCCTGCCTTTTTTTCTTAGACACCTAGGGTAGACCCCTTTTCTTACAGTCCTTCCTCTTCACTTTTCACTGGAATGTACTTCTGCTGAGCACTTTGAAAAGTTGCTTTGAAAGTCCTCCACTGCTAGTCAACTGTCCCAACATAAAATCTTTGTTTCTGATCTACTTTAGCTAAGTCCTGTCTCAATCTATTGTAGTCAAAAACTAAAATCCATTTCCCTCCACTTCTGGAACTAAAGTTGTCAAATAATAGTAAATTAATATCACATTATG
Organism: Chiloscyllium punctatum; assembly: GCF_047496795.1. Classification (NCBI taxonomy): domain Eukaryota; kingdom Metazoa; phylum Chordata; class Chondrichthyes; order Orectolobiformes; family Hemiscylliidae; genus Chiloscyllium; species Chiloscyllium punctatum. The sequence continues at coordinate 51,961,879 of NC_092765.1, read as the reverse complement.
CAGAAAGAATGGTTCATCTTGTGAGAATTAGAATGACTGAAGTCCAGCAATGCAGCACAGTCATTAAGAAATCTAAGGAAAAATTCAAAATATTTTTTTTGTGTTATTGGTGGTGGAGCAATTCAAAATCTTCTTATGAATAGATTGTAAGAGTAGGTACAGGAAACTTGCCCAGAGACAAAATGCAATCACTGTGTCAATGTTCTTCACCACAATGACTGATCTGTCCTGAACTGAATTTACTTTCTTCATGTTTTTGAGTACTTACAGTTAGGGCAATGTTTTCTCAACAAATTATTTATGTGGCCAAGAATTCTGTGCTTGGCATCCACAGAATCAAAGACTGTGTTTCTTATCGGTTTAGCTGCAGGCGACCTTCCTGCTCCATGGTGTCCAATCACACAAGCCCCTGAATGACAGATGTGCTGTGTGTCTGACCTGCAGCAAACACTAATCCTTGGAGGCGTCAGTGCCAATCATTATCCTCGACAAACATGAGCAATAAATCATTAGCAATTCCCAGCTACTGACAGAAGAGATTGAACAAATGCAACTAAATTTACAGAATTCCCTGAGAATGCCCTATGTAAGTGATTTGAATTTTATTTTCCAATCATGCCCAGCTTATTAATCCTGTGGCCCTGTGTTCAGCTCAGAGCCCCACAACATTTGGTATAAACTGTTGCAGATATTGTAGCTGATTTGGCTGTTTGTTTTCACTGTACTGGGTGACCATGATTCAATCTTTCCTCAGCTGGAAACAGACTGCAAGTAGCAGATAAGGAGTTGAATGAATTCAGTTTGTGGTTCAATTCTGGGAAAGAATGATCACTTTGTCATTCAGTGCAGACAATGTCACTATTTATTTAACATTACGAAAATCATCATTACATTGAGTATAAGACAGGACCGAGTGATAATGGTACTGTTAACAGTAGCATTTTCCTCCCTGGATGTGTTAACAGGGTAACCACAATGATTTCAAACTGTTTCACAATCTCCTTCATTCTTCTATTCCTCGCTGACTTTCTGCCAATTCCACTGTATCCCATGAAATCACTAATTTCCCAAACCCACACCAAGTTATCACAATTTCACATAGTTTTTTCAATTCTCTCTGGTTTGTCCATAATTTGTGCAGCGCATGGAGCCCTCTCAGAGCAGATCTGTTACACACTGCTGACACATTTTACAGGATTAATGTGGATAGTACTGACGTAATTTATCTGATGATTAATGAGCCTATTTCCAGCTTGCCAGCTCTCCTTTGGTTGTTGTGTACTGTTTTCCTGAAAATGAAAACTGATCAGGGACAATGAGTTGCGTATTATAAGAGTAGATTATAATACCACATGCATAACTTGACCCTAGACACTACAATGTTCTTACTTCCACAACTGTGAATAAAAAAAACTTCCATTATTCATGATAGACTCCTTTTATTGATTTCAGAATGTTAAAGAGTTTTCAAATGAACACAAAGAGACCCCCAGCGACAGTGTAAAGCTCAGGCAGGGAGCTTTCTTCTCCTTGTTACTGAACTGCAAGTGGGAGGTAGAAGGAAAATTGAGATATGCATGGGAGCTGGGTTCCAGGATTTTTTTGTGTTTGTAAATTAACATTCTGAAAACTTTCTGATAACAAACTTTCCAACACCAAGAGTTCAGAAACTAAATCAAAAATAAATTAAACAGGCAAGATCCAGATCTCATTAAAGCAAATCTAGGTGAATATCATGTAAATTGTATAGTGTCATGGAGACGTACAGCATGGAAACAGGCCCTTTGGTTCAACTTGTCCATGCCGACCAGATATCCTAACCTAATCTAGTCCCATTTGCCAGCACTTGGCCCATATCCCGCTAAAACGTTCCTATTCGTTATTCATCCAGATGCGTTTTAAATGCCCCCACCACTTCCTCTGGCAGCTCATTACATACACGCACCACCCTCTGCATGAAAAAGTTACCCCTTAGGTTCCTTTTGTATCTTTCTCCTCTCATCCTGAACCTATACCCTCTAGTTCTGGACTCTCCCACCCAGGGAAAATACTTTGTCTGTTTATCCCATCTATGTCCCTCATGATTTTATAAGCCTCTATAAGATCATCCCTCAGCCTCCAACACTCCAGGGAAAATACCCCCAGCCTCTACCTATAGCTCAAATCCTCCAACCCTGGCAACCTCCTTGAAAATGTTTTTTGAACCCTTTGATTTATCACAACGTTCTTCCGATAGGAAGGAGACCAGAATTGCATGCAGTATTCCAAAAGTGGCCTAACCAATGGCCTGTACAGACTTAGCATGACCTCCCAGCTCCAATACTCAATGCTCTGACCAATGAAGGAAAGCATACCAAATGCCTTCTTCACTATCCTGTCTACATGTAACTCTATTTTCAAGGAACTATGAACCTGCACTCCAAAGTCTCTTTGTTCAGCAACACTCCCTAGGACTTTACCATTAAGTGTATAAGTCCGGCTCTGATTTGCTTTTCCAAAATGCAGCACCTCACATTTGTCTAATTAAACTCCATCTGCCACTCTTGAGCCCAGCAGCCCATCTGATAAAGATCCCATTTTAATCTGAGGTAACCTGCTTCTCTGTCCACTACATCTCAAATTTTGGTGTCATCTGCAAACTTACTAACTATACCTTCAATGTTCACATCCAAATCATTTATATAAATGACAAAAAGTAGTGGACCCAGTGCCAATCCTTGTGGCACTCCACTGATCACAGGCCTCCAGTTTGAAAAACAATCCTCCACCACCACCCTCTGTCTTCTACCTTCGAGCCAGTTCTTTATCCAAATGGCTCGTTCTTCCTGTATTCCATGAAATCGAACCTTGCTAACCAGTCTCGCATGAGGAACTTTGTCGAACACCTTATTGAAATCCATAGTGATCACATCCACTGCTCTGCCCTCATCAATCCTTTTTGTTTCTTCTTCAAAAAACTCAATCAAGGTCATGAGACATGATTTCCCATGCACAAAGCCATGTTGACTATCCCTAAGCAGTCCTTGCCTTTCCAAATTTGTGTACATCCTGTCTGTCAGGATTCCCTCCAACAACTTGCCCATCACTGATGCCAGGCTCACTGGTTTATTGTCTGCTGACTTTTCCTTACCACCTTTATTAAATACTGGTACCACGTTAGCCAACCTCCAGTCTTCCAGCACCTCACCTGTGACTATTGATAATACAAATATCTCAGCAAGGGGCCCAGCAATCACTTCCCTAGCTTCCCACAGAGTTCTAGGGTACACCTGATCAGGTCCTGGGGACTTATCCAGTTTTATGCATTTCAAGACATCCAGCACCTCGTCCTCTGTAATATGGACATTTTTCAAGATGTCGCCATCTATTTCCCCACATTCTCTATCTCCACAGTAAACACTGATGCAAAATACTCATTTAGTATCTTCCCCCATCTCCTGCGGCTCCACACATAGTCTGCCTTGCTGATCTTTGAGGGGCTCTATTCTCTCCCTAGTTACCCTTTTGTCCTTAATGTATTTATAAAAACACTTTGGATTCGCCTTAACCCTATTTGCCAAAGCTATCTCATGACCCCCTTTTGCCCTCCTGATTTCCGTCTTAAGTACACTCCTGCCTTTATATTCTTCTAAGGATTCATTCAATCTCTCCTATCTATACCTGACATATGTTTCCTTCTTTTCCTTAACCAAACCCTCAATTTCTCTATTCATCCAGTATTCTCTCCTTTCCTTTCACCCTAACCCTTTCATCCTTTCACCCTTTCAACCTTCCAGCCTTTCCTTTCACCCTAACAGGAATATACTGTCTCTGGACTCTCGTTATCTGATTTCTGAATGCTTCCCATTTTCCAGCCAAACCTTTACCTGTGAACATCTGCCCCCAATCAGCTTTTGAAAGTTCTTGCCTAATACCGTCAAAGTTGGCCTTCCTCCAATTTAGAACTTCAACCTTTTGATCTGGTCGATCCTTTTCCATCACTATTTTAAAACGAATAGAATTATGGTCGTTGGCCCCAAAGTGTTCCTCCACTGACACTTGCCCTGCCTTATTTCCCAAGAGTAGGTCAAGTTTTGCACCTTTTCTAGTAGGTACATCCACATACTGAACCAGAAAATTTTCTTGTACACACTTAACAAATTCCTCTTCATCTCAACCCTTAACACTATGGCAGTCCCAGTCTATGTTTGGAAAGTTAGAATCCCCTACCATAACCACCCTATTATTCTTACAGATAACTGAGATCTCCTTACAAATTAGTTTCTCAATTTCCTGTTGACTGTTAGGGGGTATATTATTCAATCTCAATAAGGAGATCATTGCTTTCTTATTTCTCATGTTAATATTTGAGACTTTCCAGAAAAAGGAAGACAGGATTTGCACTGATATGGTACCTTCCATGAACTCATCTCAAATCTCTTTTCAAACAGTGAAGTAATTTTGAAAAGTTGTATTTGAAGGAGTAATTGGGGAAATGCAGCATTCGCTATGTCAAAGATCCTACAATTACCATTGTGATAAGTGCCAAATATTCTGGTTTTGTAATATCGTTAGAGATGAATATTGCTTTTGTGTGAACACTGATACAGGATCCTTTATATTATATGTCTAAGAGGAACTCAGCATCTTGACTTATTGTTCTATCAGAAAGCTAACACCAACAATGAGTCGGACTTCTTCAGTGAAAATGCATCACTCCTTCAGCACTGAATCACTGACAAAGCAGCACTCTCTCAGTACTGACCCTTTTAAGATGCAGCACTCAATACTAATCCCTGGACAGTGCAGCACTTCCTCAGTACTGACCCATGGATAGTGCAGCATTCCCTCAGTGCTGACCCTGTGACTGTATGGTGCTCAGTCAGTACTGACCCCTGGTAGAGTAACACCCCTCAGTACTGACTCTCTAACAGTGCAGCACTCCCTCAGCACTGACATGCAAACAAGGAATAAGAGAGCTACTTGGCCCTTCAAGACTGCTCCACCATTCAATAAAATCATGGCTGATTTGATTCAAGACTCAACACTACTTTCCTGCATACCCCCAGTCATTTTTCATCCCATTATTAATTAGGAATCCATCTACCTATACCTTAAAGTAATTTAAAGATTCTGGATTCACTGGCTTTTGAAAAAGGGAATTCCAAAGACTTTCAACTCTTTGAGAGAAATGTTTTTTTCTCTCGTCTCTGTTTTAAATGGATGATCTCTTGTTTTTAAACTGTGACCCCAAGTTCTAGATTCTCCCACAGGAGGAAACATCTTTTCTACATCCTGTTTAGTCCCTTCAGGGATGCTGTATGTTTCAATAAGTTGTCTCTGGCTTTTTAGAACTCCTGTGAATATATGGTTAGCCTATCTAACCTTTCTCCATAAGGCAATCCACTCATTCTGGGTATTAATCCAGTAAACCTTCTCTGAACTACTATGAAAACATTAACATCCTTCCATTAGTACAATAACCAATGGAGTCTCACCAATGCCCTGTACATGTGGAGCATTGCATTAAAATTCCATTTGCAATAAACTATACATTCCGGGCGGCACGGTGGCTCAGTGGTTAGCACTGCAGCCTCACAGCACCAGGATCCCAAGATTGATTCCAGCCTTGGGTAACTGTCTGTGTGGAGTTTGCGCGTTCTCCCTGTGTCTGTGTGGGTTTCCCCTGAGTGCTCTGGTTTCCTCCCACAGTCTAAAGATGAGAAGGTCAGGTGAATTGGCCATGCTAAATTGCCCATAGTGTTAGATGCATTAGTCAGACAGAAATGGATCTGGATGGGTTACTCTTCAGAGGGTCGGCGTGGACTAGTTGGGCCGAAGGGCCTGTTTCCACACTGTAGAGAATCTAATCTATGAGTTGAGAGTGTGGTGCTAGAAAAGCACAGCAGGTCAGGCAGCATCTGAGGAGCAGCAGAACCGACATTTCAGACTTAAGCCCTTCATCAAAAATGGATGGCAATCGTGGAGGTGGTGTGGTCAGCAGTGGCTGTGATCCATGCGGCAGCAGGGATGAAAGTGACATCATAATTCACCGCGGTGGTGATAGCAGGAGCAGCTGCGTGGCTAATGGCGTCTGAGCAGCTCCGGAGGCCAGGGGAAGGCTCTGAAATGGTCAAGGAAACCCATGTATTGAGGTAAGTTTGAGAAACTTATATTCTTTTATGTCTGATATGGTGGTGAAAAATTGTTTGTTGAGCGTGTGAATTCTTCTGAGAACAGTAGAGATCCATTGCAGGTGTGGGAGAGCGTGGCCCTGATCTGAGGCAGGGCTGACTGCAGGCAGAGTAGATGGCGGTGCATGGCTGCTAGCATGGAGAGGAGGATCCAGAAAGAGAATTGTGGCTGAAGGTTTTGAATTTGTAATACATACTGGTTATCCTGTTCAGGTCCAAATTGTGTTGGTTGAGCGGCAATCGCAGTGGTGGTGTGGTCAGCAGTGACTGCAGTCCGTTGGGTAGTGATCGCGGAGGTGACTCTGATCTCCAGCATCTGCAGTCCTCACTTTCTCCATACATTCTATGAGCTTTCCTGAATAATGCTGTCTCTACACTCAGAGCTCATTTGATAGAAGTTTACAAAATTATGAGAGGCATGGATCAGATGGATAGTCAGAATCTTTTTTCCGGGGGAGAAATTTCAATTTCTAAGGGACATAGTTTTAAGGTAAAAGGGGAAAAGTTTAAATGGGATGTGAGAGGTGTCATCAACAGTGAGCAAACAGCACCTGCTCACCAAAAACCTGCTCAGTGATGCCCAGTTTGGTTTCTGCCAGGACTACTCAGCTGCTGAGTTCATTGCAGCCTTGATTCAAACATAAACAAAACAGCTGAATTCCAGAGGCAAGGTGGGAGTGACAGCCCTCGGCATCAATGAGCCCTGGCAAAGCTGGAATCAATGGGTAACCAGGGTAAGCTCTCCAGTGGTTAGATTCATACCTCATATAAGATGGTCGTGGTTGCTGGGGGTCAGTCATCTCATCTCCAGGACATCTCTGCAGGAGTTCCTCAGGGTAGTGTCCTCGGCCCAACCATCTTCAGCTGCTTTATGAATGACCTTCCCTCCATCACAAGCTCAGAGGTGGGGATGTTCGCCAATGATTACACCATATTCAGCAGTCCATGTCCAAACGCAATAAGATCTAGGGTGTAGGTTTGCTCGCTGAGCTGTAGGTTTGATATCCAGACGTTTCATTACCTGGCTAGATAACATAATCAGTTACATGAGCTACAAACCTTCAACTGATGATGTTACCTAGCCAGGTAATGAAATGTCTGGATATCAAACCTACAGCTCAGCGAGCAAACCTACACCCTAAACCTCAACCTGAGCTACAAACCTTCACAAACCTTGCGGCAATAAGATCTAGACAATATCCAGGTTTGAGCTGACAAGTGGCAAGTAACATTTGTGCCACATAAATGCCAGACTATGACATCACGAATAAGAGACAATCTAACCTCTGCCCCTTAACATTCAATGGTGTTACCATCATTGAAACCCTCACTGTTGACATCCTGGCAGTTATTATTGATCAGAAACTCAGCTGGACTCACCATATAAATGCAATGGCTACAAGAGCAGTTCAGAGGCTAGGAATACTGGGGCAAGTAACTCACCTCCTAACTCCTGAAAGCTTGTCCACCATCTACAAGGCACCAGTTAGGAGTGTGATGGAATATTCCCCATTTGCCTTGTAGACCCAACAACACTCAAGAAACTTGACCCCATCCAGGACAAAAGCTTGATTGGCACTACATTCACAAGCATCCACTCCGTCCACCAATGATGCTGAGTAGCAGCAGTGTGTACTATTCATAAGATGCATGACAGAAATTCACCATAGATTCTTAGACAGCACCTTCGTAACCCATGACCACTCCTATCTAGATGGACAAGGAGGTCAGATATATGGGATCACCACCATCTTCAAGTTCCTTTCCAAGCCACTCACCATCCTGTCTTGGAAATATATCACCATTTCTTCACTGATGCTGGGTCCAAATTGTGGAATTCCCTCCCTGACTGCATTGTGGGTCAACCCGTAGCAGGTGGACTGCAGCAGTTCAAGAAAGCATCTCACCACCATCTTCTCAACAGTAACTAAAGACAGACAATAAATGCTGGCCAGCCATGACTGCCCACATCTCACAAAAATAAAGGAAAAAGCTTTTTACACAGAGGGTGGTAAGTGCCTGGAATGCACTGCCAGGCAAGGGAGTAGAAGCAGAAACAATAGCAACGCTTAAGAGACATCCTAACAGATATATGAATACCAGGGAATAGAAGGACATGGACTGCTTAGAGGCAAAAGGATTTTAGTTTAGAAAAGCGTCATGTATTGATGCATTCTTGGTGGGCCAAAGGGCCTGTTCCTGTGTTGTACTGTTCTCTTTACTTTGTTTGTATTGTGCTGCATTTGCCAGCTCTTTGCCTACTTACTTAACCTATCTACATCCCTTTTTAGCCTCTTTATTTCCTCTTCATAACTCACTTTTTTACCTACCTTTGTGTCAACAGCACATTTAGCAACCATACCTTTGGTCACTTCATAAATCATTTACATGAGTAAAGAGTTGAAGCCCCAGTACTGACACACCACTCATGACATCCTGCCAGCCTGAGAAAGAGCCATTTATTCCTTCTGTCTGCTTCATGTTAGCCAGTCAATCTTCTATCCATGCCAGTATGTTACTCCGATATAATGAACTTTTAATTTTGACAATAACTTCTGATGTAGTCTGTTACTTCTCGCTATTTCTGACATGGATCTGACACCTGTTCTAAAGTTTTTCAACATTCTTCCACCTACAACAACATGAGTTGTTGAGAAGCCAAAAGGAACTGGAGTAAGTCACTTCAGTCTACCCTTTTAGTATGGACTGTTGACTCAGAAGTTCAGAGAAAATGTGAGGAAACGTGACGAAAACTTATTTTCATCTAGTGGGTAGCAGGTTGTGGAATCTGGAATTCACTACCTGTAGGGGTGGTATAGGCAGAAATCCTCACCAAATTTAAGAAGTAATGCCAAGGCGCACAAGGCCATGGGATAAGATTAGAATATTAAGTGGTTGTTTATGACTGGCATAGACTCAATGAGTTGATGGACCTTTCTCTATGCTACAGTCCTCTATGACTCTTTGCTAATTTTTCCCTATTTATACAAATATATGAAATAGCAGCAGAAGTTGACCATTCAGTCCATCAAGCTTGCTCCACCATTTTAATAAGATCAAAGTCTGCCTTCGGGATACGCAACAATTCAGAGTGACCGAGCAGAGGCTCATAGCCAAGTTTGGTACCCATGAGGATGGCCTCAACTGAAACCTTGAGTTCATGTCACACTACAGGTGACCCCACTATACACACACACATGCACACAAACACTCTCTCTCACGCGCACTCACACACACTCTCAAACGCACTCACACTTGCACATGTTCACACACTCTCGCTTTCTCTCATGCATGCACACACACATATAAGTCTACAGGGTGCATTTGCTTTTGCAGAGTTGTATTTGCAGACAGATTCTAATTTACTCAAAAAGCACTCAATGCAGGCAGTCAGTCCATATAACAGTTTATAAATTCTTATTTTAGAAATAGAACCAGTCTGACTCAAGATTAGGATACAGACAGATCCGAACCTCACACCTTTAATGCATTGTCTGAGCTGAGATGACACCTTTTTTTCATAAAACCTTAAGTTATCTCGAGAGTGTGACTTACAAGAAGTTCTGGGATTTTCACATTAATGTACTGAAACCTGCAACCCATTCTAAAAGATGAGAGACTTAACAGCAATCTAGCTTTGTTCAATATATCATTTAAGTTGGATTACACTGTAATCTTTTGATATAAATTCTGTGTCTTATGATCCTGCTCCACAGCAACCTGG